>NC_047511.1:16373695-16688669 GCF_902827115.2 Pseudochaenichthys georgianus | reverse complement strand
CACACGGAGACCGACTCTGTCGTCCGGTGATCTAACCGCCTTCTGGAAAAGCTTCACAAGTACGTCGGTACGCAAATGCGCTTTGTGACACAAGTGACGGTACGCATTTCAGATTACGCACATAACCTGCGTACCAGTTATGTGCACCCCTGTACCAGAGCCATATTATTACTATTATATGGCTCTGCCCTGTACTACAGCAAAAGTATTCTGCGTCGGGACTTCCTGCAACAACACCACGCCGTTATCAAAGATGTTCTATTGAGAAGACATCACTACGTGACAAAAGTTTTCAAAACCGTGGCGACTGAAATCAATCTTACTAACTGCTGTCTGTGCAATTTACTCCGCGAGTTGGCAGACTTTATTTTGCTTACTTCTTGGTATGGGTGTAGCCTACCCCAGCCATACCCTGGCGCTGCCACTGGTGGCACGTATGGGGCGGGCCATTCTGCACATGCGTTAAATGCGTTAAATATTTTAATGCAATTAATTCAAAAAATTAATTACCGCCGTTAACGCGATAATTTTGACAGCACTAATAATAATATAGCACTTTTGATGGTGACAGCAAGGCTATGCATGTGTGTCTACCACTCTCTGTGTGTGTGTTTGACATGCATATGTAACCGATGTATAACTTCACTTGTTTATATTTCAGTAAAATCATTGTCCATACTTTATTTGTAAAACTTGTCACTGTCACTTTATATTTTAGATGCTTTTATTTTGAAACGTACGTTTTATTTTGGTACTCTTGGCACCGGCACATTTCAGCAGACTCGCGCTGCTTTCCTCAGTTAGCTTCAGGCTGCACTGAGGAGAAGTAAGTGGAACGAGTGGTGTCATAAATGTTGTATTTTATATGTTAACAGATTGTTTAATGTTACACTTCACACAAGCCAAACCTATTTGCAGTTAGTATCTATATTTTGCCGTGTGACTAGTTTATATAATGTGCAGCGCTTCAAACTGTTTGGGAGCTTTCTAAAGTGTAGCTATATGCTAATCTAACATGTGGGTGTTTTCTTCCACTGAAGGTGTGAAGCTAGAAAGCCGATGAAGCGATTTCCTGCTATTATATTATTATATTCTGTTTTGCACAGGTATGTGGGTATTCTTTTTGTGTTTGTAACTGTAAATTGTATTGTTTGTTATGTATACTTTCCTGAGTTAGCTTCAGGCTGCACTGAGGAGAAGTGTGAAGCTAGAAAGCCGATGAAGCGATTTCCTGCTCTAATTATTATATTCTGTTTTGCACAGAGAATAAATCCCGTTTGGCAAGAAGGAAGTCGTTCTCATTTACACAACGCATACACAACGCAGAGACCACATGTGGCGTCAAACCAGACCGGTTACACATATATGCTCTCCGCCTGTGTGTCTGTGACAGAAGCTCAGTGGTAAGACAAATGTTTCC
Source organism: Pseudochaenichthys georgianus (assembly GCF_902827115.2). Classification (NCBI taxonomy): domain Eukaryota; kingdom Metazoa; phylum Chordata; class Actinopteri; order Perciformes; family Channichthyidae; genus Pseudochaenichthys; species Pseudochaenichthys georgianus. The sequence goes on along the minus strand of NC_047511.1, from coordinate 16,687,249 downwards.
TCCCCGTTGACCGTACATCCTGCTGGCGTAAATCCTCTCTGTCACTCAACGGCAATCTTATATGCAGAGCCTCAATACTCTAACCACACAAGAGCCCCCTCTCACATGCAGCCAGGCATCTTAGCTATCTCTGGTACACAACTCCCAGCAGATGCAGCCTCTTTCCCCCCCACGTAGAAAAATATACATATCCCAGACTCAGGCACTTAAGCAAGTAGTTGCACACACATTAATATGTAGATCCACAATCATGCAATTCACTGTATATGTCTCTTTAGGGACAGAAGCAAAACATAACAACATATAATAGGTGACTGAGGTGTAGCCACCTACCCAACTTTGCTTTGGACTTCCGCATAAAAGAATTGTAAAAACCTCTACAAAGCAAAGTTAAATTCAGGATGGCCTCACCTAATGCACATGTAATGGTGCTGATTAAAGGGCCTGTAAACACTGCCTAGCATGTGGAATAAGAGTTTAGTAGTTTAGAGGGTCTTATTATTTGTCGTATTTAAAGGAAGAGGCAGCCTTATGAGCCAATTGGCTGTACTGCAGATAATGCTGGAGATGTTGTGTGTTAAGCACTAAACCTTAATCTCCCCAATAGTCATTGTAGCTTTCTTTGTTTTTGTTCTGCACACTTTATTTCTGTCAGGATATTATTTTACACTGTTCATAGCTATAACTAGGAAAAAGCATTTGCACTGACATTGACTTATTTGTCACCTAACTTCAAATCTTCTTTAGTTAATTTAACCCAAACAACAAATTATTGTTTGTATACCTAACTTTGTGGCTTTGTTGTGTGAAACTAATGGCTTCCTCTGAATTCTTCGAAAAAACTATGTCCATGTACCAAGCGAAAACAAACAAACATGTTGCCGCACATACAGTATGTGTGTGTGTCTGCGTGTGTGAGGCATTAAGCTTTGACAGCCCAGAAAGCTTGTGAATGTTTTGGGAGCACTTGGGCTGCCGACTTTTCCTCCGCTTAGCATCAACTTGGTAAATGTTGATGCCAAAGACATCTGCTCTTCATTTAGAAGTTAGTATGTGTGGTTTGGTCTTGACACTGAAAATAATGTATCTCAGGGAGCCAAGAAAGACCTTCTGCTATGAGACTCATCTTGGGGACCTGTGGGCAGAGGAAAGGACACCGAAATAGCACAGCAGAAAAATATTTTGTGTACTTCCTTCCTCAACCTTTCAGAAACCTGCTCTCAACAGGGATTGAGGTTTGGGCCTAATGTAAGCAAAACTCTACATTTTAAGGTTGTTAAATTAGCATATGATCGCCATGAGGGAACACTATAAGCGTCTGTGGGTTTAAATGTCGAAATATCCACACATTTAGAGTTCTTAACTTTGATGTTTAGGTGCGTGACTGCCTGTCTTTGTGTGTTTTTCTATATCTGCCCTTAGCCATGCAGCAAGCTTGGGGAAACTCCCATCTCACCAGCTTCGCTATTCCCCGCAGCCTTCACTCTGTACAACAGACAATGTGAGGAGAAGATGTGACTCATCCTCCCTTCTCTCTCTCTCCCTCCTCACCCCCCTCTATGAATCAGTTATCTGCTTGTGTGCCTGGTTTTCTAGTCTTGACTGGTTCACTTGAGAGTCACAGTGGCACCGTTGCTCCCAGGCCAAAACAAGACTTGATGAGCGAAGACACACTTTTCTCCCTCTTCCCCATCCCAGATGAGTACCACCTCCCTGTGTGTGTTCTCTGTCTACCTATCACTGGAAATGCTGATTGGGTTTCTGCAGCGGATGACTGTTTATTCAGTTAGATCATGCAAAGACAACCATCATCAGTTTTTTCCTGGAGCCTGAAAATACACCTGAGATTTAATTTGAGGGAAGCTAGCAACCGTAGACGCTCTCTCGCTGTTATACATCAACCCTGATGTTTGAACCAAAGCAGGAGTCGATCTGTGAGCAAAAAATTGTAATAGACTTCCTTTTGTGTAAATAGTTTTCTAAAACCTGATTTTATGCATTGACAAACTGACTTACTTGACACTTGATTCACTAAAGTCCTAACTTGAGTTTGGCAAACAATTCAAACAAAAATACAACAGGCGGTGATTATTATTATTTTGTTATGGTTATTGATTTAGGTAGGCTGATTTAAGGGAGGCTGCAATTTGGCACGTCATGCTAACAAAATGAAAACAGTTTAATTGTGTGTATCATGGTCACCATGTGTGTATTAATATGTGTGGATGAGCAATAAAAACGACTGAAGCTAAAGCTAATGGGAATTTCAATGTGCGAGTATTTGTAACCAAAATAATTAGAATTTTATATTTGTACCTGGTGAAAGCGCCAATCCAAGCAACTGTTATAATTTATAATATTGTATATGGCAACCTGCAAGAGAAATGAAGAGTTCAAATATGGAATCTAGGTCACCCTAATTAAGGTCCATCAATTCAGCCCAGTATTTGTCATTATTATAATTTGTTAAGTCAAATCTGGTGGCTCCCATACATAAAATAATTGAAACTCAGTCATTACCGCAGGGAGAAAAAAGCTTGAAAATGGTGTCTGGAGAGGTTGTTATGGCAGGATGAAGTGAAATAAGTTTACTATACATAAAGTACTGTTTTTTTTACTTCGGAGCCACAATTAAGTGTAATACGTGCACAATGGTGCCAACGCTGTCACGTCAGTGGAGCTTATATTGACCCACTAAATCATGATAACCTTGAAGGTGCTGTTAAGGCAAGCCATTTCATGTCAATGGACTATTTAATGCCAGGCTAGGTAATTAGCCTTTTAGGACAGAGAGGATTGACAGTTTAATTGTTTAAGGGTCTGTCAATGAGGCTTCTACACAGGTTTGTCAATCCTCTCTCTTACATACAGACACGAAAGGTGAGATTGCCAGCACGGCAGAGCTGTTGGTCACATAAAGAGTTTACCGCCTCTGCGTGTTGTAGAGAGGCCTCATGCGAGGCGGCATGTGGTGCAGTGGATCAGGGGGTCACAGGTTCTAACCCCACTGCAGTCAGCATGTCGTTGTGTCCCTGGGCAAGACACTTCACCTCAAATTGCTCCTGTGGGGGATTGCCCACAGTATTGAGTATGTAAGTCGCTTTGGATAAAAGCGTCTAACAAGTAACATGTAATGCAGGATAGCACTCTTCGCCACTAATTCTCTCAATTAAGAGCCTCCAGCACATTGCCACTCTTTGTACACAAATCCCCTTTAATTACAGGATTTATACACCAGCATAGTGCAAACATGAATAAATAACTATATAGAGCAGGAAAGGCAAACACAGCCACTCAATGCTCCTATGGAGCGTGAGATTTTGCAAGGTCACCACAGATAAGATGCACGGTTTATGACATGCATCTCAAGTAGAGCTAAATATTTCCTCCCAAGTGGCAGTTTTAAGTGTATACTTTGCAGGAAAAAAACGTAAAATAGGGAAAGTGCTGCTGTTAATACAATAAAGATACAGTATACTTGTGATGCAGCCAAGGTTGAGTAATTTCAGAGTGGTGATGAGAAGCAATGCAGTCTAAAGTAGCACTGAATAGTATACATTCGTCACGTTGTTATGTCTAATACCAGCAGCTTGAGGTAAGCAGACCATGAAGGACACTGGCTGCACTGTACCGACTGTGTGCCACATAACTTCACTGTGCATTGTACCACGGGGGAGACTATTTAAGATTCCCGGAGAGTGTTAGACAGAGAATAGGAAAAGCCTTTTTGTGTCCATGAATACCCGGGCAATCAATGCATCAATTATTCAAACCGCATGCAGAGAGAAACCATCGCAAGCGGTCCATTGGAGCTCCGTCTCAAGACTCCTAATGTTGCTCTGACAGCAGTGGAACAATACAAAGGCAACAGAGCCATTAGAAGCAAGGCATTGCAGAAGAACTGCTGCAAAATTAGAGATAAGACGGTCCAAACATGTCAATGACATATCCAATTGTGACTTGGTTTAATCACAGTATATTAACAAGCAGGCATTCAATAGGCACAAGTGTTGAGGAAATTAATTTTATATTGACCTCAAGCCCATATGTGTAGAGCCATTCAAACTCAACCTCTCCACAGTGAGAACAATAGATACAGAGTGAATCTAGATACTGTAGTCTATTTGTACTTCGTCCCTTCTCGACACACATAGCTGGTTAGTACTTTGAGGTATGAAATAAACATTTAAAATAAATGTTTCTTGTTTTTTTAAAGCTTAAACATGAAGGTCATTATTTTACATTCTTTACAACCATATAATACATCTGTTGTGACATGTTCAAGAAAACAAAGAGAACAGTGACTTTTGTCACAGACCACTGCGCCACCCGTCCCATGCCCTTTGCACATTAAGTTCCCCTTCAAATGTTCACTTAAGAATTTAAGCTTTTGAGGTTATCTATCTTCATATATTAAGGAATCCCTTAAAGTTGGTAAACATATTGCGTAGATCACAACAAACAGAGTATGGAAAAATTGTCTGGTTTATGGTGATAAATGAAGAAAATGTACACATCCAGAGAATTCTGAAGAACCCAATGAATGAGCTTAACGATGGGAAATTGATTTAACACTAAAGATTTTGTTGTGGCAATTCAGCACTCACAACAGGAAAGAATGAAACCAACCAGTATAAGTTTTACACAGGCATATAGGTTTCTAGACCCACGCTGCTAACCTAGACAACCTCATACCTCTCCAGCCTGCCACCACCCCTCCAACCCCCCACTTGACCAATTTTGCCCTCCTCAATATCCGGTCACTCAACATACAATAAAGCCCACATTCTCCACAAACAAATTCTGGACAAATCCATCGACTTCCTTCTGCTCACTAAAAGATGGCAACAACCCAATGACTTCTTCTCCCTCAATCAAACTTCCCCCCCTGGTTTTAATTACATCACTAAACCCCGCCCCTCACGCCGTGTTGGTGGGCTGGCTGTCATCTACAACCAGAACATCCGGATTACATAACTCACCCTCCCCTCAGTACCATCCTTTGAATTCCTCACCTTCAAAGCCCCTCCCTCACTGACAGTTATCCTCATTTACCGGCCCCCCAAACCACACCCCTCCTTCCTCTCTGATCTCACTGAACTCCTCACCATTGCTTCATCCCCCTCCCCACGTCTGTTACTCCTCGGCGACCTCAACATCCACATGGACTCCCCCACCTGCAAACACCCCTCTGAATTCTCCTCCCTTCTGGACAATTTCTCATTTACCCAACATGTCACCTTCCCCACCCATGATAAAGGACACATCCATGACCTTGTCTGCTCCACCAACCTCCCAGTACTCGACCTCCACCCCTGCCCCTTTCCCCTCTCTGACCACAAACTCATACAGTTCACCATCGCCTCCCCCGTCCGCCACCCCATCCAGGAACATCACCTTCCGTAATTTACGCTCTGTCGATCCCCAGCACCTCTCCGACCTGTTATCCTCTACTCTCCCCCTGGACTCGAACCTCAGCTCACCCGATGAACAACTCAACCAGCTTAATTCCACCCTACTCGCCTCCCTCAACAGCCTGGCCCCCCCTCAAAAGAAAAAATGTCACTTTTAAAACCTCCTCACTCTGGTTCACCCCTGCACTCCGTAATTGAAGCAAACCGGCCGCCAGCTTGAACGCCTAACCATGAAATCATCCCTCACAGTTCACCATGAATCCTACAAACTCCATCTCACTACAGAGACGCTGCCTTAACATTTGCTTACCTCTCCACCATCTTTACCGACCTCTCCCGTAACCCCAGGACCCTCTTCTCCACCGCCAACAAGCTCCTCAAACCCTGTGCTGACACCCTCCCTTCCTCCACTTCCACTCTATGCAGTTCATTCCTCCAGTTTTTCTCTGACAAAATCACTGCCATTAATCTCTCCCTATCCACTGCATCTGACACACAGACATCTCCCCCAGCATCCACCGCCACAATTTCTCCCCCCATCTCCCTGGACCTCCCAGTTCACTCTGGTTACCCCCCCTGAAATACTCAAACTGATCAGCTCCTCCAAACCCACAACCTGCTCGCTTGACCCTCTACCCACCCCTCTGCTGAAGTCCTGCCTCCCCATCCTCTGCCCCTACCTTGTCAACCTTTTCAACTCCTCCGTCCAAGGGAACCATTCCCTCTGCCTTCAAAACTGCTGCTGTCACTCCCATCCTCAAGAAACCCGGTCTGGATCCCTCCTCCCTCAGTAATTACCGCCCCATCTCCAACCTCCCCTTTCTCTAAAAAACAATAGAACGCATCATCTCCAAACAACTCCACCGCCATCTCCAAACCAACAAGTTTTTTGAACCCCTTTGAGTCTGGTTTTCGTCCCCACCACAGCACAGAAACGGTACTCATCAAAGTCCTCAATGACCTCCTCACCTCTGCTGACACCGGTTCCCTCAAAATCCTCATCCTCGTCGACCTGAGTGCAGCCTTCGATACCGTGAGCCACACCATCCTGCTTACCCGACTCCAGGACATCGGTATCGAAGGTACTGCACTCAGGTGGCTCCAGTCCTACCTCTCCGACAGATCCCACTTCATCTCCCTCAACAACCACTCCTCTGCCACAGCTTCAGTCACCCAAGCTGTTCCCCAAGGTTCAGTACTCGGCCCCCTCCTCTTCGTCATCTACATCCTCCCCCTTGGTCAGATTATCCGACACTACAACCTGGACTTTCACTTTTACGCTGACGACACACAGATTTTCCTCAGCACCAAATCCCCCCACAACCCCCCCCCCCCCTCACCCACATCGAATCCTGTCTGACTGCAATAAAATCCTGGATGCCACACAACTTCCTCAAACTCAACAGCAATACAACTGAACTCCTCCTCATCGGCTCCAAATCCACCCTCAGCAAAACCTCCAACCTGACACTCACCATTGATGGCACCCCTGTTTCCCCCTTCACCCAGGCACGCAACCTTGGTGTTATATTTGACCCCAACCTCTCCCTCGAGCCCCACATCCGCCTAGTTGTCAAAACCTCATTTTTCCACCTCCGCAATATTGCCAAACTCCGTCCTTCTCTCACCCGCCCTGCAACTGAGCGACTCATTCACGCCTTCATCTCCTCCCACCTTGACTATTGCATCTCACTCCTCTACGGCATCAGCACTACATCCCACAATAGACTCCAGTGTGTCCAGAACGCAGCCGCCAGACTCCTCACCCACACCAAATCATGGCATCACATCACCCCGGTCCTCAAAAGAACTCCACTGGCTCCCCGTTTCACACCGCCTCCATTACAAACTCCTGGTCCTCACTTACAAAGCCCTCCACCATCTGCCCCCCCCCTACCTCACTGACCTCCTCATCCTCTACCAACCACCCCGGTGCCTCAGATCCACCTCAGCCGGTTTGCTTTCCACCCCCAAGGCCAAACTCCGGAGCTTCGGGGACAGAGCCTTCTCTGTGGCAGCCCCGAAGCTCTGGAACTCCATCCCTCAAGACCTCCGTGAGTCTGAGTCCCTCACCCTGTTCCAGTCCTGCCTCAAAACCCACCTCTTCAACTCTGTCTATCCATAAGCCCCCCCCCTCTCAACCAACTTCCTCCTGACTGCCTTTTCTGTTTTGTTTTGTTGTTTTTGTTTGTTTTTGCCTGTCCTTGTTTGTCTAGCCTCCCTCATAATGTAAAGCGTCTTTGGGTTCAAGAAAAGCGCATAGAGATATAATTTATTATTATTGTAGTGTTTTGTGAAATGCTGTGGTGTTTTGTGAAATGCTGTGGCGTTTTGTGAAATGCTGTAGTGTTTCCTGAAATAATGTAGCGTTTTGTGAAATGCTGTGGTGTTTTGTGAAATGCTGTAGTGTTTCCTGAAATACTGTAGTGTTTTGTGAAATGCTGTGGCGTTTTGTGAAATGCTGTGGTGTTTCCTGAAATGCTGTAGCGTTTTGTGAAATGCTGTAGTGTTTCCTGAAATACTGTAGTGTTTTGTGAAATGCTGTGGCGTTTTGTGAAATGCTGTGGTGTTTCCTGAAATGCTGCAGCGTTTTGTGAAATGCTGTTTTGACCAACCTGATCTCACCAGAATGCGTGACTCCACCACGACTCCTTAACACTGCATTGCGTGGTGGACTCACGAACTTTGTTACATTTACGTGTCGGCACCACGCAAACAACCCCAATGTAAAGTGAATGAGGCTCTTTTGTCGTGGTGCACACACGCATTTCTACAACGTCCTGCAGGGAGCTTTTATTCTATACAACGTTTTTAAAATATACTTTATAGCTTGTAGTAACTCGCGGGAGGCTTCTTTTATTTTATTTGTATTCATAATAATTTTAATTTTTCGTCAGAATGTATTATGGTGCATTATTTACGATTTTTTGTTCTCAAAAAACAGTGCATTGTGTGTAATACAACTGGGATTTTTACTAAATTAGTTAGTTTTTAAGGAAGGCCAGAGGTTCAGCTGTGTCCAATAGATTGTTCCCTTTAGTTAATGTTTTTTAAAAGAACATTATATTCCTATTTGATCATGTCCCCTTTATTGTATTACGGAGAGCAATGTGAGCGTCCATTCCCATTGGATAACGGAGGATTTTACACCCGGAAGTAAGTATTCCCCTTATGGCGCATTTCCACTGCAGCGGGTAGCCCCGTTTAAGCGTCCTGAATCGTCCTCAAGCGGCCAGGCCAGTTTTTGGTGGCATTTCCATATAGCCTAGTACCGGCTAGCGGGTACTTTTTCCTTCTTTTTCCGGCCCCATAAAATCGTGGTTCTATCAGACCAGGCCAGGGCTGTGACGTCAACACTCGACTGCTGATTGGTCAGAGAGAATCGTCACAAGATCGCGCGCGAGATCATCCCTCGCGTCACATATATATCAAGAAGCAAGCTTGCAGCATTTTGTAAACGGAGGAGCTACAAAAATGGCAACGTCGAAGAAAAGCACACCGTGGTCGACCGAGGAGGTGATGATGTTCCTACATCTCATTGGGGATGATAAAATCCAGCGGGAGCTCGACGGAACAACGCGAAATGTGAAAGTGTTCCAGGATGTCTCTGCACAGATGTCCGAATGCGGATTTTCGAGGACTTTCCTGCAGTGTAGGGAAAACGGCAACGGCTTTACTGGAGTCCCTGCAAGGTACTCTCACTTCTAACAAAGAAGTCTATTTTATCCTTACATTAATGTTCGACAACCCGTGCTTTTATGGAGCCCCGAAGAGCTACATAGCTAGCTAAGGCAGATAGCCTAGGCAGATAGCCTTAGCTAGAGCTATTGTTTGCTAACACCATATGTGCCATTGTTTACGTTCAGTTTTTCTTTTCTATAGTTGTTGTTGCTATTTAGTATTGTGCTGCAGTAGTTTGTGGAATTAACAAGTCATTTTGCTGTTCTAGATGATTACATTGGGACTCGTGAGGAGGAACATTCCCGAACAACGGTTGATGGCAGTGTTCCGTCCACATCGTCATTAAATCCAGAACGGACCCCAGCCGAAGAATCGACACCAACTCAACCACCAACACCGAGTGCCATCACGACACCGCAGCGTGTGGTTCTAGGTAAGAAATAGAAATGGCAGAGCGACTGGAATTGTGTTTTGTTTTTTTAAACCTTGGATCATCCATCAACAGTAATTAAAATAAGCTATACCACTGTGTAGAAATGCTCTGTTACAAGTAAAGTCTTAGCTAGTAAGCAGCTAGTACAGTTGTGTGTGACATCCTATCATATACATATATTTATATTCATTATCAACAGGCTGGACATAATGTAATTCACTTTCACAATCATTGTAAACATCTAGGGCCAGAACTTTCTTTAGTTCACCTTACTGTTGTTCTGTTTATACATGTTATTCTTATATCCTTGTGTGACCTGTACCTGTCCTGTGTTTTTTCCTTATTGCTAATTATTATCTTATTGTCACCCAGGCAAGAGGAAACGAGGAGGAGAGGATCGGGCCCAGCAGGAACGGCACCATGACTGGGCAGCCGACGTGGCCCGTCTCCTCCCTGATACTTCAAAAACCCTTAATAGTTATTGTACATATTATATATTTTTTATCTAGTTAATTTTTAAATGCAACATTTGTACTTCCTTGTTTATTTATTTTCTTTAAAATGTTCATTTTATATTTACAATTCCATGTATATTTATGCTGGCTGGCTGCAATACAGTTTTACATTTTTTATTTGTATTGTTTAATGGCATGCCTTTTTGATACAACATTTGTATTTTTATACTGCCACCAATAAAGTACTTCTTTGACTTATCTTATCTCTTGTTGATAATGAATGGCACTCAACATAAAAAAATCATAAACATACATGAATTTATAAAGCAATAACAAACACCATCAGTTAGGAAAAAGCCCCTTACTTTTAAGAGATTTAAAGCAAGAAATTGAGTTTGCTAGCTTGAGGTCCTCCTCTAAAACATTATTACATGTTTATTTTGTAATGGTATTAAGAATACATGATAAATACATAATACATGTAGAAATTGCTCAATTGTAATACCCTCGTTCTACTAGACTCAAACAACACATTCCTTATATATTTCAAAGATGAGAGAACAAAATAAACCTATAACCCATTCAAGCAAGCTTTTAACATGTCTAGAAGAAAGATTGAGGTTATATTTAATATATTATTTTATGTTGTGGATACTTTAGTCTCCATCCATGTTTACAATTGTCCACACTATTTTACACTTGCATTTATGAATATAGTTTTGCTGTGTTTTACACTTTAGTATTTATGTTTATAGTTAGCTTTGATATTCGCTTAATTTATTAGAAAGATTTTCTTTTCATGATCTGATATTTCCTCAAATGTTCTTATTATGGGGCAGTACTTACTGGTGCTTGAAATTCAAATATTTACTAAATATTCAATTCAGATAACATTTGTTTAAAAAATGTGACAAACACATGTATATGAAAAAAAAAAGATGTATTTATGTTCAATACAATGAATGCAATACAATGCATATGTAGGTATTCAGGTAGCGCATCAAAGACACCTTGAGACACTGCTACCCCAGGCTCTGCTGCTGGTGCATTCCACCCATCATCATAGTCCTCTCCATGACTCTCGCAGACGTTATGCAGAGCACAGCATGTCAGCACCATGGATTTCACAATAAACAAGAAAACGATCGCTTCCACATCCTCCATTGTTGTGTGTGTTTTGTGAGTTGTGTCGCATTGAAAATGACGCCACTGCAGTTTTACCCAGCGTCGCTCCGCCCAAAAAGACGATCGTCCCGCCTACACTGCGTTGCTACCCCAGGTCCTAAACTGTAATGGGAATGCGCCACGGCGTCGGACGGCCAGCGAGGCAGCACGAGGCCTGAGCGGGGACGCTTAAACGGGGTTACCCCGCTGCAGTGGAAATGCGCCATAACTGTCGATTAATTTTACAATGCTATCTGCACTACTCATCAACTCAAAAACACCAGATTATCCTTGTTGATTACACAACATTGATTGGTTTAAATTGTGTACAATGCTTTTGTAATTTTCCCCTTCGATTCGGAGAAACAAATATGTGTTCAGTTTAGGATGGCCAAAGACACTACACTACCCAGAATCCTCAGCTATCGTTTGGGACTCCACCATGTGCTTTGCTTGACAAACCCGTGATTTGTCCTCAACCTCTGTGATTGGATTTTGGAGTGGCAGTGCGCGAAGTGTACGCTGAGCGACAAACAGCATTTTGAAATGGAATGAAACCCATCGATGGCACACTATTCAAAACTATTCAAAACTTCCAGCCAGAGGTGATTTATTGTACAGAGTTATTGCAGTGGGCAGGAATGTTTTCCTGTATCGGTCCTTGTGACAGCGGAGCTGCAGCAGTCTGTTGGAGAAGGAGCTCCGTTGACTGTCCAGCTGCAGGTGGAGAGGATGGGTGGGGTTATCCATCATGGACAACAGCCTGTTCAGTGTCCTCCTCTCCACTACAGCTTCAAAGGGGTCCAGCTTGATGCCGATGACAGACCCAGCTTTCCTGATCACTTTATTGATCCTGCTGGTGTCACCGGCTCTGATGCTGCCCCCCCAGCAGACCGCAGCAAAGAAGAGTGCACTGGCCACAACAGACTAGAAGATCTCCAGCATCTTGCTGCACACGTGGAAGGATCTCAGCTTCCTCCGAAAATAGAGTCTGCTCATCCCCTTCTTGTAGGGCTTTCTTTAAGGTTAACCTGGTATTTTTACTCCACTACATTTATTTTAGTTACTTTACAGATTCTGATTAATGATGTGAAATATAAACAACCCTTAAAGCAGACTTTAGTTACACCTGAGTAAAATTCAGGGAAGGTGATTGTCAAGTGCCAACAATCAGGAGAGATATTTGATTGGAGGACTGGCTTATCTAAAGCCAGTTGAGTAGCACTTCAAATGTTTGGCTCTATGAAACCTGATGTACTTATATGATTCTGTTTTCTTCAAGCTTGTATTTTGTTGGTCGAACGCACTTATTGTAAGTCGCTTTGGATAAAAGCGTCAGCTAAATGCAATGTAATGTAATGATTGTTGGTGCTTGAGAAGACTAAATATTTGTCTGCAGATCCCTATAAAGTATATACATTACTCGTTATTCTCTACAAATTAATTAGTTAATTAAAAACTGTATATAATTGCTATTTTGGACATCCCTTTTCAAGATTTCAATATTACTCTAAACGTGTAATAACGTGCTTTAACCAGTAGGTGGTTTGGGTTAAAAAGCTGTCAAGTTTACAGTGTTAACAAAATAAAATATACTGCTGTTTCTGGTTTAGTTTACGACGGATATATTCTGTTATTGTTTTGACATTTGTAACACAAAAGCGATGGAAAAACCCCACAGCAACACAGAAAAGATAGTCTTAACATGAGTAGTTAATACAAAACAATAATATCAAAACAAATTATTACTACTAACTTTATTGTGAAATTAAAACAGAACGGTAAAAGAATAGTTTCCGGTCTATTTTGAGGCCAGATCTCTGTAGATAAAGAAAGAACTACGACAGATGTGTACTATTTACAATGCATTCATGTGATGACTTTCAAAGAGTAAAGCAAGCACTGCTGAATAAAGTATGATTTATCTTTTACGAAACGTTTTTTTCATATGGAATGCAGTTGGAGGTCAACCAATCACAGAGCTTGAGGCAACGCGGAACAATAGCTGAGGATTCTGGGTAGTGTAGTGTCTTCGTCCATCCTAAACTGAACACATCTTTGTTTCTCCGAATCGAAGGGGAAAATTACAAAAGTATTGTACACAACTTAAACCAATCAATGTTGTGTAATCAACAAGGATAATCTGGTGTTTTTGAGTTGATCAGTAATGCAGATAGGACTGTAAAATCAATCGACAGTAAGGATAATACTTACTTCCGGGGTAAAATTCTCCGTTATTCAATGGGAATGGATGCTCACAATGCTCTCCGTAATACAATAAAGGGGACATGATCAAATTGGAATATAATGTTCTTTTAAAAAACGTTAACTAAAGGGAACAATCTATTGGACACAGCTGAAGCTCTGGCCTTCCTTAAAAACTAACTCATTTAATACAAATCACAGTTGTATTACACACAATGCACTGTTTTTTGAGAACAAAAAAATCGTAAATAATGCACCATAATACATTCTGACGAAAAATACAAATAATTATGAATACAAATAAAATAAAAGAAGCCTCCCGTGAGTTACTACAAGCTATAAAGTAGATTTTAAAAACGTTTTATAGAATAAAAGCTCCCTGAAGGACGTTGTAGAAATGCGTGTGTGCACCACGACAAAGGAGCCTCATTCACTTTACATTGGGGTTGTTTGCGTGGTGCAGACACGTAAATGTAACAAAGTTCGTGAGTCCACCACGCAACGCAACGTTAAGGAGTCGTGGTGGAGTCACGCATTCTGGTGAGATCAGGTTGGTTTTGACTTGCACTTCAGGGCCACCGTACATGGCAACAAACCAACTGAGACCTGTCTGTCCCCCGCATCTACGTGCACACACACACACAGACACACACACGCACCCACACGAACTTACACACTGTCCCACACGCACCCACTGTAGGCCTACCACACACACCTACAGCTCCTAAAGTATATAATATATCAGGATACAGCCGTTGTGTATTGTATTACACATTACACAATGATTTGACGCTCATGGAAGCACGGCATTCGTTTGTGTCGGCTGCCCTTAAAGGCAATGTGAGCGTTCATTCCCATTGGATAACGGATAATTGAACACCCGGAAGTAAGTATTCCCCTTACTGTCGATTGATTTTACAGTGATATCTGCACTACTCATCGACTAAAAAACACCAGATTATCCTTGTTAATTACACAACATTGATTGGTTTAAATTGTGTGCAATGCTTTTGTATTTTTCCCCTTCGATTCGGAGAAACAAATATTTTTTCGGAGTAAAAGATGGCAGAAGACACTACACTACCCAGAATCCCCAGCTATCGTTTAGGACTACATCATGTGCTCTGTTTGACAAACCCCGTGATTAGTTTTCAAGCTCTGTGATTGGTTGACCTCCAACTGCATTCCATATGAAAAAAAACGTTTCGTAAAAGATAAAATCATACTTTATTCAGCAGTGCTTGCTTTACTCTTTGAAAGTCATCACATGAATGCATTGTAATAAATGATTCGGCTGCATTAAATATGCAGAGTTCTTTATTTTTATTTATCTACAGAGATCGGGCTCAGAATAGACTGGAAACTATTCTTTTACCGTTCAGTTTGAATTTCACAATAAAGTTAGTAATAATTAGTTTGGATATTATTGTTTTTTATTAACTACTAGACCGCTGGGTCATGTTAAGACCATCTTTTCTGTGTTTCTGTGGGTTTTTCCATCGCTTTTGTGTTACAAATATCAAAACAATAACTAAATAGATCCTTCGTAAACTAAACCAGAAACAGCAGTATATTTTATTTTGTTAACACTGTAAACTTGACAGCTTTTTAACCCAAACCACCTTGTTATGTGTTTGTGCCCTGATCAGGCGCTCCTAGTGTGATGCGTCATGTCTAGCTGTAGTTTCCTGTTATGGTTTTGTAGTCCTTATCGTTCAACCCAGTCTCACGGCATTTCGTGTTCACCAACACGATTTTTAATCTATTGATTCGTGTTCACCAACACGATTTGCCCCTTTTTTTCGTGTTGCACAGCACGAATTTAAAAGCAATGTATTTCTACTGCCTGCAGCACGTCTTTTGTGTGGTTCATAAAAACATGTTCTTACTCAATATCAAGCCACAATTATTGCTTTTATTTTAAATCGTATAATTTCGGACTTTTGTTGCCGTCTGTGATGAAAAGAAATGGGGCTCAGAGCCTCAGGATACTGAAATCTGTATTTTTTAAATCTTTTTTTCCTTCTAATTTGTTATTCTTTTCAAAATAACACACTGTTATTTACTCACCAATAACACACAATTGTCCTTGCTTTTATTTATTGGTTTAATTCAATAATCTCGGGCTTTTTTGGCGTCCGTCAGGGACTGAATTTCAAAATAAAAATAACCGGAAACAGACGTAGGCCTATAAGGGACAGTTCGAGCATCATCGACTTTGCGCTGTCATCGAGGTGAGGATGGCCGAAGACACTACACTACCCATAATCCCCAGCTATCGTTTAGGACTACAGTCCACGTGATTAAACTTCAAATCGGGATTGGATGTTGGATTGGCAGTGCGTCAAGGTTACGGAATCGAAGCTGGATCGATCCGATCGAACGCCCCCCCCCCCCCCCCCCCCCCCCAAAATGATCTATGGGGCGACTTGATTGGGAACGTTTTCGTTTTTCCAACAATTAGAAGTTGCCAGTATTAAACACCAATTATTAAACAATTGAAATGAACCGATTAAACATCTCTCTGACACAGTTTAAACGCATTTCAAGTGGAAGAATTGTTCGTGTCTCCTCTTCGTGTCCCGGGAAGCCGGAAGCTGTATTATTTTCAAAAAATAGAAATAAAAAAATTTTTTTTTAACCATAACGGGTACTTTACACAACATTGATTCAAATGTATCCTTGTTTTAATCCTTGTTTTATTTATGTTAAATTGTTGTTGTCGGTTAATTTTCCATTTTATTTATTTTGGTTTAAGATATCATTAGTTTTTTTTATTATTATCATGCTAGATGTTTAAACTTTTCTGTATTTTATAAGGCAATATATACTTTTTTGTCCGTAGGCTACTTAGGTTATTAAAGAGTTATCGTGTCAAAATACAGGAAATGTATTAATATTTTATTGTATAATCGGTACAGGAAATTACATAATTCAGAGAACCACCTATTGGCCAAAGACCGCTGCCACCGGCATTGCAATCCATCCTCTGACAAAGTAAGTTGTGTCACTAAAGTCTGATGCATGTTTTGCTTAGATTTAATAATTGGGGATTTTTTTAAGCCTTCACTCGCATGGTTCATCATACATAATGAACTGTTCTAAGTCTGAGAAATGCCTTCGCCATAATCAGCAAAGCAACATTAATGTGAAATAATTCTTGTGGGCGGCTAGCTAGCTAGCTCACGTTCAACATAAGCTTAAACTAGTTTAGCTACATTTATATCAGCTCATAAGTGGTGTGTGAAAAATATGTGTCTTAATTACGGCTGCATACGTCGGTGTTAAAGTGTGAGTTATACGTTATCTTAATCGCTTTTGTTTTACACATGACAGTACTAACGCTGGTCGACATTTTAATATATGTTTGGGGGGAGGGGCATAGTCCATGTGCACGTCCATGTGCTTGTTACGCGTATGAAACAGGAAACACGTAAATGAACTCAGTCTGTCTAAACTAGTTAAACCGTCACAATGTGCATTTAAAAAAAGCTAGTTTCACTACATAATTCACTTTTTCTGTTCTCTCCTGCAGCTCCTGTACCCACACCACAAACCCATACACTGATCTACACCATCATAAAACCAACGGCACTTTTAAGAGCCAAACTCAACCTATCTCTCTGTCTATCTATCTAGCTTTCTTATAGTTATTGTCTCTATCTTTTTCTATCATTCATTATCTATTTCTTCATCTATCCATCTCAATCTTACAATCTGTCTCACTATCTCTGTCTGTCTCATACAGCAGCTGTTTGTTTGCATATCTCTTGTGTCTGTCTGGCTGGCTGGCTGTGTTGCAATGGCAACAAAACACAACCCAGACCCCAATAATCCCACATCCAAAAAAGGGAAACGCATGGCTCTTGAGCTGAAGCATGAACACATGCTAGCTGAAGCTAAGGTTGGTGTTTTAACCCATATGACCTCATTCATTTCCTACTTGAATGTGGCACTATCTGTTATCCAAACAATGCTGAACAGGCCAAGAGTAACTGGATTTTGGATCAATGTATAGGGCCTTTGCAAAACGGTTCATCATTACAACATGGGGGGCAGAGGCTTACTAAATAAAGCTTGTTCAACTTGTTTTACTTCATTAGTTGGATATGGTAGGAAAAACTTGAAGCAAAAATGTTCTTCAAGAGAATGAATTTCCTTTTTATTTGTCCACTGTCATATGGTATCAGTTTATCAGCAACATCAACCTTACATGAGTTGTTACTTGGTCACAGAAAGCAGCGGAGGAGAGGAAACGGGCACGCTCTGTAGGAGACACTTTACAGTCCCCTAAAAGGGGCTGTGTAGAACGTGGCAAGCCGAGAGGGAGGCGTGGAGGGCGACACCAAGGCTCAGCTACAGGTTGAAATCCCAATTATTTTACATTTTTATGAATTTACTAAATAAATGGTTGGAAAATTGAATGAAAACACAGTAATTGCTTGTTGAGGGTCATTCGGAGACATTCCCACTGTGGTGTCATAAGAACTATGCTTTATTTAATTTCACAAGCTTTTAAACAATAGGTAGATAATACAAATCATCAGTTATCTGTTCTTAACCCTCTGTGTGATGTTTTACAGTCACATCCCCCCCGACTGAGGGCTTCCAGTCTTCCAGTGTGGAGGTTCTGCGTACTGAACCTTCAGCACAACACGAATTTGGTAAATCACAAAAATGGCTTTAAGTTTAAAACTAAAATAAATTGTGTTCGTGAGAGAAAATAACCTTATACACAACTGACAGTTCAGGACTCGGACGAGGAATGTAATTCAGTAACGATATTGGCCAGTTCCATACTGAGCAAAGAAATGATCCTTGATTTTTAGTGTTCATCTTAAATATAGTCATTTACAGTTACATTTTCCCATTCTGTTCACAGAAAAGAATATGGAGAGACTCTCTGACATTCTTTCCTCATGTCCTCCTCCTGAGCCTCAAAAAAGCTCTGCCTCATCCTGGCCTTTTCGGCAGCAGAAAGCCTCAAAGCGCTGGAGAGAAGCAAGACCTACAATGCCTTCTAGAAAAAGAGGCTGTTGGTCATCCCCTGTGTGGCCTCTGCCACGAGCCGGCTGTTATTAGGTGAGATAACATTTACCTTTATTTAAATTACTTTACCTAATTGTAATTTTTCAGTATTAATGCTCAGTGCCCTGCTATTTCAGCTAACATGCATGACTTTTGTGATGATAGAAAACTGGATACCTAGAGAAGACCCACATGAAAATTAAAGTAATTCTAGGATATTAGAATAATTTTGTATTTCCTCCCAAGGTGTAGAGAGTGTCTCCCCGAGGAGTGGTTCTGTGGAGACTGTGATGTACTTCATCACAAGAAACAGCCACTCCACAACCGGGACAGTTTAATACATTTTTTAAACCAATTAGTCCAACAACATGTGTTGTTAGAGTGGAAGGTGGATATGAGACCCATGACCAAGGTATGCTCTCTCAAACATGCATTTTGATGTTCACATGTCTCTTCAGCCAGCATATAATGGTAATTAGTGCTATTCTTTTTTTTTTTTGACAGCTTGCATATTGCCAACTGTGAAGGCACCCAACTGCTCCTGTAAAGGCACACACTTCACTGTGGTACCAGGCAAACCAGTGATTTTAATTACCATCAATGGTAAACAAATATATATATATATTTGGATTTCTATTGAATTGTTGTTATATGTTTACTGTTGTGGGCTGAGGCATTGTGCTTCCAATTGGAGTAAAACCTTCATGTAATATCTGTTAATCTTTGACTATTTGTAGATGGAACTGTTGTAAAGTGTGTCTTAATTATGTTTATTTACTTGTTCCAAGGGCGTTATGACTTGCATCTGCCACTATATGTCTGTCAAACTTGCCAGCAGCAGTGGACCCCCGACTTGAAAGTCCTCCTTAAAAGTGGATACTGGCCAGCTTCGGTCAGTATTTCCACACTTTACACCTTGGACCTCCTGAGCTCCTTTGAAGAGCTCAAGGTCATCTCTCCGGGATTCTCCAGACAGGCCTTTGCAAAGCTGCTGGAGCATCGCACAAAGTGTGGAGGAAGAGTAAGTGTAAATATTCTTTACCATATTATACATTATAACATTTCCGTAAATAGACAAAATCACAGCAATATATGTAATTATCTTCCAGTCTGGACCTGTCAACGGAGATGCACTGCAGCGCAGCTTTCTGGAGTTCTCCTATGCCTCGTATGAGGAAGACCAGCTCTGCTGTGGTGCTCCTTTCATCTGCCCTGCCTGCACGCCGGAGATGTTGGCTGTTTCTGCCGATGGAAACAGGAAGCTATATCGCTTTCGGCGAAGTGGAAGGTGCTATTTTTACATTGTTGTTATTTAACTTTTTTGATTACTGTTTATATTTCATGGATATATTTGCTAATCTTTTTGTTCTCAGTTCTGATGGCAGCGCCTTTTTTAATGGGCTCTTTGTAGCAGAAGACAGCGCGGTGGCTGCATTTGTCAACAAAATACAGAGATCACTGAAAAATGCAAGTTTTTATTCATAATTTTACCTTATAGGTATATCACAAAAATAGCCATGTATATCCGACCCCGACTTTCTTCAAATTCAGCTACTTCTCCTTACCATCTACTCCAAAATCAGATAATTAGAACAAATGGTGTAGATCGTGATTCCATTGCTTTTAACTGATTTGTCATGATGTAATGCGTGTCTTAGACCCAGGGAAGAGGCACATGTGGGGACTCCCAGTGGACAGCAGCGAGGGAGACGTCAAGGAGGGCTTCTAAGCTGGATGAAGAAGGGATGGAGGTGGCTGTATGTCGCCATGGGTTTCTTTTGAAGGCCTTAAATATGTACAGGGGGGAGATATTCGCCTACCCCCTGTATCTTCAAAAGGAACTCATGCCAGCCAAAGCCAAGTTCTTCGCCATGGATGTGGCTTGCAAGTACTGGCCGTACATGGAGAAAGCTGCAAGTGTCCTTCCTGCTCTCCAGGAGCTGACCACCATGAAGCCATTCCTCAGTGTAATGCATGCTCGAGCCCATGCTACCAAATGCGAGGTATGTGAAATATTTTTGTATCCCGTACATTTATATTTTTTATATTTATAATACTGAAGTAGTAAATATCTAAGCTATACTGTTTAGTATAGTAGTATGTAGCCTCTTTGCACAACAATTCCAGCAACCTTTTACCATCAGATTATATGGAGTGGGAAGAACCAGGAGGGAGCAGGGATGACCGCCGGGGAAGATGTAGAGCAGGTCAACAACTACCTGTCCCGTTGTGCCCTGACAACAAAATACATGTCCAAAGCAGGTGAGTGGAAGGTCTTGCCCTATTATTGCATACTTTTTTAGATGACACATCATAACCTCATTATTGCTTTCAAAAACACGACTGGACATGCTCACAGTGCATGCTATGGGATGGAACAGGAAAAAAGGTGACACCCTCCATCAGGCACTTTCCACAAGATATGTGAAGGTGAGCCTCCTATTAAAGGTGTTGTTGTGTCCTTTGTCATTTGCACATGGCTTGTTGTTAATCATAGCAAGTTTTAATATTGATAAATGTCCATCGTCTACTGTTTATCAGACTAGTAAGAGGCTCCTGGAAGAGACTGCAAGTCTTGAAGAACTCAAGACGGAGCTACATTGTGTCTCAGATGACATGGTGTCGACGTGGATTTCCGACGTGAAGGAATGGGCATCTGGTAAGCACGACGAGATGACACCAGCTACATATCATTGTCCATGACTGTTTGAATCGACAGATTTGATCCTAAAGAGCAGCCAATGATATAAGGCTGATTTGTCATGCCACGTAATGGGACCCTCACTGGATTTCAGTAGACGGGGACATAATCTTCAAGCAATAGCAAGCCAACTATGTGTCCATGTTTATCTCTGATATGTTCCAGTTTCCATAGTTGTACCATCAATTTGTGTTAAAAGGTGTTAAATATGTTGCACAACTTTGTTTCTCAAAACCGTTACGTGTTGTGTAACAGTACATTTGACTGCCAATATTATTTCTACAGGAACATCGGGTACTTCTGAAGACATCCTTCAAACAGCACTGCAGCAAAGCATTGAGGGGCTTTACCTAAGTGTGAGGCAGCGGAAGCAATCCCTTTACCGACAGAATGGTATACAATATAATGTTTTAGGTTGCAGATTCAACCTACTGAATTATATATATTTTTTGCACTTGCAAATATAGTTTGTCACATATCCCTATCCCTCTACCTCATGTCTTTTTCAGACAGCAGCAAGCTCCGCCATCGACTTCGAAGGAAGCTTGCAGACGACAAAAAGCGCCTTAACCAGGAGATACTGAAATACAACCAGCTGGTACACGACTCTGCCAGAGGCATAGATGTTGCTGCGGTGGAGCATTCCCTCTCTGGAGGGAGCATCATGTCCGCGCTGTGGCCGTGGGAAGTTCATGGCATGGGTCAGTTTTCAGATATTTCATAATAATTTATTTGAAGTTCTGTTATATGAAGGTATACCTTGCTGAGTTATGCACATATCATGTAGAGTGTTAGAACGTTCATTTAGTTTAAGGGTATATCTTAAGTTTTCTTATTGTGTATACATTTGATTATTTTGAAAGTACATGTTTGGAGTTTTAAACATATTGTTGTGCTATAATGAAAATGTGAGTCATGTGTATATACATAACTGTGATTGGATTTTAGCTAACTTTACAGCCAAGAAAAATATACTGGATCAAGTGATGCTTACACGGAGACTGCACGAGGAGAAAGGCATCCTAGTGTTGGAGATGGCGCAGCATTGGTTGCAGAACATGGCAGTTGCTCTAAAAAATAAGGTGGCTGAGGAAGGTAAGTTGAAAGCAAAACTTAACCTACCTTGTAAAGTATGAGTTGGGAAAAAAAGTCAGCCCAAATCATTCTTGGTCACAGAAATTGGATGGAGTATAATGGCCTTTGCCCATTTGACCCGGCCATTTTACATAATGATGTCCCATGACAGTGACAATCATCTTTATATGTACATGGGAGAGAATATACTCCATTGAAGTGCTCTGGCCTCGTGAAGCAATCTTACTTTGTAGTATGTCCATATAACAATATTTTGTGTATTTTCAGATGTAGACAAGGGGAATGGAGGACTTGGGTGCACCCTAAGAAGGAAGCATGCTGAGGCGTCGGAGAGGTTGCAGGTGGTACTGCAGCAGTACAAGACTGCTTTAGGTCCTGATGCTTCTTTCCTTCAACATGAAGAGGAAAGTCAAAGTGGCCTAAGCAGTCCAGACACCAGTGAGGATGAAGAAGGAAACATAATTTAGGTAATTTACTTATGAATTAATGTACAGTATCTTTGTTGATTTAGCCTCAACCTAGACATGTTGCTGTTACTTTTGTATTAATTAATGCTTAACATACATTGTATATTCAAAAACCTCAAATTTGGTTTCTGATCTGCCCCTCTTTTTTGTTTCTCTGTATTTCCCCAGATTGCTGCTGCTCTCAAGCACGAATATCCGCCAAGACTTGATGTGCTATCAGAAATGTAAATACTTTACTGACTTTATATTTAGAGATTGTATTCATACTCCTCAATGGAAAATCACACTTGAATATGTTGACCATATGACTTTTCCCTATGCATCAGGCCAAATATTTCACTTGTACACAACTTAAATTGTATTGAACAAAATGCTCAGCCTCTCTGGAATGCATCCTGAGCAATGAACCATTTACTTTTGATCCTTTTTGAAACACTAGAATGTAAATTCCTAAATGTCCAAGTATATCTTGCTGGTTACCATACAACTTGGTGAGCACATTATTGTCCAATAGCAGGACGTCTTTCCCTTTCTTCCCAGAACGGGATGCCTATGCATCATTATTATTTTCGATCTCTTATAGGATTTACCTGTCATTAACTTTATATGACTGCACCTGTTACACCGCAGGCCAATAACAGCTTTCGTTTGCGTTCCTTGCTTTAATTGCTTTGTCAGTTATATTTCCTTTTTGATCTCCAGCTATTAACCTGATTGATTGAAGTACTTAAATCAACATGTACAATGCACAGTCTTTTAGGATGTATAATTAGGGACATTGAGATAATCATCAATTAGTTTATTTGGTGAATCACCTCATTGTTGTTCTCAAAACCAAATAATACATTGTTATATTTTATTGACACATAGAATGTACATGTTTAATATACATAGTTAAATCATAAAAAAATGGTTGTGTTGTATGATTTCTTAATACTGTATGTTATAATCGTTTGCATAACTTGATTTTATGTTCTGTTGTCCATGCTTTTCATGTTAGACTAACCCCAACGCTCTAGAATCAAGACATACACCCTTATGGTGGCCTTTTACTTGTATTGTGGTGAAACGCATAAATAAATCATTGCCAGAGAGGACCATTTTATTGTTTTAAAAACAATGTTATTGATGTGGTTGATTGATGAATAAATATTAAGCATACTTGTGCTGTAAATTCATGGGTTTGTGTTGGGTGTATGAGGGTTAAATTAATGGGGTTCATTTTATGTGAGTGTGACTTTAAATCTGGATGGAGATTCGCGGGGGTTTATTGAGATGTATAAATAGAGAGGAAACATACATTAACGTCATTGAGATTGAGGAATCAGGAGAGGCCACTAGTAAGTGTGATTATTATATTGAATGTGATTTAATGTGTATGGGATATGTGTGATCCTAATTGGTGTATTGTTGTTGTCCTTTTTCTTCTAAGGTTAACAACCTATTTGGATTTTGATTAAATAATCAAAACTAGGAGTTGTTTCCGTCCATCTTGATTCCACCCATACTGTCGGGAGATAGACAGTACAGTTGTTAACTAACGCATCGGGAGGGATAAAGTTTTCAACCGATGGCGAGACACAGCTAGAGGAGCGAACGAAGCTACCGGAGCTCACGACCAAACGAGCAGGAAAGCCTGTGGTCGCAACGAGCGGCGGGAAGTGAAGGCCCGAGGCTAGCAAAGCTAGCAAGGACCGTCAAAGCTAGCAAGGACCGTCGAAGCTAGAGGAGCTAGCGAAGCTACCGGAGCTCACGACCGAACGAGCAGGAAAGCCCGTGGTCGCAACGAGCGGCGGGAAGTGAAGGCCCGAGGCTAGCAAAGCTAGCAAGGACCGTCAAAGCTAGCAAGGACCGTCGAAGCTACCGGAGCTCACGACCGAACGAGCAGGAAAGCCCGTGGTCGCAACGAGCGGCGGGAAGAGAAGGCCCGAGGCTAGCAAAGCTAGCAAGGACCGTCGAAGCTAGCGGAGAGTAGCTAACGAAACTACCGGAACTCGCAAAGCACCGAGGAGCGCCGGTCCGCGAGTCGAGCTGACAACCGGACGATAAGGAAACCCCGTGGTCGCAACGGTCGGCGGAAAGGGAAGGCCCGAGGCTAGCGAAGCTAACGTGGTCTGATCACGTGAGTAACACAGACAATATTTCGGCGCTATCTAGCCAAAGAAGCTAGTGTTAGCATAACGAAAACAAAGCAGTAGCTATCCAGCAGACTGAAGGTTTCCACAAAATAAAGCTAACTAGCAAGAAGACAACAACTAGCTAGCAGACTGAAGAGTGCTAGCATAGGAACCCAAGCTAGCTATCAAAGTCAAAGACACCACGTTATTGGTTAGCAAACGAAGCTACCCAGGGAGTAAAGGAGAAGCTAGCTAAGCCAAAGGCACCAAGCTGGTGGCTAGAAAACGGAGCTAACCAGCTAGCGATCCAACTAGCTAGCCAGGACAAAACAGATTGAGCTAAACTCAACCTTAAATTCAGAGAGATGATTAAGGGGGAGGAAACAGTGAAGCATCTGAAAGACCTGCGGACGAGGGCGAAGGTGGCTCTAGTTCATAAGGTAAACTCAGTAACAAAGACAGTGAACACTATGTTAGAGGAGGAGTTGATGAAA
This sequence comes from Pseudochaenichthys georgianus, assembly GCF_902827115.2. NCBI lineage: Eukaryota > Metazoa > Chordata > Actinopteri > Perciformes > Channichthyidae > Pseudochaenichthys > Pseudochaenichthys georgianus. The sequence goes on along the minus strand of NC_047511.1, from coordinate 16,661,995 downwards.
GAATATAGTGAAGTCCACAAGGCCGCCACCAAAGTCACAGAGGCCAACAGTGAATACCTGATGAAATTAATTCTGAACGCTGATAGCGACGAGGACCAAGTACCAGAAGAGTTGAGGGCAGACGTGGAAAAGACTGATGGAGAGACCAGCCAAAGGCTTGAAGAGGTCAGTGACGTGATTAAAGCAAACCTTTGGTCTAGGCATGGAGAAAAGAAAGTGATGTTTGCCATCGGGGAAGCTGAAAAGGTCTATGAGGACGCAGAAGCGACACAAATTGACCTGGTGAGCTATGAGAATTACGAAAAGCAACTTAAACATTTAGAAATACTGATTAAAGAATTAAAGGAAGTGCACAGCACCTGGAGGGAATGGGCTCCTGTGACCGACCAAAAAGATGTGGAAGAGATAGTGCGCCAGCTGGAGACAAGGAAAAACGCACTCAAGCGTCAAAAGGAAGCTGAGTTCAACAAAGCACGCGGCGCAGCAGAGTTGGCACGCGGCACAGCAGAGTTGGCACGCACCGCAGCAGAGGATGAGCGCACCAAGTTAGCCGAGACCCAACGTGCGAAGCTCGCCGAGATTCAAATTGCTGCAGAGGAAGCACGCATTGCAGCAGAAGAAGCACGGTTTGACCTCATGAAAGCGCAGCATAAAGCAGTGGAAGAGGCAGGCACGGAACCCAGATACAACCCGATGGGAGCGATATCAAAGATACGACTCAAGCCGGTAAGCCTTCCCAAGTTCAGTGGCAGTATGAGGGAGTTTCACAGCTGGAAAAAGGACTGGGAATCTTTGCAGAAGCAGGGAGAACCATCCGGGTCGCCTGAAGTCAAGAAGTTCCAGCTTCTGGACAGCATGGAAGAAAAGGTAAAAACTGATGTCAAGTTGGCCAGTTACAGTACAGTCGAAGACATGTTCAGAGTATTGGAGAACCGGTATGGAAACAGGACCACGATTACACTGCAGATCGTCGCAGAACTGGAGAAGATACCAGCTGTGAAAGGAGATCAGCCGAGGAAGGTGATAGACCTCATCCAAGCTGTGGAAAAGGCTTTGGCAGACCTCACAGACCTCGAGAACCCTGGAGCCATCAACCACCCGCTGATGATTAGGTCTATAGAAAGCAAGCTGCCCGACCAGGTGAAGCGAGAGTGGGTCATCTTCAGGGCTAAGCCCGAAAACGGTGTCACCCCAGTCAACCATTTCAGTATGCTTCTGAAGTTCCTGAAGGAACAAGAAGAAATTCTAGAGATCTTGGAACAACTGAAAATAACGGAGACATCTGAGAAAATGGACAAACCGCAAAATAGGTTCGAGAGGAAGTATGCCTACACAAAAGCCACCAGAAGGGACACTCCAGAAGTTGAGTGCGTCGTGTGTGGAGAGGATAAGCATAATAACAAGTTATTCTTCTGCAAGAAGTTCAAGGGGTTTGGCTTGGCTGAGAGAAAGACTGCTGTGGAGAAGGTAGGAGCATGCCGCGTTTGTCTTGGATGTCACGATGGGGTAGAAGAGTGCACAGACAGGTTCCTCTGCAACAGGGAAGACTGCCAAGAGAGGAGCTCCTCGGACCACCACTACCTCCTCTGTCCAAAATGGGAACAGCTTCCAAAGGGGAAACTTGGAAAAGGCAGCGAGAGGGTAAGAGAGCTAACAGAAGAACAAAAGCTGGCCTTGTCCAAATGTTCCCCAGAGGCGGCGGCAGAGATCAAGAAAGCTTTCAGTAACAGCAACAAGACTTCAGTGACAAGGAGCACTAGGAAGGATGAAGGTGGACTTCTGGAAAATAATGGACTGACCGAGCACCCTGTCATCATGATGCTGTTGGAAGTCACTGCCAACGCTGGGCAGAAGATCGGAGCTCTGATTGACCTCGCATCAGACACCAACTACATCACTCACGTAGCGGCTGACCGGCTCGGTCTGAGCAGAGAAGAAGTCACTCTGGTCGTGCATGGAGTTGGAGGGATGACCGTGACAGTCAAGACGAAGAGGTACCTCCTGCGAGTAAGAGTCAAGACCCCCAAAGGTACTGTGAGGGCTCACAAGCTGGTTTGTTATGGCCTAGAGGAGATTGCTAAAGTGCATCGGAGCGTCAGACCTGAACAGCTAAAGAGGTTCTTTCCAGAGGTTGCAATGGACGAACTGAAGAGACCAGACCATGTTGAACTTCTCATCAGTCACAGAGAGGGGAGACTTGCTCCACAAAGACTGAGGATAGTTGGAGACCTCGTCTTATGGGAGGGCCCACTGGGTAAAACAGTGGGCGGAGCACATCCCAGTCTGTTTGAGAATATAAAAGTGACTATGCACCAGTCCGAGACGCACTTCGCTCGCTCAATGAGGACAGCTGCTGTGGAGTACAGAGAAGTAGTCGAGAGTCCTGAGATCCTGAGGGAAGAAGAGACTAAGAGTCTGACTCAGGAAGTAAAGGCGGAGACCAGGGATACAACTGCAACGAGGAGAGAAGTTCTCGAGTGGTGGAAGTGGGACAGCATCGGTGCAGCCTGTGAACCCATGTGTGCTGGGTGTCGCTGCGTCACATGCCAGCCAGGAGGAAAGGAAATGACCCTGGCAGAAGAAAGGGAGCTGGACGTGATTAAAGAGGGGCTGTCCTACATGGCCAAAGATGAATACTGCCTGACTCCGCACTGGGACGCATCTTACCCATGGACCGAGGACCCAGCCTCACTTCCAAACAACAGAAGAGGAGTGGAGGCCACCTTCCTGAAAACAGAGAAGCAGCCCAGTTTCGCGCACATGGTGGAAGATCGCAGGGTCCTGGAGGAGGACAGTTATGTGGACGACATCTTAACGTCCCACAATGACCCAAAGAGACTGGAGGAAATCACAGAGGGGGTAGAAGAGATCCTGAGCACCGGAGGCTCCTCCCTCAAACCATGGGTCAGGTCAGGCCAAAGTGGGAGGCAGAGGACTGCGGAGCAGGTCCAAGCTGGAGCAGTAGCAGAGACAGGGGTCAGGTTGGTGGAGTCAAAGGCAAAGCTAACACCTCTCGACCAAAAGGGAGACGTAGTCAAAGCTGAGATGTGCGGTGCGGTCTTTGCAGCTCGATTAAAGACTTACATCGTAACAAGAGGAGCAACTCCTGAAGACCAGGGAGAGGGCTCAGAGTGGCAGAGGGGACCTGAGTTCCTGGTGAGGCAGCTAGAAGAATGGTCCATGAAGTCGGCCGCGGAGGTGGCAACCGGTGCCAGAGAGAGTGTGGGCAAGCGTCAAAGAAAGGCATTCTTGGTAATACTCACCAGAGTCCAGTCAAACAAAACCCCTATCCATGACGACACCAGTGGAAAGGACGCAGAGGCTGAGGAGTCCCTAGTTAAGGTTGGCGGATCCCCAGAAAAATCAGAAAGGGAAGAAGCTTCAGTCTTGACAGAGAGAAGACCGGAAAGGAAGTTTCGGAGCATTGCTGTTCTGAACCTGGTGAAACTAGAGAGGTTCAGCAGTCTGGCTAGGCTATGTGGAGTGGTCGCATGGGTCAGGCGAGCTGCAGAGAAATGGCTGACTAGAAGAGGCCGAGCGGCGGGTCAAGCAAAGTGGGAGGCAAGAGTCCTGGACAACAGAAAAGTCAAACCTGTACCTCTGCGGAGGAACCTGGCTTCGGGGTTGTTGAAGATTCCGAAGTGGAGAACTAAGAAGAAGGAACCTCTTCAGACACCACCACCAGAGCAAGGTTATTTAGGTTGGTGGCCACCTTGGGTCATCCGACCAGGAGGCCAAGTGGGAGGTGTGCTGTAAATTCATGGGTTTGTGTTGGGTGTATGAGGGTTAAATTAATGGGGTTCATTTTATGTGAGTGTGACTTTAAATCTGGATGGAGATTCGCGGGGGTTTATTGAGATGTATAAATAGAGGGGAAACATACATTAACGTCATTGAGATTGAGGAATCAGGAGAGGCCACTAGTAAGTGTGATTATTATATTGAATGTGATTTAATGTGTATGGGATATGTGTGATCCTAATTGGTGTATTGTTGTTGTCCTTTTTCTTCTAAGGTTAACAACCTATTTGGATTTTGATTAAATAATCAAAACTAGGAGTTGTTTCCGTCCATCTTGATTCCACCCATACTGTCGGGAGATAGACAGTACAATACTTCTGTGCTACTTTTTGTTGTTTACATCACACTGCATTATAATATGTTTGGAAATAAATTCATTTAGAAGTAACAATATGGGTTAGCACTTGAATATTTTTGTAAAGAGATGATCCTCACCCGGAATACTGGTTGTTGGTTTAAGATAAGATAGAACTTTATTGATCCCAATTTGGGAAATCTTTGTGTTGCAGCAGCATTAAAACACATGGCATTATACAATACAAATAAAAAGACAAGAAATAAAGAAGAAAATATACATGTTGAATTTACAAATGAGCAATAACAAGATATAAAGCAAGGTATTATATTTACATAAGTATGTGACAGATGGAATATTAAATATTACCCTGAATATGTCAAATGTACAGTGAAGAGAGAAACTATGGAGCAGAGAGTTCTCTTCCAACCAGGTGATTTGTTGTACAGCAACACGTTCTCACTCCCAACCTGTAATTATTATACCCTTATTGTTTTTACTTCTTTATTGTAATTGAATAATGTAGGACTTTTGTTGCCATCAGTTATGGGGAGAGTAGGGGCTCAGAATACTGAAATCTGTATTGTTTAATCGTTTTTTCTTTCTAATTTTGTATTCTTTTCTAAACCACACACTGTTATTTAGTCAACAACACATAATTATCCTTGTGTGTATTTATTTGTTTGATTAATAAACACAAGTTGGAGTCCGTCAGGACCGAGGGTCGGAGTAGCTCATTTGCTTTAGAGAATTTGACAACCGGAAGTAAGTATTCTCTCCGCTTCGCTTGACAAACCCATGGACAAACCCCGTGATAGTCCTCAAGCTCTGATTGGATGTTTGAGTGTGCGCCGAGGGTTACGCCGAGCATCGAACAGCACTTTGAAATGGAACCACTGTCCAAACCTGGATTTGAACGGGTCCACCCCGCCCCCCACCCGTCACCAGAACTACACATGCTGGCTATTGTGTGTTTCACAACATGTTCTCTATCTATGGCACGTCTCTGCTTTGAATTGTAGTTTTAAAAGACGTTTTCATATTTCCCGTAATAAGAAGTTGCCAGTATTAAACTGTGTACATCCATGGAGGTTTAGGGGATCGGAAACACTCACATTTAAAACATATAATTAATAAATGGGGTGAAAATTGCTTGTGCAGCATTAATACCCACATGACAGCTAAGGTCAGAAGAGCTTTATTTAACCGCTGATCTTATGTCTGTGACCCCTCCTGTTGTAAATTGATAAGCCTGAAACATGCACTTGTCAAGGTTCAGAGGCACATTTCGTATGGCAGTAGCCATTGATCTTAAGATAAGATATTGATCCCAAGTTGTGTAACAGTTGTAAATATGCAGTGGTGTTTATTTGTAAATCATTTAGTATAATCACACAAATTCTGTGTTTTATATTTAATAAGTATGTGTTCTTTATTTATTGAATGTTCAATACCTGACAAGGTCGGAGATGAACAACTTGGGTTGCAGGTTCCTCAACAGTGCATTACAAGACATCTATCAATATGTGTGTATACCTCTACCATTAAACTTTCATATTCTGCACATTTCTTATACTATCTACATACATCTTATAAGAGTATAATACATATGTATAATATCAGTTAAAATAAGTGCTTAAACATATAGTTAACATTGCAGGAAAGCAATATATTAGTACTTTGTCAGGCTTAATATTTATACCCCAAAGCTTTTTTCTTATTCAACATAAGACCTTAACCTAAAGTATTCTTTAATGTTTAAATAAAGCCTTATTAGATTGTCTGTCTGTGTCTCCTATTAATATCTAATAATAACAATAATACATTTCAATAACGTGCTTTAACCACCAGGGGCCTATACTGCGAACCTGGTTCAACCTAACCTGGATATGTTTGAGTTAGCCGGTTGGCTTAATCCAAAACATACGCGCTCTCGCTAAACTGTCCTACGACGCTGGTTATCAAGTGGATCGCTCAAGCCAGCCGTGTCCTATCTAGTTAGGTGCGCGTTCACATGAAAGGGGTGGTATCTGGAGCATTCGACCAATCACAAACATGGAGTAGCATACTGACAGCGCAGCGTCATACTTCCTGAATGAAAAGTGAACTTTAATACTATGAAGAAGTTAAACTTTAAACATCCATGACTTAAACACTTTATCCAGGATAAAAGCCACATAGCTGCACCTGCAAGGTGAATACAGCTGGTAACAGAACAAGTGTTTGAATGCGTACATTAACAGGTTTATGATATCACTGCCCCGTCTAAAACACGATCTGACTTCAATTACATTTGTCTCGAGTGTTTCGTCAACTTAATGTGTTGCTTAAAATAATACTTCTGCATACAGTATGTGACACTGTGAGTGTTGCACGGCCATATACGGCTCAGCTGACTCAGATAATAAAATATATGATACATTATGAAGTGATATGCCGCGGACTGTACTTAATGTACTCTGCTTAACGCTAATGTTATAATAGTCAGATTGCTCTGAAGATGGGAGGTGATATTCTATTAATGTTCACGTTCACACAGTCGGTGATTTTTGCCGGCCGTCTTTCCTGCGACGGCAGCTTTTCTGTATTTCCTTTTTCCTGTAATATGACTTGATCGCTTTAAACTCCGCACACTGAGCTCTGATTGGTCAGCAGGCGGTGCTTTCACTGAGTTGAGCTCTTAGCCTGCAACCTAACCTGGTCCCGACCAGGTTAGCTGCTTAGCATATATTACCATGGAGATCTAGCCTGCTAAAAAGAGAACCAGCTTCGTAGGACCGGAAAGTCGGAGTTTTCCCTGAATTTAGCCGGCTAAGCGAAAATCCTGCTTCGCAGTATACCCCCCAGGTGTCCCTTTCTATCAGCTTTGCACCGTTATGGTGTAAATATACCAATATACCGGTTGGATCAAATATAAAAGTCAGCCGAATTAGTATTGATACTGCAAGGAGACTTATATTGTGAAGAGAAATTGAAGATTTTGTTTAATTTCTGATATATTTATGATCCACGTCACATATTCAGTTTAGGCGGCAGTTCTTCCTGTTTGTCAAGCACACTGGGAATAAAGTATCATTTTATTTTTAAAAAATGTTTTCGGATTTCACATCAACAGGTTAACTAACATGTCCGTGCGGAACAATACCCAACCCATAGATCCGTGGGTGAATAATGTCAATCACCACATCACACACATCCCTTCACATTTTAATTTACATTAAAGTATTTCGTGAAGCATTCTAAAATGTTTTTCAATATAATTAGGGTTGTAGTAGTGTGTAGTAAAGTTGTGCTAATTCCACAACCACACACATTGATTAACATCGATTTAATACATTAATGTAGCCTTTGTTTCTGCTAAAAGAGGTGTCAACCAGCTGGGGCAACAAGAAAATCGGCGAAATCGAGTGTGACTATTACAAAATAAATAATTATTATATTAATATTGACAATAACATCGATCTGTCTGTCCAGCTGCAGGTGGAGAGGATGGGTGGGGTTACCCATGATGGAACCAGAATAAGGTTTGTTGGTTTACACGCCTTTCATCGTAGTGGAAAATATTGTCATATGAAATATTTTTGGATAGTTTCACCATTGAAATGCGTTTGATAACACTAGGTGCTCTAGTGCCAAAGTTGTGGCCCTAAAAAACATCAACTATTCATTTGTATGGCATCCAGAGCTTCCACATTTTAGGGAATATGTTTTTTTATTTAAAATATCATCAATGTCATAAGCAATGGTTACATTAAAACCCTCCTATTGTATTCGTTTCCCCCCCCTTACTTTTGTGTTCGTGGTCAAATTTGACCGGTCCTGTTTTAACTGCTATTACATTAACACAAAAACCATTAATCATCACCAAATTTCATTCATTTCATCAACATTGTATGTTGAGTTGGCACCTCAGCTCAAAACATACAAAAACACCGAAAAATTGAAAGTTAACCCATTGAAATGATATGAGAGCAGCGCAACAAACTACAATTCCCATTAGATACTGTTAGGAGATATGAGTGGACAACTAGTCCGCATTTTCAAATCTCCGCGCGTCCCTAGACAAGCTGGTTATATTACAGGAAGGAGTCCAGAGCATACAATTAACCGTTAAACAATAATCCACTTTAATGGTAATATACAATGCAATACAATCAAATACAGTACAAAATAAATACAGATCTGTGGGATCCCACATTTACCTGATACTCACGTGAGCCAGCCAGCCAGAGGAAAAGAGCGAAAAACAGCGTGGTTCCTGTATTTAATACCTTGCTAACAAAGGGAGGAGTTATCTTATCCTCCCTTCCAGACCTCCGTGATTGGCTGCCCAAATTATCATCAACACCTCACATCTTAAGTTCCCCAATCCCAGTGGCTTAGCTTCATTATCACAGGGATCTGAGATGACTGTATGTTAACTCCTCTCCTTCCCCCTCTTCCTTTGTCCTCAAAAACCACATGTTAGCAGGCCCAAAACCAGCTCAGTTTTCTACACAAATCATTTTCCCTTTTTAAGCTTCTTCATAGTTTACTAACATGAATACATACAGATATTTCCTCACAATTCCCCCTTTTGCACTCTTAAAAAAGAGTGCAACTTACACAAGGCACTTGAAACATAACTATTGTCGCTCCTCTCCACTGTGTTCATCTCTCAACATTATATTTAGAGCCCTTTAAACATTTGGAAACCGCCCTTCATAGCAATTTCTTATGGCAGAATGAGAGGGAGACCAACAAATGTCAAAACTGCATCCTTGTCTGCTGAGTCTCCATACTTGTCCTCTCCGGATACAACTCGAATGGTTTCATCAGACCATCTCTGAGGGCAGGATGGGCTGGTTACACGCAGCACATTTAGGCGCCAGGACCCTGTGGTAGTCTTTCAGACAGTAGATTTTATTCTCAGTGTCCACAGTGAAGGGCACTCCGTCCAGGCTCTCGCTGCAGATGACGCAGCGGAAGCCACCGGGGCGGTAAGACTTCCCCAGGGCCTGCCGGCCTGCATGTCCATGATCAGATGTCCACCTGCGTTGCACTTGTCTGCAGACTGCTGGAACCCAGAGTACAGAAAGTCCTCTTCACAGAAAACCCTTCCTGCGTCATCGTAGAACGCCTTCCCTCTCAGCCTTCGACTACAGGCACTGCAGGTGAAGCAGCTGTCATGGTAGAGGCTGCCCATAGCTTGGCAGGCCTGGCTGGCTCCATACACCGTCTTGTTGCACTTAACACACATTTCTGTTTCCGCGGAGAGTGGAGTCCCCTGTGCCGTCCTGGCTTGCCGTGTCTTTGTCCCCTCTGATCCGCTGACGGCGGCTTCTGGGCTGCCTGCTAGAGAGATGTCTTCCTTCTCCTCCGGCTTGCTGATGGCGGCTTCCGAGTCGATGCTGAATAGATGTCCTCCCGATCTTCCTTCTCCGGTCCGATGATGATGCCTCCCGGGACGACTGCTGGATGGATGTCCTCTCGATCCTCCTTCTCCGCTCCGATGATGATGCCTCCTGGGACGACTGCTGGATGATGTCCTCGAGGTCCTTCTCCTCCAATCCGCTGATGACAGCATCCGAGTCGACCTCCATGACGAAATCCAGATCCGTCCTGATGTCGTCTAGGGTCCTCGCAGGTGTTTCCCCCCGCCGCACACTGGCTCCCGTGGTACCAGTTGTCCCCCTTTCCTTGTAGGCGGACGGCATGGGATGTCCTCTGGGTCACTCGGTCGGGCCGGAGAGCCTGGGGTTGACAGTCAGCCTCCTGCGTCTCGGGTCCCACTTTTGGCATCCACAACCTGTGTGGAGAAATCTGATACAAATCCCTCAAGCCTACGCTCCGGGCTCTGGGGCCCTCGGCTGTTTGACCCACCAGTGCGTGGCCACTTTGAGCCTGTTGGTGGGGTGTCTTAAAACAGACGTCTGTGAACAGGTTTTCTAAATTAATTGTGCAGCTTCAGAATCTTAATACTTGGACTGTGCCAACTAAATAAGAACCCCAACATCTTTAGGTAAACTAAATAACATATTTCAATAGCTCTGAATTTCTGACAAGCATCTGTGTTTATTTAAAAATAAAATCCCTGAGATCCCATTAAAAATCTAAAAATATGATTTGAACTGCTAATGTTTCTGGTAAAGAAACACACTCATGTTATGGATTCAAAAACAACCAAAATCACAATACTAACAAAGTGAATGGCTTCCTGGTGATACTGCTTCTACCCGTCAGTGCTTAGATATTATCCTACTGAAAAAATGAATACAAAATTCCAACAAACTGTCATCAAATGTCTTTCTATTTCAAATGTAGATGAAATGTATATCCCCATAATGACCTAAACAATAAAGTCTATGGCTTTTACTTCTTTACCAGACTAGTTACATGATGTTGTCTGTTGAAACATTACTCACAGGTCAGCTTCTTCAGTATTCCATTCTGGACTTACATCTCTCCCAGCAGCCCCTTGGCCACTGATTCTTTATCTGTGTTACCTGCTATAATTCAATCAATATTAGAGACATGTCAACATTCATCAAACAGTGTGTTATCCCCAAATATGGAGCAGGTCAATTCTAAAACTGTCAATCAATGGTCAGATTGAACAATGGAGTTGAGCCAGCCGGTTCCTTTCAGTCCCTAAATGAAAAATGTACATTGTAAAGTTTACACTCCCCCTTTTTTACACATTATCTCATGTGTAAACAAAAACCTGTATGGGAAGAAAACCTTCAGGTCATAATGGATTATAAGACAATACCAAACCATCCATCCATCCATCTTCTCCCGCTTATCCGTGGTCGGGTCGCGGGGGTAGCAGTTCCAGCAGAGAGCCCCAAACTTTCTTTTCCCTGGCGACATCAACCAGCTCTGACTGGGGGATCCCAAGGCGCTCCCAGGCCAGCGAAGAGATATAATCCCTCCACCTGGTCCTAGGTCTACCCCTTGGTCTCTTCCCAGCTGGACGTGCCTGGAACACCTCCCTAGGGAGGCGCCCAGGTGGCATCCTAACTAGGTGCCCGAACCACCTCAACTGGCTTCTTTCGACGCGAAGGAGGAGCGGCTCAACTCCGAGTCCCTCCCTGATGACCGAACTTCTCACCTTATCTCTAAGGGAGACACCAGCCACCCGGCGGAGGAAACCCATCTCGGCCGCTTGTATCCGCGATCTCGTTCTTTCGGTCATGACCCATCCTTCATGACCATAGGTGAGGGTAGGAACGAAAATGGCCCGGTAGACAGAGAGCTTTGCCTTCTGGCTCAGCTCCCTTTTCGTCACAACGGTGCGGTAAAGCGACTGCAATACCGCTCCCGCTGCTCCGATTCTCCGGCCCATCTCACGCTCCATTGTTCCCTCACTCGAGAACAAGACCCCGAGATACTTGAACTCCTTCACTTGGGGTAAGGACTCATTCCCTACTTGGAGTGGACAGTCCATCGGTTTCCTGCTGAGAACCATGGCCTCAGATTTGGAGGTGCTGATCCTCATCCCAGCCGCTTCACACTCGGTTGCGAACCGATCCAGTGAGTGCTGAAGGTCGCAGACCGATGAAGCCATCAGAACCACATCATCTGCAAAAAGCAGTGGTGCAATCCTTAGTCCACCGAACTGCAGACCCCCCCCCCCCACGACTACGCCTCGAAATCCGATCCATGTATATTACAAACAGGATTGGTGACAAAGCGCAGCCCTGGCGGAGGCCAACCCTCACCGGAAATGGGTCCGACTTACTGCCGAGGACCCGGACACAGCTCTCGCTTTGGGAGTACAGAGATTGGATGGCCCTGAGTAGAGACCCCCTCACCCCATACTCCCGCAGCACCTCCCACAGTAACTCCCTGGGAACCCGGTCATACGCCTTCTCCAAGTCTACAAAACACATGTAGACCGGATAAGCGTACTCCCAGGCCCCCTCCAGGATCCTTGCGAGAGTAAAAAGCTGATCCGTCGTTCCACGACCAGGATGGAATCCGCATTGTTCCTCCTCAATCTGAGGTTCGACCTTGGAGTACCTTGGAGTAAACTTTCCCGGGAAGGCTGAGTAGTGTGATGCCTCTGTAATTGGCACACACCCTCTGATCCCCCTTTTTGAAAAGGGGGACCACCACCCCGGTCTGTCACTCCTTCGGTACTGTTTCCGACTTCCACGCAACGTTGATGAGACGTGTCAACCATGACAGTCCCTCAACACCCAGAGCCTTCAGCATTTCCGGGCGGATCTCATCCACCCCCGGGGCTTTGCCACTGTGGAGTTGTTTGACGACCTCAGTGACCTCCCCCCGGGAGATTGGTGTTGATCCTCCGTCATACTCCAGCTCTGCCTCTAACATAGAGGGCGGAGTTGTCGGGTTCAGGAGTTCCTCAAAGTGTTCCTTCCAACGCCCCAACACTCCATCAGTTGAGGTCAACAACGTCCCATCCTTACTGTACACAGCTTGGATGGTTCCCTGCTTCCCCCTCCTGAGGTGTCGGACAGTTTTCCAGAACAACTTTGGTGCCGCCCGAAAGTCCTTCTCCATGTCTTCTCCAAACTTCTCCCACACCCGCTGCTTTGCCTCGGCCACGGATGAGGCTGCTGCCCTTCGGGCCTGTCGGTACCTTGCAACTGCCTCGGGAGTCCCCCGGGATAACAAATCCCTGAAGGCCTCCTTCTTCAGTCGGACGGCTTCCCTGACCACCGGTGTCCACCAGGAGGTTCGAGGGTTACCGCCTCTTGAGGCACCTAGGACCTTGAGACCACAGCTCCCCGCCGCGGCTTCGGCAATAGAGGCTTTGAACACCGACCACTCTGGTTCAATGTCCCCAACCTCCACAGGAATGCCCGAAAAGCTCCGCCGGAGGTGTGAGTTGAAGGCCTCCTGAACTTGGGCCTCCTCCAGACGTTCCCAGTTCACCCGAACTACACGTTTGGGCTTACCAGGTCTATCCAGAGGCTTCCCCCGCCACTCGACCCAACTCACCACCAGATGGTGATCAGTTGACAACTCCGCCCCTCTCTTTACCCGAGTGTCCAAAACATACGGCCTCAGGTCCGATGATACGATAACGAAATCGATCATGGACCTTCTGCCTAGGGTGCTCTGGTACCACGTACACTTATGAGCATCCTTATGTTCGAACATGGTGTTTGTTATGGCCAATCCATGACTAGCACAGAAGTCCAGTAACAAACCACCACTCCGGTTCAGATCAGGGGGGCCGTTCCTCCCAATCACGCCCCTCCAAGTGTCTCCATCATTGCCCACATGTGCGTTGAAGTCTCCCAGCAAGACTAAGGAGTCCCCTTCAGGAGCCCCATACAGGACTCTTTCCAGGGTCTCCAAGAAGGCCGAATACTCTGAACTGCTGTTGGGTGCATAAGCACACACAACAGTCAGAGTTTTCCCCCCCATAACCCGCAGGCGTAGGGAGGCGACCCTCTCGTCCACTGGGGTAAACTCCAACAACGAAGCACCTAACCGGGGACTTGTGAGTATCCCCACACCCGCCCGGCGCCTCACACCTTGAGCAACTCCGGAGAAGAATAGAGTCCAACCCCTATCCAGAAGTAAGGTTCCAGAGCCGACGCTGTGCGTAGAGGTGAGCCCAACCAGATCCAACTGGTACCGCTCCACCTCCCGCACAAGCTCCGGCTCCTTCCTCCCCAGAGAGGTGACGTTCCATGTCCCCAAAGCCAGCTTCTGCCGCCCGGGTCTGGTCCGTCGAGACCCTCCGCTTTCACTGCCACCCTTCTGGCAGCGCACCCAACCCCATCGATGTTTCCCGTAGGTGGTGGGCCCGCGGGACGGAGAAGCGGAGGTGTTGCCCACGTTGCCTTTTCGGGCTGGGCCCGGCCGGGCTCCGTGGCAAGCCCGGCCACCAGACGCTCGCCGACGAGTCCTCCTTCTGGGCCTGGCTCCAGAAGGGGACCCCGGGCTTCCTCCGGGCCGGGTATCCTCACTTCTTGTTCTTGTTTCTTTCATGAGGTCTTTTGAACCAATCTTAGTCTGGCCCCTTGCTTGAGACCAATTTTCCATGGGAGACCCTACCAGGAACACAAGGTTCCAGACAACACAGTCCCCAGGTTAATCAGGGCACACACACCTCTCTACCACGGTAAGGTGCTGGTTCTTCAGAAAGGTACAATACCAAACATTTTTCCCAAATGTACATCCATCATTTCCCCAGTAAACACTCCAGTAAGTGTCTCTCTCCATCTTTCAGTCCTAAAAGAAACAGAATCTTCATATTTTAGTTTGAGTTTCACATTCTGCAAACAGCCACCTCCTGTGGGAGTGAAACATCATCCAGCAGATTAGATACGGTTTCCCCTTTTGTGCAATGTTAGGAAACCTCTCATTTCACACATTATTATCACACAAAAATAATGTGTTAGTCCAAAAACATGCTTGATTAGTCATCGTTTTAAATCATGCAGTTGCACTGATCAGGTGCAGACATACACTCACTCACACTCACACTGTCAGGTTGTAAAGTCAGGTTTGGTCAGGTTTGGTCAGGTTTGGTCTCAGTCTTTTTGGCCATGTGTCGTGCTCTGCCGAGACTTTGATGTTCCAGCACAGGCCAACATCCTCCGTCTATAAAAATCTGTATATATAGAGCGCCATCATTTATTAATTCACAATTACAACTATAATGTTCAAGATATCTCCAACCCCTCATTGTTGTTTCCCACATTCCCTGAAAAGTGTCTAGCCAAAAAAATGTCACTTCCTTATTGTACTATTACTATTACTGTAATTCATTTACACCTAATTAGTATTAAAATGACTAATAGATCTATTTCAGAAACATGTGTACATCACTATTATCTTGTGTCAAAACAGTACTAGGATCTGTAAAGATCTGCTATGTATTCCATAACTCATTCTATCAATTTATCTTCAATTCTGATGCACTTAAAGAACAATGTTACCCTCTTTAACAGTGCGTGGAACTCTGGGTGTCTGAACATGAAACCAGTACCTCAAATTGAAATACTATATTTTGTTTAGAACCAGCTTTCCCTTCAACATGACCTATATAAATAAATATTTATCTGATCTCATAGAGCTGTTACTAAAACTCTCCCTTTGAACTGATCAATACTGTAACAAATTAAAACACTACCAAATTCACACACGAATAAAAAGTCCAGTGCATACTTCCTACATGCCCCCCCCCTTTTCCTATCAGTGTGTTTTAGACTGATTTTCCACTTCACTTTAATAGTTCTCCTCTTTTCCGCTATTTTTATTTACCAATTGACTAATTTATGGTCCATACATGTTCTTATCTTCACTTATTTATATTTATCTTTTGTTCACGATAACAATGGTATAACAACCACACGTCTTCAATTCTGGTCCACCTAAAAATCAATGTTAAACTCTTTAGCAGTGTGTGGAACCCTGGATGTCCGAACATGCAACAATTACTCCCTCCTTTATCAAGGATTTAAAAACAGAAGTCATTTCATATTTCCTATGGTAATAACTATGCTACAATGGTGAAATCAATTATTTAGATTGGAATACGATATCTGGCTTGGCACCAGCTCTCCCTTTAACATTATCCATACAGATAAAGATTTGTCTTATAGAGTGGTTCCTAAAACTATCCCACTACTTTATTCACACGTGAATAAAAAATGTCAAAGAATATTTTGTTAACATGATGAAAAGATTGAAGAATATGGTTGTACTCTGCCCCTTTAACCCTCAGTGTGTTCTCATTTTACTCTAATAGTTTACTGCTATTTTTAATTTAATAAATCTTTCTGTCTTTACGTATTTATGCTTTAAATGTGCGTTTTGTGAATAAGTGTGTTTATGTGTAAACTCACTCATTCCCGTTCTCCTTTTCTCCTCCTCTGGTTTTCTCAAGCCGTGACCCCGGCCTCCTCACTTCTAATCGACCATGCCAACTCCTCTGATTCTGTGTTCTCTTCAGTCCATCAGCTGTAACTTCATCCGCTGTAACTCTTTTAGGCAGCCATTGGCCCAGTTACATCTGCAGCCCCCATCATGCCAATGTTCTTGCACTGCTTTGCATTTCATCTCCTCCTTTACAGTCTCCCTGCTGTTTTTATGGAGGGCGGATTCTGCTCTCATGTCCCACACTTTGTTCTTGTGCTCAGCTTGGAACTTCATGGTCCCGTCTGAGGGACTGATGAGCGTAGATCTCTGCCTGTCAGCATGCTGTTTGGTTCTGGATGCCACAGGTGGAGATAGTTCTGGATGCAGTCTTGTTGTTGTTGTTGTTTCAGCTCTGGTTCTCTGTCTGTTCGATGGAGAAGGAGGAGTCTCCTGTTGGGTTAGGTGTTTTGTCTGCTTGGAGGGTCGGGATCGTAGCCTTTTCTAACTCAGAGGGGGAGTCCAGGTCTCGGGACGCATTACCTATAAAAAATCTACCACACTGAGGTTAAATAAATCCAACCCTTTCCACTCTGACTCTTTCTAATCATACTATCTGTCTTAATTATTAAATGCCATCTAAACAACCTAATTGATGTCTACTAATTATATTACAAAAACTCACTCTAAAAATTCTTTCATCCATTGCTACATATTTACCCAACATAACTCTTCCAGGAAACCATTTTCTCCTATACATTGGAAAACGTACATGTTTCCAGCATCACATATTCCACACACTACGAAAGAACATCTACATATTTTCTCCAATATTTTAAGCTAGTTTCTATAACAAGATTATCATGTGTGACATAATAATCAGATGTCTTGTTTGCTAACCAAGAATATTACATTTTAAAATCTCTTTTGGCCAGTTGAAGTCCTGCTTACTTCATCTTTAAAATCTTCTTTAATTTGAAACCAAAAAAGGTCTTCCTTCTCCACCATGATCCTATCTCTATATCAAAGTCCAGACAAACTGATGATTTATCTTTAGAAACCATGAGGAATGACTCATAAAACACTATTCTTCCTTACTTCAGTTCTAAATCAAATGAGCCAGACAGGAAACCCCCTTTAACCACTTGAAATTGTTTATCTAAGTTGTGTTGCAAGCAGGTTAGATCTGTAATGAATTAAAATCAACATTTAAGGACGCAATATAAGTTAAATATATTGTTAAGCTAATTACTGTTTTATTGTGAAGGCATCTCTGGCGAACAGCGGCCTTTGGCTTTTATTTTGAAAGGCCGTTCCGGAACAGTGAGTTCGATTTCTAGAAACACGGCAAGTTAACAATCGTTATAATGCATTAAAGAGACAAGGAGGCTGAAGGCGTGTGGAAGCAAGCAATGAACTGAAAATGCCACCAATCCTCTGTTTTAACGTGATGGCGCACATTGAAAACCGAAGCGGGCATAAGCACCCCTGTCATAACTGACAAGCGTTCAAAAACCCTTCTGCTTATCACTTAGGCTACTACTTTTTGTTTTATTCATAACCTAAAAATACAATTGTGATGAATAGCTTGCTTTTGTACCATTACATTTACCAACATAAAACAAGGTCTTTACTAATCAACAATGACAACCTACAGACAGCTTATTTATTTAAATATACAAGCCTTTTCTTTAGCTCCCTGTTTGATTCCATTTAAAATCAATCTATGTTCCCTTTTGACTTCGCTTTTATTTATCTGACTTAATTAATATGTGTTCACATGTCTATTGTCGTCGTTAACGTGCTTCCCCCCCTTTCAGCCACTAGATGGCAGCAGCAGAGCACAAATGAGCTTCACTCTTCTGAGTGCATTGTCTGTGCTCCCCAGACAATCGCTCACACAAGTATTTTAGGTAAAAATCACACAGATTTATTCCCCGTACAGTTTGTCCAGCTTTATAATGTGCTTCATATCTCGTCACGCAGGACTCTGTCTACCTTGCGATCAACGTTATGTTTACGTCAGCCTTTCAAATTAATTTTTACAGACAAGGGAAACGAGAGCCGGTTCCCGTCACATGGTGACGTTTGCTTTCTCTCCCCTGAATTGAACAAATAGTAGACCGATGGCACTTCAGCTTATGGCATCAGTCTGCTATTGAACCTCAGTTTTAAATGGCGACTCGATCTGATATATCGAGTGTCTAGGTTTCGTCGTGCAGGAATTTCACCTCACAGCCCACGAACTGCACCGTTTCCACGCCACTTAGGAATAAACTACCTAAGATCCACGCCAAACCGCTTCATATCTCGTCACGCAGGACTCTCCGTCTACCTTGCGATCAACGTTCACGTGTTTTATATAACTTTCCTAACATAGTAAAAATATGCATTGTATATTCCATTTAAACTTCAAAAACACTCTGAAACGCCTACAGACAATCCTAAAGTTTTTTACCTTATTTGTAGTTGCAGGGCCCTGCTTGATTGTCTGAGACGTCTAAAAGTGTTTGTTCCCGACCCATGCGGTCGTCTGAATCCTTCCACAGCTCTGTTTATTCAGGTACGTCGGGTCACCATTTGTTAGGAGATATGAGTGGACAACTAGTCCGCATTTTCAAATCTCCGCGCGTCCCTAGACAAGCTGGTTATATTACAGGAAGGAGTCCAGAGCATACAATTAACCGTTAAACAATAATCCACTTTAATGGTAATATACAATGCAATACAATCAAATACAGTACAAAATAAATACAGATCTGTGGGATCCCACATTTACCTGATACTCACGTGAGCCAGCCAGCCAGAGAAAAAGAGCGAAAAACAGCGTGGTTTCTGTATTTAATACCTTGCTAACAAAGGGAGGAGTTATCTGATCCTCCCTTCCAGACCTCCGTGATTGGCTGCCCAAATTATCATCAACACCTCACATCTTAAGTTCCCCAATCCCAGTGGCTTAGCTTCATTATCACAGGGATCTGAGATGACTGTATGTTAACTCCTCTCCTTCCCCCTCTTCCTTTGTCCTCAAACACCACATGTTAGCAGGCCCAAAACCAGCTCAGTTTTCTACACAAATCATTTTCCCTTTTTAAGCTTCTTCATAGTTTACTAACATGAATACATACAAATATTTCCTCACAATACGCGTCCAAAAATCGCTACGAAGTACACAGAGCTGACATATTTGTAGTTCTTCCGGCGTGTGTGCGTGGACTCGTTCGACTTGTCTTGCGTTGATGGCCGAATAGGCTCCATACCCTTTCAGAAATCCGTCAATCGGGCGCGATGCGAAACCAAACCCTGTGTTTAAAAAAATATACAATACAAATTTGCACTTTTGCCTCCTTAGCAACGGCAGTATCGTTTGTCTAGTACTTCCGGGCGGCGATCTGAGTTCGGGTACCGTATCTGTGACGTGACAAAGGGTCGCCGTGACAACGTGGTGATGAGATGTGGATAACTTTCCAGATAAAGACCATCCTGATACTCGAGTTGTGGTTTTCAATAAGTGAAAAAGAAAATTCAAAGTAATCACTACCATTTTAATATCTCAAGCATTTAAATATGTCCCCAAAAGCTTTCAAATGTAGTAGCAAAACCACAGTGATCCAGATCAGGATAATTTTAATTGGGCCTATAATTAAATGATATAATACATTTGATTTTTATAGCGCTTTTCTGAAACCCAAAGACGCTTTATATGCAAGCCTACCTCCAATGCGTTATACATCGGAAGTTAAACAAATTAGATAAGGCAGTGGATGGCAAAGTACCAGATTTCACACATGAATATGCTTAATATAGGTTATGGTGTTCCTATCACTGACAATGAAATCATGTAGTATTTCAACTGTAATTTCCTAAAAAGTGAAATGCATTTTGGTGGAGGTTTTCATCTTATTTCTAATAGAAACATATTAAATGTGACTCAAATGGAGCATATCAACAAGAGAATAAATGTGCAAAAACAAAACTGGAGTGCAAATAACAGATTTTATTTTTATGCATTATCCCGGAGAATTCTTCGGCTGCCAGGAATTAGCCCACTCCTTGCCACTGAAAACAGAATGGAATAATGTTAGTTACAGTTCCTGGTTTTGTCTTTCCGAAAAGCATAAACCATGTGTGAAGCAAACATCTTATAACTCAATTTATATAAGTAAATGTTTCATTTTCCATTTATTAACGACCAATAGAAATGAAAACACATTTTCAAACAAACAATAAAAACAATGAAGTTAAACAATCATTTGTTCCATACACTACTTCAGCTGCTTTAGAATAACAGCAGTGAAATATATAAGAGGACTGGTGGTAGATCTGGATGTTTTGCATTTGTTAAATATCATGTGTTTGTTCTCCAACATGGGACTACATCAGATGACATGAAGCCAATTAACTGGAAGATATATACCATACTGGACAGGGCTCCCACTCCACCAACATTTCTGCTTTTCCCTATCAAGAGAAGAAAACAAATCTCTAATTAATAATAATTATAAAGCACATCATCATCATCATCATCATCATCATCATCATCATCATCATCATCATCATCATCATCATCATCATCATCATCATCATCATCATCATCATCATCATCATAAAGCACACCCTATGCATTACTTTTATTCCTGTCTAACCTTTCTCATTCTTTCTTTTATTATACTCCTGATGGGGAAAGTTTCTAGGCGAGTGTGGTAGGAGCAATCTGTGAACATCAAAGCAGGTTCCACATACAGTATTAGTCATATTAGAAATAAAATAAATACAACTATGAACACTTAAGTAGCAACCAGACTTGCACGATGAAAAGTGACCACACTATTAACACTGGTCAAAAGTTACTGTATACATCATTGAAATGGAACCAAGCTGCTCTCAGTCCTAACATGGGATGCTTGTTTGAATGGCCATACCACTGCTGAGCCTGAGATGACCAAAGAAAATATAGACAATTAAAGCCCTTTGGATTTTTCGATAATGATTTTTGGATAATGTATCCATCCATCCATCCATCTTCTCCCGCTTATCCGTGGTGGGGTCGCGGGGGTAGCAGTTCCAGCAGAGAGCCCCAAACTTTCCTTTCCCTGGCCACATCAACCAGGGGCGCTCCCAGGCCAGCGAAGAGATATAATCCCTCCACCTGGTCCTAGGTCTACCCCTTGGTCTCTTCCCAGCTGGACGTGCCTGGAACACCTCCCTAGGGTGGTTCGGGCATCTTAACTAGGTGCCCGAACCACCTCAACTGGCTCCTTTCGACGTGAAGGAGGAGCGGCTCAACTCAGAGTCCCTCCCTGATGACCGAACTTCTCACCTTATCCCTAAGGGAGACGCCAGCCACCCTGCGGAGAAAACCCATCTCGACCGCTGGATAATGTATCAGTTATAGTTATTAGTCACAATATAGCATTGTTAACTCACTGAAGAAGCATCAATCACTGCGTTAACATGCACTTTGCTAAAGTATATGTCGATAGATTTATTAGAATACCAATCAATTCGACTCATGCAAATGTTTATAATCAGTCAAAATACTTAATACTGTTAACATACCTGACTTTTTCTTTTTGCCTCTAGGACCAAGTACTGTGTCCCTCACGGACCCTGTCCTCACAGCTGTGGGTTGAAGAAGAAATATTACTATATACATACAGTATACCAAGTTAAGCTTAAACTCAAGTTTCAAAATACATCCAACAAATGCAGCATCACATGATGCAATAGGTGTTAGGTACAGATATTTTTGTGTTATTGCGATTTAATTGAGGGTGATCTATGAAGTCTAGGTGTTTTGTTTTTTCTTGCCTATATAATTGACTCCATACATTATGTGTAAGGAATAGTTTGATAAATATTAACATGTTGTGTTTAACTTTGATTCAAAAACCTAAGTTTATTCCCCGTATGTTCATTATGGGACAGTGTCATATTTAAATGCAGTTCTTGAGTATAAAGTTTAAATATGCTGCATGACGTTGTTGCATGAGTTGCTTCGAAGTTTACCCCTATGGTCAGGGTTTCATCCCTCCCATTCGATCTATCTATTTTATTACCTGGCCCCTCCTTGGTGGTAGCCCGTCTCATATCATCCCGCTGGGGCTGCTCCTCCTGCCCCACCTCTATGATGGTGCACTGCTTCACGGGGGGGGTCTTCAGCACCTCCACCTGCACGGTGCTTGTCTCTGGCACCTGGCTCTCTGTGGTCCCTGCCTCCTGCCAGTTGTTTTCTGGTTCAGATGGGTCACAGGGTGTGAGGTTCAGCGTGACTCTCTCTTCCTCAGGATTTTCCGCAACCCCCTGGCCAGTGGAGTCCTGTGTCCAACCTGTGCAAGTTAAACAAATGTTGGTCTTGACTTGCTTAAGACAAAGAGGTTAACTCATATATCTAGAAATAAGAAATACTGCGTGCTTAAGGTATGTTTCCAGACAGGGTCAAATATATACTGTCATGTCATAGGACTGTGTGCAGTCAAAGTTAATAGCAGAGTAATAGTGGTATTTATCCAGTCAACCATTTATGGTTTTGCGATGTTATTCTTCCGATTTGTGTCTACATTCCATGTCAATTTGTCGGTAGACAACATATAGACGTGTGCATGTATGTTCCCTTACATACTAGGGACCAGAGGGTACAATGGTTGGACATTTACTACCGGCCGCGGTCTGCCTAGTGTACAGGGTCCATATAACCGACTTAATGCATAGCGGGAAGTCGGTTATATAGACATCAACAAAATAAGTGTTTAACGGTGATTTAAACTAGTTTATGCGGGGAAAAGAGTGCTCAAAATCGGATTAAACAGGCCATCCACACCTCACGACTCCCATTCAAAGTGATTGAAATGTACAGCACTCTGTACATTTCAATCACATTTCACGACCCGACCAGGGTGACTTTCTTCCCCACGAATTAGTGTCTGAAAGCTGGCTAACATTACTTTAAATGCATGGTGCATATGGCTCTATTACCCATGAATTAGTGTGTGAAAGCTGGGTAACTTTGCTGTGAATTTAAGGGAGATATGGCCCTTTCAAACAGGGAGATGTACAGGCCTTTATTACCCACGAATTAGTGTCTGAAAGCTGGCTAACATTACTTTAAATGCATGGTGCACATGGCTCTATTACCCAGCAATCAGTGTGTCAAAGCTGGGTAACTTTGCTGGGAATTTAAGGGAGATATGGCCATTTCATCCACACCTCACGACTCCCATTCAAAGTGATTGAAATGTACAGCACTCTGTACATTTCAATCACATTTCACGACCCGACCAGGGTGACTTTCTTCCCCATTAGGTACACCGACAAAGGCACCTCTTCGGGGCCGCTCCAAGACCCGCAAAACACGGACTGAGGAGCTCCAGGATCCCTCCCATGTACCTCCAGAACCTCGAGCACCTTGGGTCCCCGGGCCCCCGAACTTAAGCACTCCCCCACGGACTAAACCAAGATGATCACACCCTCAAGAATCTCGTGCCCCTGGGAATCTTAAAGGGGGGTGTATTTTGCGGTGCTTAATCGTCCGCCCATCGGCACCCATAGTGGGCCTTCTTCACAGCAGCAGCACCCAACCTCCATGGAGGATGTTTCTCGTGCCCCTGGCTACACTTAAAGGGGGTCTACTTTGCGGTGCTTTACCGTCCGCCCATCAGCACCCATAGTCGGCCTTCTTCACAGCAGCAGCACCCAACCTCCATGGAGGATGTTTCTCGTGCCCCTGGCTACACTTAAAGGGGGTCTACTTTGCGGTGCTTTACCGTCCGCCCATCGGCACCCATAGTCGGCCTTCTTCACAGCAGCAGCACCCAACCTCCATGGAGGATGTTTCTCGTGCCCCTGGCTACACTTAAAGGGGGTCTACTTTGCGGTGCTTTACCGTCCGCCCATCAGCACCCATAGTCGGCCTTCTTCACAGCAGCAGCACCCAACCTCCATGGAGGATGTTTCTCGTGCCCCTGGCTACACTTAAAGGGGGTCTACTTTGCGGTGCTTTACCGTCCGCCCATCGGCACCCATAGTCGGCCTTCTTCACAGCAGCAGCACCCAACCTCCATGGAGAATGTATCTCGTCCCCCTGGCTACACTTAAAGGGGGTCTACTTTGCGGTGCTTTACCGTCCGCCCATCGGCACCCATAGTCGGCCCTCTTCACAGCACCACCTGCCCTGCTGGAGGTTCACACTTTAACTTTGTTTACCCTCTTCTACCTTACAAATCATCCCACACTTGAGCACTCCTCACTTGGACTAAACACCTCCATGCTACCACCAGAACCAGAATATCGTGCCCCTGGGGATCTTAAAGGAAAAAAACCCATAGTGGGCTTTAAAAACAGAACACTTAGTAATTTTAACAAACTTTATTTACAGTAATATTGACAGTAATAAATACATTCACACAGGATATAACGTATTTACAAGGGGACTGATTACAACAACACACTGCATATTTACAAGTTGATCACTGGCAACAGTGGGTGAAGTTGGGGCAGAGTATGGCACCCTCTCTTCACCCATGTCTGAGGGGCTGTGTTCGGCCAGTGACTGGTCCCTCTTCGGGACATGTCTTGGTAGGGAGTCTTGGTAGGGAGCCGGGCTGTGCTCCTCTCCAGAGCTGTCACTGTCGATGTCAATACCCGCAAAAGTGTCTTCATTTCCCGCTGCTGCTGCTGTCGATGCCGCCGCCGCTGCTTGCAGTGACTCTGTGAAGAGCAACCGAATGTCCGCAGCCTCCTTCAAAGAAGGATTATTCGCGTAAAATGTGTCCGCAGTTGCAGTGTTGTGACACATGAAATCACTCACTCTTTGGCGGTTGTCTTTGTCTTGAAATCTCTTCGCATTATCGGCGTGGACTGTGCGGAGGTCGGTGAAGTTAATGGGACCGTGGAGCCCTACATCAGCCCATGCCATCCTCAGGGAGTAGGCAAGCTTCCTGAACGGGTTCTTCCCCTCTGTGTATAGAAAGTAACGGCTCTGGGTGCAGGTCAGCGTACCCTTAATTTCCAGCCACCTCTTCATCCATCCAAATTCTTCTGCGGTGAGGTACAGCTGCGCTTCCCCGAACGAGTTGGCCGTCTTGTGGTTGCTTACCTGTTATGACAGAGTTAGAGAGTGTCAATACAATGTCAATCATGCATATAACTCCCGGAATAAATGCATTGATTAATAGCACTCACATGAACCAGGTAGCCGAAGGCAGTGCCAGTTGTATCCGCCTTTCGGACCTTGGCGTTGGTCATGTTGGAGTAGACCCCCGGACGGTGGCCGTAAATGCAGCTCCAATGAAGAGTCATATACCCATAGAGCAGGGTACGGGTTGCGGTAGTCGGATTGCTGGCCATCACATCCAGGAGCTGAGGGATGCGAGTGGTGGTCGAAGTCAAGCATGTCATTAGGTCGTTGTGGCTCGGCAGACCTTCCATCTTGTCACGCTTCACTTGCATCTGGTGGATAAGTACTTTTCTCTTCAGGGACTTCAGGATGGCAACTACTTCCCGTTTGATTAAAATCATGTCGGTTTGGCTGAGCCTGCTCCCCTTGCACGGTGTGTCGGCCATGTACTTGAGAAAGTGTGATATATTCTTGATGTAGAAGTCGGAGGTCGTGACCTGAAGGCTTGACTTCATCAGGCTCCGGGACCACCCGCGTATCCTCTTGAGATCCCTCAAAAAGAGCCAGTCAGACAGGCGATTGAAACCTTGTGCCATGAAACTGAGGAACGACTTCACTCTGCTTAGTTTCTCGTCCGCCCATCGGCACCCATAGTCGGCCTTCTTCACAGCAGCGGCACCCAACCGCCAGTGGAGGATATTATCGTGCCCCTGGCAACACTGGTAAACACTGGTAACATTTGTCTAGCCGCTGGCAGGAACTTGACATCGGAAGTTGACATCGCATTTCCATTGAGCGGACACGCGTACATTTGAAGGGCAAGTTCCATGGTACCTCCGTCCATAAGGCTGACATGTGCCTTACATTATTTACATCTACACATTTTGTTCAGATGAGACTGATGCAAACGTGTTTTGCTTACAGTAAGTGCAATCAAATAAGTAGCAAGTCGTTTTGGATAAAAACATCTGCTAAATGTAATGTAAAGGGACCTCTGGATGCACTGGATAACTGCTTTTGTTTACAACCCGAGAAACATGACCTCAATACAGAACTGCCAAACTGAATATGTGGTCAACTGGGATCGTCTTCATGTATTGTGCTCTTACCATTAACCTCAAAATATGTCTCCCTTTTGGGCGTGTTATGTTTTGCATGGGGCTTTTGTTGTTTTTGTGTTTAACTTGTTGTATGCTCCTTTTACCCCTCACTACTCTGTCTTTCTGTCTCTGCAGGGCTGGTGTGTGACAGGGGGGCGTGGCTGGTTACTCCTGGCTGCAGATGAGGCACACCTGTCCCCACTCACTTGATTACCTGCTCTTTAAGAGCCTGGCCCTCACCTCATTTCTCTGCCAGAGTATTTTTCATACTGTCCCGCGGTTCGGAGTGCCTTTCTGCAGCCTGGAGTCCGTTGTAGTTGGTTAAGGAGTTCTTTTTGAGTTTTGGTCGGAAACGTTTTCCCGCAGCTTTGTTTTTGGTTTACTACGGCCAGCCAAGCTCCCTGTCGTCAGTACCTGCCTTGGATTACCTTGTTTATTAAACTTTTTGAAACTTTATTTTTTGTCAGTCTCTGCTTTGGGGTTCCAGTAGTATCTAAACGTCACAGAATACTCTGGCCAATATGGACCCCGCAGAGAATGAGAGACTCAGGGAAGCGCTTGCTGCACAAGGGGTAATGATAGGGCAACATGACAGAGCTCTGCAGAGAGTTATGGAAGCGATTCGGGATTTAACCGCCGGTGTGACCAACATCGGAGGCCGTATGGAACAGGTCGCAGCACATCTCTCCACACTCCCGCCGACTGCCGATGCTCAAGCTACAGACCCTGCTCCTCCACCATCTTCACTAAGTTGGATCTTCGCAATGCGTACCACTTGGTGAGAATAAGGGAGGGGGATGAGTGGAAGACTGCATTCAATACTCCCAGGGGACATTTTGAGTATTTAGTAATGCCTTTTGGGTTAACGAACGCACCTGGGGTTTTTCAAGCTATGATTAATGATGTATTGCGTGACATGTTAAACAGGTTTGTTTTTGTGTACCTTGATGACATCCTTATCTTCTCTCGCACTCTTCAGGAGCATGTCCAGCATGTTAGGCTGGTACTGCAGAGACTTCTTGAGAACAGACTAGTGTACGTTAAGGCTGAGAAGTGCGAGTTTCATGCCTCTTCTGTGAGTTTCCTGGGTTTTATCGTCGACAAGGGACAATTAAGGACTGACCCCGCCAAGGTCCAAGCAGTGACCGAGTGGCCCACTCCCTCTAACAGGAAGCAGTTGCAAAGGTTTCTGGGCTTTGCCAACTTTTATAGAAGGTTTATTCGGGACTATAGTAGGGTAGCAGTGCCTCTGACTAAACTCACCTCTGTCAAGTTGCCTTTTGAGTGGTCTCCTGCAGCTGAGGCAGCTTTTGTAAAACTGAAATGTCTGTTTGCCACTGCTCCTGTGCTCTCTCATTCTGATCCAGGGGTCCAGTTTGTGGTGGAGGTGGATGCCTCTGATTCTGGAGTGGGGGCAGTTTTATCCCAGCGTTGCCCCGCAGACCAGAAGCTCCACCCTTGTGCGTTCTTCTCTCGTCGGCTGACCCCTGCTGAGAGGAATTACGAAGTTGGTAATCGGGAGTTGCTGGCAGTGGTTCTGGCCCTTCAAGAATGGAGGCACTGGCTGGAGGGAGCCAACCATCCTCTTATAGTATGGACGGACCATAATAATTTGTCTTACCTTCGCTCTGCACGCAGGCTCAACTCACGCCAGGCTCGGTGGGCTCTCTTCCTGGGACGGTTCAACTTCACCTTGACCTACCGGCCTGGCTCCAGGAATGTGAAGGCCGACGCCTTGTCCCGGCAGTTCGCTTCCCCAGTGGAGGACTCTAGGGATGCAACCATTCTGCCATCTTCCTGTGTCGTGGGAGCAGCTAGATGGGAGATTGAAAGGGTGGTCCAGGAGGCCCAGGAGGACCATCCAGCGGCTCAGGATTGTCCACCAGACCGGCTGTTTGTTTCCCCCGATGTTAGATCTCCAGTGCTCCAGTGGGGACACACGTCCAAAGTTGCCTGCCATGCAGGTTTTCATCGGACCCTGGCTCTAATTCGACAACGCTTCTGGTGGCCCACTATGTCCGCAGACACGGAGTATGTCTCAGCTTGTTCCGTCTGTGCCCGCAGCAAGGCCTCACATCAGGCCCCCGCTGGCCTTCTTCGCCCACTTCCCATTCTCCACCGGCCCTGGTCCCACATTGCGGTGGATTTTGTGACTGGTCTCCCACCATCAGACGGGAATAACACTATTCTGACCATCGTTGACCGTTTCTCTAAGGCTGTGCACTTTGTCCCCCTGCCTAAACTACCTTCTGCCCTCGAGACTGCCACTCTTCTCACCCAGCATGTTTTTAGGCTGCATGGTATCCCTCAGGATATTGTTTCAGACAGGGGTCCGCAGTTTTCCTCCCAAGTTTGGAAGGCCTTTTGTCGGGCATTGGGGGCGTCGGCCAGTTTGTCCTCTGGGTACCATCCCCAAACCAATGGCCAGACGGAGCGGGCAAATCAGGACCTGGGAACGGCTCTTTGTTGTGTTGCCTCTCGAAACCCAGCCTCATGGTCTCTTCATCTGCCATGGGTTGAGTACGCCCACAACTCCCTGGTGTGCTCTGCCACAGGTATGTCACCCTTTATGGCTTCCAACGGCTTCCAACCTCCCCTTTTCCCGGTTCAAGACAGAGAGGTGGCAGTTCCCTCAGTACAGGGGCATCTTCGGCGAGCCCGCAGAGTCTGGCGTGAAGCCCGGGCAGCTCTTACCCGCACCTCCGCCCGGAACCAGAGGATGGCGGATCGTCATCGACGACCAGCTCCGGATTACCAACCGGGCCAGAAGGTTTGGCCTTCCTCCCGTGACATCCCTCTTCAAACGGATTCTCGGAAACTCACTCCCAGGTACATTGGACCTTATGAGATAGAACGGGTCATCAATCCTAGTGTGGTTAGGCTTAAGTTGCCTCTTGCCTTGAAGGTGCACCCCACTTTTCATGTGTCACTCCTTAAGAGTTTCCTGCAGCCCTCTTTGCCCTCCAACCAAACCCCCTCCACCCCCCCGGCTCATCGACAACCACCCGGCCTTCACTGTACGGAGGTTGCTGAAGGTTCGAAGGTGGGGCCGTGGATACCAGTATTTAGTGGATTGGGTGGGGTATGGGCCAGAGGAGCGACAATGGGTTTCTCGCTCGCTGATTTTGGACCCAAAACTCTTGAGAGACTTTTATGTCCGTTTCCCGGATAGTCCTGGTAGGCCGCCAGGAGGCGTCCGATGAGGGCCCCCCCCTCATCGGGGGGGGGGGGGCGTGGCTGGTTACTCCTGGCTGCAGATGAGGCACACCTGTCCCCACTCACTTGATTACCTGCTCTTTAAGAGCCTGGCCCTCACCTCACTTCTCTGCCAGAGTATTTTTCATACTGTCCCGCGGTCCGGAGTGCCTTTCTGCAGCCTGGAGTCCGTTGTAGTTGGTTAAGGAGTTCTTTTTGAGTTTTGGTCGGAAACGTTTTCCCGCAGCTTTGTTTTTGGTTTACTACGGCCAGCCAAGCTCCCTGTCGTCAGTACCTGCCTTGGATTACCTTGTTTATTAAACTTTTTGAAACTTTATTTTTTGTCAGTCTCTGCTTTGGGGTCCCAGTAGTATCTAAACGTCACAGGGCGTTGATAAAGGAAACAGTTTAGGAACGGTTTGCTAAAAGGAAATTGCTTAAGGGATGGCTCAAGCCTCAACATACATTTCAGTCATCAAACCTAACTACCTTGACATTAACAACTTTCAATTTGTATACAATGAATGCGGAAGTGGTAGCACAATACCCCAAAATGTTTTTTCAAATTAAACTTCTACCTATTTCCTGATAAATAACAGTTCAATGTCCACAAGTCCCCTCTGCAGTGAGCTATGTCTCATGAGGCTACATACTCAGTGTTTAAAAATGTATTTATTGTATGTAGTTTTCTAAAATAATAAACAGTCAAACGTTGTCCATATCCCTAAATATTTTGCAATTACTTTCAACTTTTGTAATACTTTGCAGCTAAAGATAGTGACAGTTAACAGGTAGAAATGATGTGTGTTAGTTGTCTCACAAAAATTTGCCAGTTTGCCAAACCCAAATAAATGGCTCGAATGACTGCTTTCTGGCTGAATCAAGTTGTTGTCCCCAAGATTTGGATGGATTGAAAACAGTCGCTGTAAGTTGTTGTTAACTTAACTGACTTTATTAAATGAGTTGATCCAAACTCATTCCATATAACTGTTGATTATAAGGAAATGTTAAGCTCTCTTGATACAAACATTTTGTGTGCACAATACTGTGAACTGTGAAGATATAGTGCAAGCATCTCACCTTCACAAAGGTACTCATAAAAAGTGCCTATCTTGTCAAGGTAATCCTGGGCATAGGCGGTCAGTGTGCAGCGAGGGGTTAGGATTTCACATTTGACGTCCTTCTTCTTGGTCTCCTTGCCAAGAAGCAGCACTGGTTTAAAGCCAATGGCATGGAGTTTCTCAAGCTGTAATGACAAAATAATATATTTACCGTTTAAAGAAATGGAAAGGAAACATCAACAACAACAACAACAACAACAATATAACTACAACTATAACATTACTGATGACAGCATCTAGTTGTATGCCATTCATAAACCTTCATAGACCTTACACACTCAATTTAAACAAACCACTTTGTTTTTTACTGCAAATATAGAAAACATAACAGATGAAACCTTTTTCATTCTGAGTTATACAAGAATATGATTGATTATATTTGATTATAACTAACTTTCGTTTTAAGTATTCAACCTGTTATGGAAATCACAACACCCACTTTTTAAAACGCAAAGTTATAAAAAAAGCAACATATAAAATCGTAAAAGTATATTTGATTATAATTAACTTTCGTTTTAAGTATTCAACCTGTTATGGAAATCACAACACCCACTTTTTAAAACGCAAAGTTATAAAAATAGCAACATATAAAATCGTAAAAGTATATTTGATTATAATTAACTTTCGTTTTAAGTATTCAACCTGTTATGGAAATCACAACACCTACTTTTTAAAACGCAAAGTTATAAAAATAGCAACAGATAAAATTGTAAGCATACATATCACTCACGTAAAACTTCAAGCATCAATATCATGTAAAGTTTCTTTAATATGTGTAATAAGGACGACCTCAGTTGATCCTGGTGTGGATAACACCAAAAATATAGTACCTCACAGGAATGTCCTTGCTGTCCGGTAGGTCAGGTACTAGAGTAAAAAGAGCCCATGGGCCATCAGGATGATCAAAACTCTCCATGCGTATTCCAACTCTGTTTGATTTAGGCAGAAACGGGGGATCCCTCTGTTGTTTCAGTGTAGACTCCTCCATCCAAGTTGCCATCTGTTGTAAATCCTTGACCCTCATCAGGGATCGGTTGTAATTTTTCCCTGGACGACACCGCCAGACGTGAGACCAGACAGCAGGGTTGACCATGCCGCCATCATTTATTCGCCCCCCAGCCTGGGTAATCCACTGCAATCTGAGTGGTTTAGTGGGTCGGAATACAGCCCGTTGCACAGCATTGGAGAAAACCGTCCTCCCCACTGGCCAAGGTTCAGATGAGTCAGCCTCTGACTCCTGCTGCACAGATTTTCCGGGTCCAGACATTTTTACTGGAAACGTTGTGTCTGGTGTACTCAATACAGGCAGGTTCAATTGTTCTTGGTAGATCCCCATTGTCATGAACTCTTCCATATCATTAAAATCGTATATGTATACGACCTCCGATTCGTTAAGAGTTGTTTCAGTTGAAACAGCTTCCCCAAGGAATTCTTCCAAGGGGTCTGGTACTTTATATTCCTCTGGAATGTCTATAGCTGGCAAAAACACCTTTTGGGCTTGGGCACCCGGGAAGATTTCCGGATCGGAGGTCTCTTTTCTCTTATGAGTCTCCTTCTTTCCAGCACTCGCCCCATCCGTTCCTCCTGCACAGGTGCTTTTGGGATCAGTCTCTTTAAATTGATCCGACAGATCAATCTCCTGTTGGTAGACAAATAATACGTGAGAGTATTTTTCCCTCTTAGGTAAATTCTCCTATTACCGGGATTTAATACTACTACATAATCCTTTCTGCTAACTAATACTTCTTCCAAAGCACAATAGTCCTCTCTTGAGGGTGGACGGTGTAAATCAACTTCAGCCTGGGTTCTAGGCCAATTCTCCTGAGGTGTGAGAATAAAAGAAGAAGAATCCTCTTCCACTTTAATGACCCTAACTGCACATGAAGTGCACAGGGACTTGTCCTCGATCCCATCGATTATAGCTCAATCCACTTTACAATGTATACACTGGGGCCTGGAAACTCGAGGATCTTGACCCAAAAAACTGAGCTCCCTCAATGCCTGTGCGAAATCATCATGTGATGAACAACATAATACCACATTTAAATCTCCCTGACTTTTTTGCAAAGCGTTTTTTAAGGCCTGTATTGAGTCCTCAATTGTGAAACCGGAAATCTCATTTCCAAACAGGGTCAAGAGCACATCATTTGGTTGATTTTGGTAAAGTATTTGAGCTTTAGCCTCACAGAAAACGTCCTCATATTGGTGTTGAAGGTATTCTTGGAGTTTAGTTTCTTCTGTTAGTTCCCACATAGGTTTAAATGGTACATGCAAAACAACCGGTATATGGGGATCATCACCCCCTCTAGTGACAACCACATTTCCCTCGGACAGTTCTATGGTCCTTAACATCCTATCACTCTGTGCTTGCATGCTAGGTCCTATTCTTTTTGCTAGAGCTGCTGCTACCCCTCCTACATGTTGCAGTTTCATATTAGCAGGATTCACTAACATGGTTTGTTGATCTAGTTTAAGATATTCAATATTTGCCATTATTATTTCCAATTTGCCGTTCCCCTGACTATCTTGTTTAACAATGTGTTTTCTCCTAGGAGTAGTAGAGGGGATAC
Organism: Pseudochaenichthys georgianus; assembly: GCF_902827115.2. Classification (NCBI taxonomy): domain Eukaryota; kingdom Metazoa; phylum Chordata; class Actinopteri; order Perciformes; family Channichthyidae; genus Pseudochaenichthys; species Pseudochaenichthys georgianus. The sequence continues at coordinate 16,628,972 of NC_047511.1, read as the reverse complement.
TCATTAATGGTATCTGTGAGTCTTTCTCCCCGTAGGGTGAAGGTAGGGTCTCAGACATTATACCACCTGTTTGTGGCTCTCTGTCCAAACGGTAGTCTGACAGGAAGGTACTTAGGTCGCGGTACGCCCGTGGGTCTGGGCTAATCTGACCAGGGGGGGGCAGAAGGTCCGGATTTAGCTTCTGTGTATCCCTCCCCATCTGAAGTTGGCTCAGAGTCATTAAATTGCGTTCTAACCTCATCAGCCATTCTTTTTATTTTATTTTTTATTTTATTCAAGGATTTACGTTCACTCTTTTATACACATGCAAGTTTTTAGGCTTTTACTCACGCCGGATGTACAGTCCGACTATACCGTCTCTTGATTCTAGGTTCTCTTCTGGATTCAGCTAGTGCATCCGGACACCTCAGTTAACGAGTGTTATGTATCGAGCTTCGAGCTATTTCAACAGCATAGGTACCTTTAAACCTATGTTATCTTTATTAAATCTCCTATTAACTCTTCCCCACGTTATGTTTTAACGCAAAAATTCAAACCGCAGCTCTTTGACAAGTCCTACCTATAAGTTTCAAAGTAATTGGACAGATACTGAGCAGTGCTCCTACGGCTGACTTCACTAGCCACCAAACCTGTGATTAAAGGGACCACAGGGGCTTCTCAATTTGGCTAGGGGAAGAAGAACCTACTTTAGCTTCTTTAACAGACAGCAATATCCGATATAATATAACCCTCAGTCCGGTGCAATAGTATCAACTTAAATTACTACACTTTAGGTTAAAATATATATTCTAGGATTCGGGTAGGTATTTTAACAAGACTCTCAGCCTGTATTTCGCTGATTTGTACTCATCGACTTTTTTCACTAGGTCGTTTTGGTTCTTGTATTTTGACTCTGTAAAAATATTACTTTTCACAGAGCCCCACGTTGGGCGCCATGTTTAGAGTATAGGTGAGGTCCTGATTAATTTATTCCGGTAAATTACTCTGACCTCACTAATTGACCTGACCGAAGTTACTGAGTCTATGTAAGTTTACTGCTTGGCTCAGATCCACCAAACGTCAGCAAGATCTCACCTCTATTAACTCCCCGAAGAACCAGGTTCAATTAACTGCTGTTTCTATTCAGACAACTCTTTTTAATCTGTTTAAGCGATCCCGAAGGATTTTGGTATCAGCAAATGGGGTGTGTTCCTACCTAAACATGTGTGTGGCAGAGTGCAGTCTTACCTTTGAAGCAGGAGAGGAGAGCACAGATTTTCCCTTTTATTGTCCCAATCCAAAAGGTGAGATCAGTTTATTTGAAGAAAAAGTAGGTCCAAACCAATACAGAGTCTTTACCTTTTAACACATTATAATCATACAAAACATATCAAAATGGGGTTATATATATATATTTTTCTTTTCTATAACCTTAATTCATATTCATTCAAAAGCCCAAATCATGTATTCTGGATCGTTCTAGCAACTTTCCAGCATAAAACCCAAATCATGTATTCTGGATCGTTCTAGCAACTTTCCAGCATAACATCATGTATTCTGGATCGTTCTAATAACTTTCCAGCATAAAACCCAAATCATGTATTCTGGATCGTTCTAGCAACGTCTTCCAGCAAACCACTTACCGAGAGCCGTCTAACCCAGCTCTGGCCCCTCTCTCTTACCCCGTAGCTTTATGCTCTGCAACCGGACAGAACATTCTCAAAAACACCTCCTTTATGCCCATATTTGTAAAACTAGGCCTGACCTCTAATGTAAAGGGTTCTGCAAAATAATCTTAGGCTATGACATCACCACTTATTAAAGGCCTCAGTGTTTCTCCTTAGGGCAAGAACCCCCCCCCCTTCCTTCCCTGTGTATTCCTGTGAGAAAATAAGAAGGAGAAGAAACTGCCCTCTTCCTTATCAGTGACCCCCATAAATCATAGACCTTACACACTCAATTTAAACAAACCACTTTGTTTTTTACTGCAAATATAGAAAACATAACAGATGAAACCTTTTTCATTCTGAGTTATACAAGAATATGATTGATTATATTTGATTATAACTAACTTTCGTTTTAAGTATTCAACCTGTTATGGAAATCACAACAGATGTTAAAGGTAGGGTAGGTAAGTTTGAGAAACCGGCTCGAGATACACTTTTTGTTATATTCCATGGAATGCTCTTAACATCCCGATAGCAATGAATATCTGAAGTGCTTTGACAAAGAATCCATAAAGAAATGTCATCTGTGGAAGCCGTAGGAGTACTGAAAAAAGCACGACCAATCATCTGCGCCGGCCCGGCTAAAGTAACTGGATGGCCTACCTGCCTGTCAGCCTTCCATCTGGGCACAAACTTATCTTGTGCCCTCATTGGTATGAGCGCGTTCGTGTGTGTTGGAGGAGGGGCTCTGTAAGGAAGGGGAAGATTTTCTCCGGTTGTGTATTTTCAAATTCTAGCGATCTCGAGCCGGTTTCTCCAAAATTACCTACCCCACCTTTAAGGTCTAAAAGTGTGTACATAAGCAAGAATGGAACACAACATGGAAGTGAAGGAAGTGCTCCGTTTATTTAAATGTGAAAGTTAAATTAAAATAGTGTCCCTTGGCTGTGAAAGTTAAGATAAGAGTAGTTTTAAAATTGAAAGAAAAGAGAATATTAAATAATAACGTTGCAATAATATCTATACTTGAAGTTGATATCAAAGTGTATATTGGTTAAGATACAAACATCATTAAGAAATAAATGTATATAAAAAACATTCAACTTTATCCTGGCCCAATATATTGGCAAACAGTGTCAGTTCTTTGGTGTCAGCTTGGTGTGTCCGGGCCTTAACATACAGTAAAAAGTGTACATACCAAGACAATGGCTTCATCCTTGATGGAAGCAATGTTGTGGTTCTTCTTCCGCCCTGACACCCAACCCCCTCGCTTCTCATCAAACCTCTTGAGCTTCTTCTCAAGGCGCAGCTTTCTGGCCTGCTCCTTAAGGCAATGTGCACAGATCTTCTGTGCACAAAATAAAATATTCTGACAGAAGGGACATGTCTTTTTTGTAGACCCACCTGGCATGATTAACACAGGATTACAAACAGACAGACTGAGAAACACAGGAAAGTAGAGAAGTACACAGCATAGATAGAAGGGTGAATAAAGAAATAGATGATAGATATAAGAGGGCTAGATAGGGAGATAGTGAGATAGGTTGAGTTTGGCTCTTAAAAGTGCCGTTGGTTTTATTATGGTGTAGAATAGATCAGTGTATGGGTTTGTGGTGTGGGTACAGGAGCTGCAGGAGAGAACAGAAAAAGTGAATTATGTAGTGAAACTAGCTTTTTTTAAATGCACATTGTGACGGTTTAACTAGTTTAGACAGACTGAGTTCATGTACGTGTTTCCTGTTTCATACGCGTAACAAGCACATGGACGTGCACATGGACTATGCCCCTCCCCCCAAACATATATTAAAATGTCGACCAGCGTTAGTACTGTCATGTGTAAAACAAAAGCGATTAAGATAACGTATAACTCACACTTTAACACCGACGTATGCAGCCGTAATTAAGACACATATTTTTCACACACCACTTATGAGCTGATATAAATGTAGCTAACTAGTTTAAGCTTATGTTGAACGTGAGCTAGCTAGCTAGCCGCCCGCAAGAATTATTTCACATTAATGTTGCTTTGCTGATTATGGCGAAGGCATTTCTCAGACTTAGAACAGTTCATTATGTATGATGAACCATGCGAGTGAAGGCTTAAAAAAATCCCCAATTATTAAATCTAAGCAAAACATGCATCAGACTTTAGTGACACAACTTACTTTGTCAGAGGATGGATTGCAATGCCGGTGGCAGCGGTCTTTGGCCAATAGGTGGTTCTCTGAATTATGTAATTTCCTGTACCGATTATACAATAAAATATTAATACATTTCCTGTATTTTGACACGATAACTCTTTAATAACCTAAGTAGCCTAGGGACAAAAAAGTATATATTGCCTTATAAAATACAGAAAAGTTTAAACATCTAGCATGATAATAATAAAAAAAACTAATGATATCTTAAACCAAAATAAATAAAATGGAAAATTAACCGACAACAACAATTTAACATAAATAAAACAAGGATTAAAACAAGGATACATTTGAATCAATGTTGTGTAAAGTACCCGTTATGGTTAAAACAAATATTTTTTTATTTCTATTTTTTGAAAATAATACAGCTTCCGGCTTCCCGGGACACGAAGAGGAGACACGAACAATTCTTCCACTTGAAATGCGTTTAAACTGTGTCAGAGAGATGTTTAATCGGTTCATTTCAATTGTTTAATAATTGGTGTTTAATACTGGCAACTTCTAATTGTTGGAAAAACGAAAACGTTCCCAATCGAGACGCCCCATAGATCATTTTGGGGGGGGGGGGGCGTTCGATCGGATCGATCCAGCTTCGATTCCGTAACCTTGACGCACTGCCAATCCAACATCCAATCCCGATTTGAAGTTTAATCACGTGGACTGTAGTCCTAAACGATAGCTGGGGATTATGGGTAGTGTAGTGTCTTCGGCCATCCTCACCTCGATGACAGCGCAAAGTCGATGATGCTCGAACTGTTCCTTATAGGCCTACGTCTGTTTCCGGTTATTTTTATTTTGAAATTCAGTCCCTGACGGACGCCAAAAAAGCCCGAGATTATTGAATTAAACCAATAAATAAAAGCAAGGACAATTGTGTGTTATTGGTGAGTAAATAACAGTGTGTTATTTTGAAAAGAATAACAAATTAGAAGGAAAAAAAGATTTAAAAAATACAGATTTCAGTATCCTGAGGCTCTGAGCCCCATTTCTTTTCATCACAGACGGCAACAAAAGTCCGAAATTATACGATTTAAAATAAAAGCAATAATTGTGGCTTGATATTGAGTAAGAACATGTTTTTATGAACCACACAAAAGACGTGCTGCAGGCAGTAGAAATACATTGCTTTTAAATTCGTGCTGTGTAACACGAAAAAAATCGTGCTGTGCAACACGAAAAAAAGGGGCAAATCGTGTTGGTGAACACGAATCAATAGATTAAAAATCGTGTTGGTGAACACGAAATGCCGTGAGACTGGGTTGTATCGTTTCCCCTCCAGGTGTATCCATTTGTAATTAACCCAGGTGTGTCTTGTCTCGCCATTACCTCATGTATAGGTATTCTGCTTTCCCCTTTGTCTGGGGCTGATCCTGTCTGTGCAGTATGTGTTCTTGTCTGTCTTACTACTACTTTATATTTCCTTTGTTCAACCATGGTGGTAATTATTAATTAAATTCTTTTTTTGATTACTTCGGCTACCATCTCCTTTATTATGTTGCCTTGACTCGACATTGAGCCTGCTAACAGTCAATGGTAACGTAATATGGGGGCTCGTGCCAAACTGATTTGAGCAGGAATTTGGTGGTGGCCGCTGAGCTTAGTCCACACTTTGAATTATGGTTGACAGTGTCGTGTGTGTGGCCCATGTTTTATACCCTCTTGGTAAATAATTCTCCAATAAGGAGCGTTTTCATCCAGCTAGGGCAGCTGGACCATTTTCTATGGTTCCTTCCTTCGCCTGGTAGACATACCGTCTATGCTGGTCGGGGTAGTAGGAAGACCCTGTCAGGCTCCTCCTAGGCCGGCGTATGTCAGCTAGTTAGTTATATAGGGGGTCTGATAGTGAGGGATGGAAAAGTTTAAGGGATGGGCCTTAGGTTTTTTTTTTTTTTAACACACGACAGTTGTTAATCTCTTGCGAATAATTTTGAGTGTGGATGCTTCAGAAGGTCATACCGGTGCTCTTCTCTATTTAGTGGATAGCGGTAGGGGAGCGGTGGCCAGAGTTATTAAGAACAGACTGTACAGATGTGTAGGGTGAAGCCGTTTTTTTTTGTGTTGTGTATATGTCAATTGGTTGGTCGTATATGCTGGTGGAAGCGGGATTGGTTCTTTAGTTTCTTCCTCCCCCGGTGCGACGGTACTAGGGCAGGTATGCCTGTGAAGGTATGTGATTTTGTGGCTAGGCCAACGCTCAACGTGTTGGGCTTGTGCACTAAGGAGGAATTATCGGGGATAGCAGAGCATTACGGTGTCAGGCTTGCCCCGAGCATGAAAAAGCAGCAGCAGCGGTTAGCGCTGGTGGAGGCTTTGACCACCAAGGAGGTTATGGAGTCTGTGGGCAAACCTGAGGAGGAGGAGGTAGTCACATGTGACCCGGTTTCGGAGAACCAGGTTTTGCTGAGGAAGATGGAACTAGAGTTTAAATTCGAGCAGCTGAGACATACAGAGCGGTTATGCGCTCGGGAAGCGGAGGAGGCAGAACGTGGGCGCGTGCATGAGCTTGAGCTTGGAAGGCTTGGGGTAGAGGCACGGGCAGTGCATCTTGAAGCTAGGTTCGATGCTACTAGGCACCTACGTCTGGTCCCGCAATTTTCAGAGAAGGATGTTGACAAATATTTGTCTATGTTCGAAAATATAGCCACAACTCTGAAATGGCCTAATGACCAGTGGACATTACTTCTCCAGAGCGCACTCACCGGGAAAGCACAACACGTTTACACGTTACTTTGCCCAAACACCCAGGATTACGCTGTGGTGAAGGCTGCTATCCTTAGAGCTTACGAGCTTGTGCCGGAGGCGTATAGGCAGAGGTTTCGCGCTCTTAGAAAGAACAATGTGCAGACCTACGTGGAGTTTGCTTACGAGAAGGAGCTGTTGTTTGATCGTTGGTGCACGTCGGAGAAGGTGGACACTTTGGTTAAGATGTGGGAACTCGTGCTTCTTGAGGAGTTTAAGTCCTATTGTTTGCCCGATAATGTGGCGATGTACATTAATGAACATAAGGTGACTGAGTGCTCGGTGGCTGCGAGCCTTGCGGATGAGTTCGTGTTGACGCACAAAGTGCTCTTTGACAGACCTAATTATCCCGTGCGCAGGGTGGAGAGTAGACCGGGGTGGGGCTTGGGTGACAGGCCTGTGGCCTCTGGCGGTGGCAGTGTGGGCGAGGTTGCTGAGCGGGGAATGAGAGGAGAAATGCGTGAGTGTTTCCACTGTGGTAAAAAAGGCCACATAAAGGAGAACTGTTTTGCCCTTACCCGTCCCAGTAAACAAATATCGTTGGTAATGACACCCACACCCACACACACATCTCTGAGTAGGGATGCCCAAAGGGGTGAGGATATGAAAGCTTACTTACCGTTCATCAGTGAGGGGTTTGTATCCTTGTCCGGCGAAGGGGTGAAGGTTCCTGTGACCATATTAAGGGATACGGCTGCGTCCCAGTACATTTTTATATACAAAGCCATGCTAGGGAAACTTCCATCTTATATCTGCTCCCTGATCTCACGGAAAATTGTAAGTGGTTACTGCCTCAGATCGAATGCTGTGGTTTTATTAAATGTCCCAACTGCTAGGACTGTCTTAGGGAAGACAGCTTTTAGATGCGCAGCTCCTCTGTCTTGGAATAGTCTCTTTTCCAAGGGAGACCTGCTCAAGTAGTTCCACATGAAACATAAAAACATAAATAGAACAACAAAAGGACATCATACAGCATCATTTACAAAATTATCCACATAAACAGGTACCAATAGCTTCCGATTGAGTAGCATCCAACCGAGCTTTAAAAACATTTAGTGGCACCAGATTGTTCAGTTTCCATTTAATTTGCAGACTATTCCAAGACAGAGGAGCTGCGCATCTAAAAGCTGTCTTCCCTAAGACAGTCCTAGCAGTTGGCACATTTAATAAAACCACAGCATTCGATCTCAGGCAGTAGCCACTTACAATTCTCCGTGAGATCAGGGAGCAGATATAAGATGGAAGTTTCCCTAACATGGCTTTGTATATAAAAATGTACCAGTGACTGAGCCTCCGTACAGTTAGTGAAAGCAAACCAGCCCTTGCATACAGGGTACAGTGATGGGTTAATGCTTTACAGTTTGTCACAAATCTCAGTGCACTATGATATGCAGCATCTAACTTGACCAGGCAATTGGCAGGTGCATTCATATAGACCAGATCCCCATAGTCCAGCACAGGTAAAAAGGTCACAGTGACTAGCCTTTTCCTGGCCTCAAGCGAGAAACAGGACTTGTTTCTGAAAAAGAACCCTAGCCTAACCCTCAGTTTTTTTAGCAGGTTATTGACATGAAGTTTAAAAGAGAGACAATCATCAAGCCAGATACCAAGGTATTTGTAACAGGCAACAACTTCAAGTTTTGTTCCTTGCGTAGTTACAATATCTAAAACAGGCTCTGGTGTCTTTTTTGCTTTTGAAAAGAGAATTACCTTGGTTTTATCCACATTTAAAAGAAGCTTTAATTCAGAGAACTGAGTCTGAATAATGTTAAAAACAGCCTGTAATGCCTCCTTAATGGTGGGACCTGCACAATACATCACAGTATCATCCGCATACAAATTTAAAGTAGCTTCATCCACATTATCACCTACGCTGTTAATATATATGGAGAATAAAAGTGGTCCTAAAACAGAACCTTGTGGTACACCATTAGAAATGTTTAACCACTCAGAAGACGGTCCATCAAAATGAACACATTGGGACCTTTCAGAGAGGTAGTTCACAAACCATCCCACTGCAAGGCTGGATATGCCAATACTGAGTTTCTGGATTGATTAAACAGCAGAATCTAAATAAAAGAAATAAAATGCACCCAATGAAAAGACAGATTGAGTGTAATGATGAACTCAAAATGTAAAACAAAGTATAATAATAATAATAATAATAATAATAATACATTTTATTTATATAGCGCTTTACAGTATGAGGGAGGGTAGAGAAACAAGAACAGGCAAACAAATAAATATAGTAAAATAAAATAAACAGAAAAGTCAGTCAAGAGGAAGTTGATTGAGAGGGGGGAGGGGGGCTTACAGAGTTGAAAAGATGTGTATGAAACATATGTGTTTACATGTGAAAAGACACTATTTTTCTGCCACCTCTTTTATGAGAGGACGTTGGAAGTTCACTAGTGCACAACATACCTGCACCAGTTTATCTGCGAAGGGCCTCAGATGAGATGGAATAGACTTTAGGATCTTAAATTCTTTCAAACGAGCATTTGCTCTCTCGACGTGAATCCTATTTTGTGCGATAAGCTTTGTAGCCTGTGCTTCGGTGTGTGTCAGTTGGCTATGACAGAGGAATGGGGGAATGTTGACAGTGTCTCCTTCAGGAAGAATGTTCTGGATTAAGAATCCTTTGTCAGCCAATATCAGATCCCCAGGTTTGAAATGCTGAAGAACACCAGAATCCCATACTATTTCTTTGTCACTTGTTGATCCTGGGTATAGTTTGCTGCAGTATGTGATCACAGCATTTGGTGCTACCCCCAGCAGTAGTTTGAAGGAGTGCATGCCATGGTAAGCAGAGTAGGTCTCTTTCTGGATATCCATTGGCTTGGGGATAGCAATTTTGATGTGCGTACAATCCACTATCATTCTGCAGTTTTGGATGTGCCGAAATGAAGAAGGCAAGCTGGTTTTATTTTTCTCCCGGCTGGGAACAGTACTTATTATGTCCTTAAAAAGTAATTTATGGAGAACCTCTATAAATGTTACAATCACATTTCTGACAGTGCTTTCACCGCAGTGAAAGAGTGCAGCCAGATGAAGGTGTGTGTAATTATGACGCAGTTTCATGAGGGTCATGAAAACTTGGTCTTCAAGACTCAGTGATTTGGGGAACCAACCTTCTGGGTATGTAATGGAACCCTCAAAACGAGCAACATACTCACACACAGCACTGAATGTGTCTCTATCTGGCAATCCTGTCTCCATCCGAAGAACCTTTTCACTCAGCTGAGAGGCAGAATACTTGTCACGGCAGTAACTCTGCTTTGCCTTGGACTCCTCTAGCTGGATCTCTAGCTGCATTATGTGTCTTTGCTGAGATTGAAGTTTTTCTTCTACCGTGGTTGCTTGCTCCTCGGCATTCTCAGATAGTGGTTGAGGATCTTCATTAGCAGCCGCCTGTGTTGATGGACCTGCTTCCTCCTCAGTCATTAGACACGCAGCTTCTTCCTCAATTCCATCAATTATCCCACTCAGACAGTATGCTCTTCTACATTCTGTGCTTTAAAGGAAACAGGCCTTTTTCTCTTTTGTAAAAGAAAATGACAGCTGCATATGCGGGAACAGGCATTGGGCTTCCTGTCAGCTCGTCTGTTGGGAAGATATAAAATATTAGTTTCATGGAAGTCACACCATCACATATAAGAGCATTAAGACATACAGTACATAGGCTAAAACAAAACATCTAAAGATATAACCTTGCACTTTGATAAGTCTCGTGAACATTTTCACTATTTTGACATTTTTATAGATCAAAATTGAACTAAAAGAAATAAATGGTAGATTAATCCATATTGAAAATAGGTGTCAGCTGCTACACTAATTATAATAATATATTACTTTATTGATCCCAATTTGGGAAATGTTTGTGTTGCAGCAGCATAAAAAGAAAATATAAGTTATTATATATACAAAAGTATGTGAGGGATGGAATATTAAATTGAATATAAATGTCAAATGTACATGTGATTTTACGTCCAAGAGAAGCTATGGAGCAGAGAGTTCTCTGCCAGCCAGAGGTGATTTATTAGTTCAATATGTCGAACTGATTTCCCTGACTACAATCTTTAGTTACATGGTGAAACGTTATGCTGCTTGTACTAATTAGACTTATCATATAAGCAACACAGGTTTTTAATAGGATTTATTCATTATCTTTACTTATGTTGCGGTCTTTTCAGCAGCGCCATCTCTAAAACGGCGATACAGTCACTACCCCTCATTTAAATTTCACCGTGACATGGACAAAAATGTAACATCAGCTTACCTCATAGCACGAATCCAAACTCTCCTTTGGAAAACATTGGCTGGGAAACGATAGAACGAGCACGTTTCATGCGAAGACCTGTGGCTGCAACCGGGAGCAAAGCAACAATACATTGCGTAGCTAACTAGTAGCGCTAGCTTTAGCTAACGTTAGCTAACGAAACAAACTGCCAAGTAAACTTGGAAAACACTGGTAATTAATTATTCTATAATTTGTAAAACTACGGTGTTAAAAGAAAAATACAGATTCTAATGGTCAGATATATAGATATACAGATACTAGAGATACTACAGATACTAGAGATAGGCAGGTACTTGCTTTCAAGCAGAACACGGGGGAAACAAACTTAGCTGGAGTGTTTACGTGTTCGGCGTAATGACGTACAACGGCCTCGACAATTTCTGTAGTCCTATTCAGCCACTCGGTAACAACCATTGTTTTTCAGACACGTAAACTCTTCAAAAATCACCAGTGGGGTCACTGCTGATGTATTTAATGTCGTAGAACAAAACGTGATTTATCTCTTAAATTTGTGTCAACCACAGACCTTATTTCGAGCTATTTTCCAAAACCCTATGGAGAAAATGCATTGCTTTTTGACGAAGGAACCGGAAGTGCTAAAAATGCTAACTTACTTCCGGGTTTTAGGGCGCGTCACTGCGGTTCTCTATTAACTATTAGTAGAGAATAATGAGTAATGAATATACTTTATAGGGATCCTATTAATATCTAATAATAAAAATAATGAAATTCAATAACATGCTTTAACCACTAGGTGTCCCTTTATATCAGCTGTGCACCTTTATGGTGTAAATACAGCCTATCTACCAATTGGATCAAATATAAAAGTCAGCCGAATTAGTGTTGATACTGCAAGGAGACGTATTGTGTGAAAATAAATGTAAGATGTTGTTTAATGGCTGATATATTTATGATCCACGTCACGTTTTCAGTGTTGGCGGCAGTTCCTCATGTTTGTCGAGAAGTCTTCTCATCAGGGCTCTATAAATAGAGAACTACGGCAGATATGTAATATGTAATGCAGCCGAACCGTGTATTACAATGCCGTTATGTGATGACTTTCAAAGAGAAAAGCAAGCACACTCGGAATAAAGTATTATTTTTTTTTTTTTAAATGTTTTCGGTCTGTTTCCGGTATTTGTTAATGACGATATGCTGTGAGATGTGAGACGGAATTGCACAGGGCAAAATAACGTATCTTTAGATGCGGATTTTGTTAAACTAATACGTTTGTGCTGTGGACCAACACTATACATTGACGGGGAAGGGGGTAGCAATAAAGATAACACCATTAAACAGTTACACAACATAACAGAAATAATATCGATAGCAGCGTCCCTAGCAACCACCTTGATAACAATGAAAACGTTCTATTTCCTGAAGTAATCTTCGTAATAACTAGCAAACTAAAGATCATGTACATCCACTGCACACATAATCTGAAATAACAACTCATATTTCTCGCATCAAATGACATAAAAACGCATTTTAATGGCCAAAGTAACTTTAAATAGGCATTTTACACCGAGAATAAAACGAAGTTCGGCCATGTTTTTTTTTTCTGCAGGGAGAAATTTGAAGATCACATGACATAGACTCCAGTATAGGCGGCAGGTGAGACTCAGGTTTGTAAAGGCTAAATAACTTTTTTTTACCTGACGCTGCCCGCCCCCGGCGTCTATAGAAAAGAGATCAACTCAGTGAAAGCACCGCCTGCTGACCAATTAGAGCTCAGTGTGCGGAGTTTAAATCTATGAAGTCATATTACAGGATAAAGGAAATACAGTTTAAACTGCCGTATGCAGAGAAGACGCCGACGTGTCGCACTTATCATTCATATCACACTGATATCACATCATCAATCAGATCATCGATCATATCATATCACAATATTTCCTTATCAGTCAGCTTCTCGAGCCGTATCTGTCTGTGCAACACTTACATTGTCACATACTGTATGCAGAAGTATTATTTTAAGCAACACATTACGTTGACGAAACACTCAACTCAAATGCAATTAAAGTCAGATCCACTCGTGTCTTAGACGGGGCAGTATCATAAAACTGTTGTACGCTTTCAAACACTCTGTTGTTTATTTATTTTTTAACCAGTTGTTATATATTCACCTCGCAGGTGGCTATGTGGTTTCCTGGATTATATGTTTAAATCATGGATGTTTAAAGTTCATATTTGTCTAATATTAGTTTACTTTTCATTAATGAAGTATGACGCTGCACTGTCAGTACACTTGTCCCTGTTTGTGATTGGTCAAATGTAGCTAACCCCGCCCCTTTCACGTGAACGAGCTCTCAGCTGGAGAGAGAAACCCTGGCTTGATTTACCGAGTTGATAACCAGCGTCGTAGGACCGCTCGTTTGTTCGGGTTAGTTAAGATAACTCAAACATATCCAGGGTCTGTTGAACTGGCTTCGTATTACAGTTTACTGGTGGCTGCATAGCAGCGCTAATGTCAAAGACAAAAACATTATACATTATATTTTTATTTTACCAGGATGCAGTGACACAAATATTTGGGAAGGCTTAGCCTTCCCTAGCCTACAGTACCCGCCGCCCCTGGACTCCAGCCATAGGAATGAATGGTGAAAAAAAACGGGGTTTGTCAAACAGAGCACATGGTGTAGTCCTAAACGATAGCTGGGGATTCATATTGTAGTGTCTTCTGCCATCCTTTACAATACAACACAATACAACTTTATTTATAAAGCATTTTAACCCTCCAGACCAAAGTGCTGTACAGGCAAAGAGATAAAACAAAGCATACAAAAAAGTAACACAGCTCAGCTCACACACCATAAAACAAGTACATGTAAAAACAAAAAACAATTTAAATGCAAAAAAGCAACACTCTGAAAGATGTGGTTTTAGACACATTCAGGAGCAGTTGGTCCGCTGACCTTTTACTTCGAAAAAATATTTGTTTCCCCGAATCGAAAGGGAAAAATACAAAAGCATTGCACACAATTTAAACCAATCAATGTTGTGCAATTAACAAGGATAATCTGGTGTTTTTTAGTCGATGAGTAGTGCAGATATCACTGTAAAATCAATCGACAGTAAGGGGAATACTTCCTTCCGGGTGTACAATTCTCCGTTATCCAATGGGAATGGACGCTCACATTGCCTTTAAGGGCAGCCGACACAAACGAATGCGTGCTTCCATGAGCGTCAAATCCCGCCGCAGATGGGAATACATTGCAATCAGTTGAAAGCTATTTGCGTCCCTTTATGAAGCTGAAGGAGCCTAGGAGCGTCACAACTGGACGCCACGGGACCCTGACCAAACGTCGCTCCTGGACGATTATGGAGTGAGAGTGTGTTGACCTCACAGCTGTTCTCACTGTAAACGTTGCGATGAATGCAGTTGATAAAATAATATCCAGGGCTGAGATAAGTCCGGCCGTGCGTCACGACTCTTTGAAACATCGGTTTATTTACTGACACATCTCCAAATGGTGGATATGATTTTCCTTGATCATTATCCCATTCCTGTGGTAGTATTTCAGTGCAATCCTTGTCCCAATGGCCTTTTTGATTAAACCTGTGACAGGTACCTCTGTCTCCAAAGAAAGGTTTCCTTTCTGGTCCCCTCCCTCTGTTTTCACCTGTCCCTCTGTTTCCACCTCTTCCTCTGCCTCTGTTTGCTGCTGTTTAATAATAAGCAAGTTGAACCATCTGAAGTTTCTCAATGTTGACTTTGGTCTTCTTTGCATTGTCATTATTATCATCCTGAAAAATAGTTTCAGCATGTGAGCAGTATTTATTTGCATCAGTCAACCTGGCACTCTGCCATGCAATGCAATGCCTGACAAAAAGAGCTCTTATCTCTGGTAACAATCCATCCACCAAAGTCTGGACCAATTGTCTTTCCCATACTGAATCATCAACAGTAGTGAGTGGTTGTTCATTCCCACTGTGTGCATTGAACACTTGAAGCCTTCTTGAGAAATAATCATCAAACATTTCCCCTGATTTTTGTGTACTTGTGTTCATAGTTGTCATATTTATCATTGGCTTGTATTTCATGTCTAGTGACTGGTGTAAAGCTGCAAGCTGAGTCTGATAGTTGGAAGCATAGTCAGTACTCCATGCAGAAGTTGCATCCCAATTAGCAGGTCAGACTTTGCCCCAACCAAGACCCATCTTAGACGAGCAGACATGCTCTATTTCAGCTGAAGTAAGTCTGCACTGTGTCACCATTTTTTCCAGAGCGTTGGCAAATGCTTTCCCATTAGTCTTTGGTTCTGGAAGTTTTTCAATAATGGCTTGTAATTCTGCAACTTTCCATGGTCTGTAAACATGCTGTACGCCTCCCGTACCCTTTGGAAATGCTAGCATTGGTCCAAGATTCAAGTCATTTGCTTTAGATTGTTCTTCAGGCATTGATAAGAAACCAAGCTGTGGTGGTGAACCTGGCTGATAAACAGCTCCTGGTCTTGTCCTTCCATTGTTTGGAGTAGTTCTGCCCCCGAAAGGGAAGGGGGAATTTACTGTGCTTGGAGAAGCATGCTGCTTCATAGCTTATTCTAGCATGCCCCCGTATGGTGGGGGTGACAAAGCCCCAAAGTTATTCGCAGCAGTTATTCACTCCAGCTCCCCCTCCGTATCCCTTGTCCATCAGCGGATGGGGTTGCTGTGCAGCAGGCAGAGCTCTGTTAATTGGTCGTGGAGGCTGTATTGGACAGTCCAGATCAAAGTCAACTTTGTGAACACTGACCATTTTTGTTTTTATATGTCTTCATATTTACAGTGATGATGTACCATAAAATAGTGCTATAAATGCCAAAAAGAAAGATTTTAATTGTACATTTATAGCACTCTGTATCTCCACCTTGGTTCAAATAACCTGCAGTCTGGGAGTATATTCAACAAGCTGGCAAGGTGTTGTATGCAAATGGTGAACATATTTTTAATAATTGTGGTTTATAGATAGTCAGGTTAGGAAGTGATTTGGATCTTTTCCATTTTGACAAAAAGAAAAACTAAACCGATAGAACACATCTTTGATGAGCATTATTTGATGTGCTGTTGTTAAGTATATCGTCTCAAGAAATTGCAGAAACTGTTGAGGATTCATTTTTCAGTGTCTATGATAACATTTTAAATAATTGCATGTTAAAACCTGTTAGGCCCTGAGCCTGTTTTTCAGGTCTCAGGCTCGAAAATGACATTCCCAGAACAAATGACCATATCTTCCCTTCTAAAAGGGTTAAATTAATAATCTTTTTTCTCAAAGTAATGATAAACCTGTGAGTTGGATGTAGAAAAGTCAGAATCAATATAGATGTTTTTTTATTTTAAAAAAAATTGAGATTGAACATGGTAAAAAACTGTAAATTATAGTGTCCGTCCAAAAAATATGTTGTACTTATAGTGAAAACTAACCTTGGATGATGGGTTAGTAGACTAAAAGCTTTAGGAATCCAAAGTACAACATATAATAAGTACCCTGTATCAAGATTGATGAAAAACAAGTGATATGAGCTTTTTAGACAGATTTAGCAAAAAAACCCTCTTCTGGGGCCATTTGGGTGGATTTTCCTTATCTCTGGCCCCCCTTGTTCGATTTTGACATGTGACATCTCTTTCTGACCGTTAGAGCCAATAGAATCCAAGGGAAATCGTCTCGCACTCATGTTAAAAAAAAGGTAGCCTCTAGCATGCTAGCTTTCCTTAGAGGGGAGAAATATCCAACCCAGTCTCATGGCATTTCGTGTTCACCAACACGATTTTTCATCTATTGATTCGTGTTCACCAACACGGTTTTCCCCTTTTTTTCGTGTTGCACAGCACGATTTTAAAAGCAATGTATTTCTATTTGTATTGTGTTTCGTGCCTGCAGCACGTCTTTTTCTCCGGTCGGGTCGTGGAAGACCGGAAGCTGTGTGGTTCATAAAAACATGTTCTTACTCAATATCAAGCCATAATTATTGCTTTTATTTTAAATCGTATAATTTCGGACTTTTGTTGCCGTCTGTGAGGAAAATAAATGGGGCTCAGAGCCTCAGAATACTGAAATCTGTATTTTTTAAATCTTTTTTTCCTTCTAATTTGTTATTCTTTTCAAAATAACACACTGTTATTTACTCAATCAATAACACACAATTATCCTTGCTTTTATTTATTGGTTTAATTCCATAATCTCTGGCTTTTTTGGCGTCCGTCAGGAACTGAATTTCAAAATAAAAATAACCGGAAACAGACGTAGGCCTATAAGGGACATTTCGAGCATCATTGCGATTGTCAACATTTCTGAGTTTAGGATGGCCGAAGACACTACACTACCCATAATCCCCAGCTATCGTTTAGGACTACAGTCCCCGTGATTAATCTTCAAGCTCTGGGATTGGATGTTGGAGTGGCAGAGCGCCAAGGTTACGCCGAGCGTCAAACAGCTGTTTGAAATGGAACGAAACCACGCCAGAATTGGCAAACTGGAATTGAATGCCCCCCCCCAGAACTACACATGCTGGCTATTGTGTTTCGCAAAATGTTCTATGTGACGTCCCACAATTAGAAGTTGCCAGTATTAAACACATTGGTGTTATCAAATGTAAAACATATAATTAATAAATGGGTGAAAATCGCTTGTGTCCATAATGCGCAGCATTAATATATACCCACATGACAGCTCATTGTTACTTTGTAATTCTACTCCACTACAATTCAGAGGTTAACCTGGTATTTTTACCCCACTAGACTTATTTGAGTTACTTTGCAGATTCTGATTAATGATGTGAAATATAAACAACCCTTAAATCAGACTGTTGGATGTGCACCTAGGATAAGTAATAAGGGAGCTAGGAGTGATTATCGGTGCAGTAATAGGTTAGCATTTTTCGCTTGGGTCATTTAGATGCTTCTTATGAGACTTGTGTTTTGTTTTGGTAAAAATGGTTTGTATCGTCAGTTAGCTGAGATTATTCCCGTTAATCTGGTATAACACATTAATAGGTTCTTAAATATTAAGATCCCCTGAGACACAGTGTCGTGAAAAAAAAACTAAAGTACCCGCCGGCGGGGACCTTCGGGCTTAACAGTTTAATATTTGAATTACACATTTTGTGCTTTTTTTGTATGTAATTTCAGCTGGATGAATTATATATATTTTTAATTTTTATTTGAAATGTACTTTTTGCCCAGTATTGTTTGATTAGTGAAGTGTCTTTAAAAGAGGAGGGACTGTGAACACTGAGGACAGCACTCTTTTTGCTAATACTAAATCATCAATATATTTATGCCTCCATGAGGTTGTTGCACCGATAATGTATAATGTATAATGGTTACATGGAAAGTTGTTTTTTAAGTGAACAATGGAAGTACTTTGTATTCACTTCATGTCACTGTTGCCGTTTCTCATCCCTCACCAATGACATTTGGGCAGTGTGCCCCGATAAGTTAAAAAAACGCCCAAGTAATTTTCTCTTTTATATATATCTCAGCTGCCGCGAAGCACTAAGCTGGCACTTTAAACCTCATATCACCTGTCAGCTCAAAATATATCCGGCATGCAAACAAATCTTCAGAAATAAACATCTAAGTCAACAAACTATTTGAATAAAATGTGGAGAGTTGTGCCGTTGCACTGAAGTCACCTTGAACACTGCAAATATTATTTACAAAAACACAGTACAAAGACGGAGTAAACACCCACTATACTTCTCAGCTTTTTTGCTTATTAAACTTAACCGTACACTATATAAACACCAACATACAGTTTATGACAGATACCTCGGGCCCAGCAGTGCTTCTCTTCCCTCCACACTTTTAAATATAAAGTTTCAGCAAACTGTACTGTTGGTTATTTTTATTTAACATTTGTAATACAAATTAAATGTCCTTGATTGCTTTAAGGTGTGCCTTAAATCACCTTGGTGGTCACTGGCAATTAATCCAATTCACTCTACCCCACTATGGCTCAACTGCAAGTAGACAGTAAACAATAGGCAGTAGGACAATCCAGGGCTAGCCAGTTAGCATCAGTAGATATCTCTGGAACACAATATGGAGATGTCTTTGACATAATGTCAACACTGTAACCTTTACGCATTTATAACAAGCGTTAATAACGTTTGATTTTAAGTGTTCAAATATAATTTTGGGCAAACCTTAGTCATTCCACACAGACTTACTGTAATAAAGTGGTTTCCATATCATTATTGGGGTGTGACGGAATTTATTTTTGTTTTTCCAGGAATAATCTTTAACATTTTATAAAACATAATTGTTATTATTAGAACAGTATTGATAGCTATTTATGTTTATTCATAACAAAACTAAACAGGTGTTCTTGCCTATATGCGCGTCAGAATAATGATCAGGATGAAAATGATCAAATGTCTTATGTGCTACAATAGTTTCTAAGACACAAAATGAAATGTTGTATGCAATCCAGCATAGACAAACCTGAACTAAGAAAGTAAAACACGGGTGACTCATATAAAGTATATTTGTTGTCTTGATTAAAACTACAGAGTTCCACCACGTACAGTATGTCACACACTGCCGTGCTGCACTACTTCACTCTGATGATGAACAAAATGGGAGTCTGAAAAAGCAATTTTGGTTTCAAAATCTAATTTTCTTTAACTGCCAGACTCTTAAAATGCCTGACAAATATCACTGAACCAATTAAAGTGCACATCTGTTTCATTAGGGGGGCCCATATCCATCCATCTTATCTGTCAATCTCATCTCTCAGTACCTTCGTGGACCTAAGATGTCTTCATGCGTGCGCGCCTGTGGAGATTAATTGAGCCAATTTAACATCATTTCAGAGGAAGAGAAAAACTTCACGCTCTGGATTTTTAACTTGATACTCAGTTTTATTACATCTTAAAGCAGTTAGCGTAGGCAGAAATGTACTTTAGGGCGGGCCTGTATAAAATAGGATGGGCCAGCTTTTTCCAGGGGGAAAAATGACTTTAAGGTAGGCCTGGCCTATAATCATGGGCGTCACAGCCATTATATGACAAGTCCCCCCCACCTTTAAAAATGATTAGTTTAGACCCCCCCACTTTTACTATGCGGAAAGTCCGTGCATCGGTCTATCCACTCGCCGCTCTTTGGAGAGCGCTTTGTCAGTGCTTCATTATCAAATCCATTCCACTTGCTTATTGTGAGAATGACCAAATCAAGGAAACTCCGTACCATGTTTTCACTGCTACTTAGTACCAAGGCAGATTCTCAGAGCTGTGCACATGAGCCGTACACATGCTGCGTGTTTTGCGTAGCTGTGTCTTTAGTTGTAAAATTATGCATGCCACAGTTTACCCGCTGCGAGGCTCCGGCGCTAACAGTTCACGAGCGTGCTCCACTAGCACAGCATAAGGCGTTGTTATTATAGAGGTGGAGGGAGAGTCCTCTCCTGTTAGACTGAGAGGCTGATAACTACAGCTCAGTGAGGTAAAGGACTCTCTTGAGTGTTTGGATAGTTAACTTTAGTCTAAGTAGTGGGTCTCAAACGGTTTGGTAACCATTTATGTAAACAAGTATTTCCAAGACACACCTTCGTAATGATCATTATAGTTATAAAAAACAAGAGAATAACAGGTATGAAATAATTCCAACTCATACTATAGGACAGTAACACACAAATACAAGGTGAATTGTAAAATATGCATAAAGAAAAAGTAAATCTCTTTACAATTCTGTTTCACATGGGTATTGTTGAGAGATGTATCCATAGATTTAGTCCCTAATTTTGCTCTCAAAGTGCACCAGATTGATGCTTTTAAATTCAATATTTAAAAAATCATAAATGCTGACACTAGTGTCAGCAGAAAGTATTAAAAATAATGATTACAAAAAAATCTGATTGGTCTGTACATTGCTGTTTTAGTCTGTGTTCTTCTAATTAGTGTCTACATTGTGTGTCTATTGAGCGGTGTCTCACCACGCAAACAACCCCAATTTAAAGTGAATGAGGCTCCTTTGTCGTGGTGCACACACGCATTTCTACAACGTCCCGCAGTGAGCTTTTATTCTATACAACGTTTTTAAAATCTACTTTATAGTTTGTAGTAACTCACGGGAGGCTTCTTTTATTTTATTTGTATTCATAATAATTTTTATTTTTCGACAGAATGTATTATGGTGCATTAGTTACGAATTTTTGTTCTCAAAAAACAGTGCATTGTGTGTAATACAACTGTGATTTGTATTAAATTAGTTTGTTTTTAAGGAAGGCCAGAGCTTCAGCTGTGTCAAATAGATTGTTCCCTTTAGTTAACGTTTTTTAAAAGAACATTATATTCCAATTTGATCATGTCCCCTTTATTGTATTACGGAGAGCAATGTGAGCATCCATTCCCATTGGATAACGCAGGATTTTACACCCGGAAGTAAGTATTCTCTGTCGATTGATTTTACAGTGCTATCTGCACTACTCATCAACTAAAAAACACCAGATTATCCTTGTTGATTACACAACATTGATTGGTTTAAATTGTGTACAATGCTTTTGTAATGTTCCCCTTCGATTCGGAGAAACAAATATGTGTTCAGTTTAGGATGGCCGAAGACACTACACTACCCAGAATCCTCAGCTATCGTTTGGGACTACACCATGTGCTTTGCTTGACAAGGTTGAAGTTTACGCTGAGCGACAAACAGCATTTTGAAATGGAATGAAACCCATCGAGGCACACTATTCAAAACAGGAATCGAACGTCTCCTCCCCCCCTTAGGTCACAGGCTCCTCCAACAGTGCAACACAATAAAAAAGATAAACAGAAAAACTAGTGCAAGTCAATACAAAAAGAAAAATAGTAAAAAGTGAAATAGTGCAATAAGAGTGATTGGAATATGATATATTAGACAAATCATTTCTAAGTAGCAGCCAGATGAATGTTATGGATGTTATTTCAAAGTTCAGGTGTTTAATAGTCTTATGGCCTGTGGGATGAAACTGTCCCTGAGTCTGGTGGTTTTGGTCCGGATGTAAGATAAGATAAGATAAGATGGTACTTTATTGATCCCAATTTGGGACATTGTTTTTGTTGCAGCACCATAAAAGACAAGGCATTTTACAATAAAACAAAACCACAAATAAACAAGAATAGAAAGAAAAGAAAAGAAAATAGAAAATATACGTGTTGAAATAGAAAATATACATGTAGATATTATATATGCAAATATACATATTCAAAAATATATGACAATGGAATATGGAATATCAAATATTGAACAGATTATATATGTGTACAATGTACAGCGAGGTTGTATTAGAGAAACTATGGAGCAGAGAGTTCTCTTCCAGCCAGAGGTGATTTATTGTACAGAGTTATGGCAGTGGGCAGGAATGTGTTCCTGTATCGGTCCTTGTGACAGCGGAGCTGCAGCAGTCTGTTGGAGAAGGAGCTCCGTTGACTGTCCAGCTGCAGGTGGAGAGGATGGGTGGGTTATCCATCATGGACAACAGCCTGTTCAGTGTCCTCCTCTCCACCACAGCTTCAAAGGGGTCCAGCTTGATGCCGATGACAGACCCAGCTTTCCGGATCACTTTATTGATCCTGCTGGTGTCACCGGCTCTGATGCTGCCCCCCCAGCAGACCGCAGCAAAGAAGAGTGCACTGGCCACAACAGACTAGAAGATCTCCAGCATCTTGCTGCACACGTGGAAGGATCTCAGCTTCCTCAGAACATAGAGTCTGCTCATCCCCTTCTTGTACACAGCGTCAGTGTTGATCCTCCAGTTCAGCCCATAAGTGCACTCCCAGGTACTGTAGTCCTCCACAACAGCCAAATCCTCTCCTAGAATGCGGCTGTTGTGCCAGATGGCAGCAGACAGAACAGTTTGTGGCTGGGGTGATGGGGGTCTTTTATAATCCTGAGGGCTTTCTTTAAGGTTAACCAGGTATTTTTACTCCACTACATTTATTTTAGTTACTTTACAAATTCTGATTAATGATGTGAAATATAAACAACCCTTAAAGCAGAGTAAAATTCAGGGAAGGTGCCAACAATCAGGAGAGATATTTGATTGGAGGACTGGCTTATCTAAAGCCAGTTGAGTAGCACTTGAAATGTTTTTGCTCTATGAAGCCTGATATACTTTATGATTCTGTTTTCTTCAAGCTTGTATTTTGTTGGTCAAACGCACTTATTGTAAGTCGCTTTGGATAAAAGCGTCAGCTAAATGCAATGTAATGTAATGTAATGATTGTTGGTGCTTGAGAAGACTAAATATTTATCTGCAGATTCCTATAAAGTATATACATTACTCGTTATTCTCTACAAATAGTTAATTAAAAACTGTATATAATTGCTATTTTGGACATCCCTTTTCAAGATTTCAATATTACTCTAAACGTGTAATAACGTGCTTTAACCAGTAGGTGGTTTGGGTTAAAAATCTGTCAAATTTACAGTGTTAACAAAATAAAATATACTGCTGTTTCTGGTTTAGTTTACGACGGATATATTTAGTTATTGTTTTGATATTTGTAACACAAAAGCGATGGAAAAACCCCACAGCAACACAGAAAAGATGGTCTTAACATGAGTAGTTAATAAAAAACAATAATATCAAAACAAATTATTACTACTAACTTTATTGTGAAATTAAAACAGAACGGTAAAAGAATAGTTTCCGGTCTATTCTGAGCCAGATCTCTGTAGATAAATACAAATACAGAACTACGACGGATGTGTAATATATAATGCAGCCAAACCATTTATTACAATGCATTCATGTGATGACTTTCAAAGAGTAAAGCAAGCACTGCTGAATAAAGTATGATTTATCTTTTACGAAACGTTTTCTTCATATGGAATGCAGTCAACCAATTACAGAGCTTGACGCAACGCAGACAATAGCTGAGGATTCTGGGTAGTGTAGTGTCTTCGGCCATCCTAAACTGAACAAATATTTGTTTCTCCGAATCGAAGGGGAAAATTACAAAAGCATTGTACACAATTTAAACCAACCAATGTTGTGTAATCAACAAGGATAATCTGGTGTTTTTGAGTTGATGAGTCGTGCAGATATCACTGTAAAATTAATCGACAGTAAAGAGTATACTTACTTCCGGGTGTAAAATCCTGCGTTATCCAATGGGAATGGACGCTCACATTGCTCTCCGTAATACAATAGGGGGACATGATCAAATCGGAATATAATGTTCTTTTAAAAAACGTTAACTAAAGGGAACAATCTATTTGACACAGCTGAAGCTCTGGCCTTCCTTAAAAACTAATTTAATAAAAATCACAGTTGTATTACACACAATGCACTGTTTTTTGAGACCAAAAATTCGTAACTAATGCACCATAATACATTCTGACGAAAAATAAAAATTATTATGAATACAAATAAAATAAAAGAAGCCTCCCGTGAGTTACTACAAGCTATAAAGTAGATTTTAAAAACGTTTTATAGAATAAAAGCTCACTGCAGGACGTTGTAGAAATGCGTGTGTGCACCACGACAAAAGAGCCTCATTCACTTTACATTGGGGTTGTTTGCGTGGTGCCGACACGTAATTGTAACAAAGTTCGTGACTCCACCACGCAATGCGGTGTTAAGGAGTCGTGGTGGAGTCACGCATTTTGGTGAGATCAGGTTGGACCAGGATGGCTGACGCCATGAGCCCCAGCAATCGCAGGCATGATCTGAAGAGAACATGTTTGCGCAGCTGGAAAAGAGCAAGACAAGCTCTGAAAGCTTTCACTCTTTCCGCTGACAAGCGAGCTGAAAAGGGCACCGAGTTCAGGCGTAAACCCAGGAAGAGTATAGTCTGCGCGGGGCACAACATGCTCTTCTCTGTATTTATTATGAAACCCAGATTGAGCAGGTGCTTTACGAGGACATTTATCTGCGTAACAGCCTCCTGCTCCGACTGTGCGAGAAGCAGCCAGTCGTCCAGGTAGGTCGCCAGGTGAATACCCTGTTGTCTCAACGGGGCTATCGCGGCTTCCGTACATCGTACCAACACCCTTGGACTGAGAGACAGACCAAAGGGGAGTACTCTGTATTCATAACAGATCCCCTGAAATGCGAATCTCAGATATTTCCTGTGTGGGTAATATACTGGGATGTGAAAATACGCATCTTTCAGGTTGATGTAAACCAGTCATTTTGTCGCACGAGCCGCAGCAGAGATGTGTGAGTGAGCATTCTGAACTTATATCATTTTAGATATTTGTTCAGAGCCCTCAAATCAAGTATTGGCCGAATTCCGTTCCCTCCCCATTTGGGAACGAGGAAGTACTTGGAATAGAAGCCGCCCTGACTCTGCTCGGCGGGTACAATATATATAGCCCTCTTTTCTAGGAGTGAGAGAATCTCTTTCTCCAGAATGAGGGCTGACTCTCTACTGTCTTGAAAACCCAAGCAGATGATGTGAGCATTTTCCACTGGATGCTCCTTAGAGCCAGTGGAGATGTCACATCTCCTCCTCTCTGAGTCTCTATGTGTTGTGTTATGGGGCCCTCTAGTGTCTGAACACAGTGGTGCCCCTTTTCGACAATACCAACGACACTACGCATGCGCGTGACAGTGGTGCCTTCACAACCCCAGCCGGCACTGCGCATGCGCGTGACGGTGGTGCCCTTAAAGGCCCAGCCGGCACTGCGCATGCGCGTGGCGGTGGTGCCTTCACAGACCCGCCAGTAATCTGCCTTTTGAGAGATGCCGTAGCTGCTCTCAGAAGGGGAACAATTGATGGGCTGTTTATTGGTTTTACTGATTTTTTTTCATTTGTTTGAGCTGCGCCCTCGGCCTGAAGCCTGGATGCGTCAGCGGCAAATGTTTTATAACAAAATAATCAACCAATGTGTGACATGTGTTTGTGCGGACTTGAGGATGGTGTTGAGGCATCTCTCGAGGCGGCGGGAACACATTCAGAGCTGGGGAATGAACTTACAGCTCTGTCACAGAGGGGAGAAGGAGGGGCTGTCACGGCGCTCGCTTCTTCTTCCTCGACTGCTGGCCGAAATTCTGGGTTGGCTGCGCTTGAGCTGCAGCCGGAACCGGAGATTTTCTAGGCCAGCTTGCCCTTATCTCCAGCCTGGGCTGGGGACTCGGGGTGGGCTGCGACCTCTGCGTCTTCGGTGCTTTAAACCGAGCAGAGTTCGAGGCAGCTTGGGCGAAGGACTGCTGCTGCGAAGGACTGCTGCTGCGAAGGACTGCTGCTGCCAAGGCAGCGGCTGGACCCTTCGAGGGAGGCAGAGGTGGAGTGCCTCGTCATCCTTCTTCTTCGTCTCACACCTCCTTTGCATGGAGGCGAGAGTGGAGCCGAAAATCCCCTCGGGAACGATGGGCATATCCAGCACATCCTCCTTTTCCCGGTCTGGGAGGTTGGTGAGGTTGAGCCATCTCGCTCTTTCCTGCACCACCATGATCCCCATTACCTTGCCCGTGGCCTGGACAGCGCAGCGTTGGACACAGAGACAAATGTCCGTGACCGCTGCCATCTCGTCCAGAGTGGCTGCCCCCGGGTTACCAGACAGGTCCTCGCAGAGCTCCGCTTGGTTAGCAGCGAGGACACATTCAGGGCCCTGGCGGACAACGCTGCAGCTTTGTAGGACTTTTCAGTCATTGTCGACTGAAAACGGTCCGACTTTGCTGGCAGCGTGGGGTTCCTGCTCGGTGATGGGCCCACCTTCGGTAGGAGGTGGGCTGCTACCAGCGGTTCCATGGGCGGTATGCGGAGCAGGCCGAGCTTCTCCATTCCGTCACAGTCTAGGGAGGAGGCACCCTGGATTGGGACCTTGTTGCTGAAGGGCCGGTCTACGAGGAGGACGAAGAAGAGGACGCCTTGGCGTTCCTCCTGTCCGAGTCGGATGGACAAGAAGAGGACACCTTCATGTCATCGGCGAGGGCTGCAAAGCCTGGTGCGAGGGCTGCTCTCCCGGGCGATAGCACACCAGCTTCGCCCGGTCTGAGCATGGACCTGCAGGCCGTGTGTAAACGCGCTGCGGCCAGACTCAACGTCCCGTGGCCTGAAATGGCCAAGGAGACCTCCAGGTCCCGCTACGAGGGAAAACATCTTCCCCAAGCAGCGGGGAAAAAGAGGCAACTCCTTCCGGTCTTCCCGGAGATGTTGGATGAGGTGAGCCGAAATCTGTATTTTTTAAATCTTTTTTTCCTTCCAATTTGTTATTCTTTTCAAAATAACACACTGTTATTTACTCACCAATAACACACAATTATCCTTGCTTTTATTTATTGGTTTAATTCCATAATCTCGGGCTTTTTGGGTGTCCGTCAGGAACTGAATTTCAAAATAAAATAACCGGAAACAGACGTAGGCCTATAAGGGACATTTCGAGCATCATTGCGATTGTCAACAGTTCTGAGTTTAGGATGGCCGAAGACACTACACTACCCATAATCCCCAGCTATCGTTTAGGACTACAGTCCCCGTAAGGTTACACAGAGCGTCAAACAGCTGTGTGAAATGGAACGAAACCACGCCAGACTATCCAAAACTGGAATCGAACACCCCCCCAGAACTACACATGCTGGCTATTGTGTTTCGCAAAATGTTCTATGGGATGTCTCTACTGAACGTTTTCGTTTTTCCCACAATTAGAAGTTGCCATTATTAAACACATTGGTGTTATCAAATGTAAAACATATAATTAATAAATGGGTGAAAATCACTTGTGTCCATAATGCGCAGCATTAATATATACCCACATGACAGCTCATTGCTACTTTGTAATTCTACTCCACTACAATTCAGAGATTAACCTGGTATTTTTACTCCACTGCATTTATTTGAGTTACTTTGCAGATTCTGATTAATTATGTGAAATATAAACAACCCTTAAATCAGACTTTAGTTACACCTGAGTAAAATTCAGGTAAGGTGATTGTCAAGTGCCAACAATCAGGAGAGATATTTGATAGTTGGTGCTTGAGAAGACTAAACATGTATCTGCAATTGACATGAATGGAAACAAGTAATAAAGTATATTCATTACTCGTTATTCTCTACTAATAGTTAATTAAAGACTGTATATTATGGCTATTTTGCACATCCCTTTCAAGATTTTCAAAGGTTTATTGACATAGCATACACAACTACGGTGTAGTTATGCAATGAATGAAAAACTTGGGTCACAGGTTCCTCAAGAGTGCATTACAAGACATCTATCAATATGTGTGTACCTCCACCATTACACATATTCATATTCTGCACATTTCTTATTCTATCTACATACATAAGAGTATAATTAATGTGTATAATATCAGTTAAAATAAGTGCTTCAACATAGTTAACATTGCAGGAAAGCAATATATTAGACGTTAATTACTTTGTCAGGCTTAATATTTAATATTTAATGTTTAAATAAAGGTTAATCCGTTTTTCTGTTTTGCACCTCCTCCTATTAATATCTTTGTACATCCTGCACTAAACTGTTTTATTGTAGAGATCACTTATAGTATCTTCTTGATTTTTTATATTCTATATTTCTATATTTATACTTTCCCCCTATGAAAGTATGTACTCTTAATATTTGTTTAATCAAATATAACACATAAAAACAATAATTCAATAACGTGCTTTAACCACTAGGAGGTGCAGACAAGGTACACACAGCCATAATAACTTTGTATTATTAGTGTGTATGTACAACATCTGAAGATGTATAGTTTTATGCATACTTTCACATCATTTTACAGCATATTTCAATACTATTTCAGACTCAGTATTTACATTCTTACATTCAAAGAAAATCAGTAATATCTTTAAAAACTACAGTTCTTTTCTATCAGCTGTGCACCATTATGGTGTAAATATAACCTATCTATGAATTAGATCAAATGTAAAAGTCAGCCGAATTAGTGTTGATACTGCAAGGAGACGTATTGTGTGAAGAGAAATTGAAGATGTTGTTTAATTGTTGATATATTTATGATCCACGTCAAGTATTCAGTTTCGGCGGCATTTCTTCCAGTTTTTCCAAAGGTCTTCTCATCAGGGTTCTCTAAATAAAGAACTACGGCAGATCTGTAATATGTAATGCAGCCAAACCGTGTATTACAATGCCGTCATGTGATGACTTTCAAAGAGAAAAGCAAGAGCACTCGGAATTAAGTATTTTATTCTTTTAAAATGTTTTCCGGATTTCATATAATATAAACACCAAATCCCAGCATGCATTGCGGCTAACACATCCAATCAGCGAGTTTAAAACCATAGCTGAGGATCTTGGGTAATCGCTCGAAATGCCTACGTCTGTTTCCGGTTATTAGGGCCCGAGCACGATGTGCTAGGACCCAACGGTGTCCTAGCACGAAGTGCAAGGATACCTATTGTTATTCGTGGAATTCTTATTAGGGCCCGAGCACGATGTGCTAGGACCCAACGGCGTCCTAGCACGAAGTGCAAGGATACCTATTGTTATTCGTGGTATTATTAGGGCCCGAGCACGATGTGCTAGGACCCAACGGCGTCCTAGCACGAAGTGCAAGGATACCTATTGTTATTCGTGAAATTATTAGGGCCCGAGCACGATGTGCTAGGACCCAACGGCGTCCTAGCACGAAGTGCAAGGATACCTATTGTTATTCGTGAAATTATTCCTATTATTTTTCTGCCAGCGTTTCCTGTTTTTGAGGCCTTTAGGAAGCTGAAACAGTTGTATAATTTTGCACGGACGCCAGGACTGGTGAAAAATACAATATTCTGGAGTCAATGGGTTCAAATTGTCCAACCTGCTCGCTAGCGCCACCTATTTCAATTCCATTTTGGAAAAATTCACAAAGTCCCACCGTAACTCCGAATGACCTAATATTTTGCAAACATATCCGGGTGGACCTGCTCTACAAATAATCCAATTGGAATCCTTAGCTCCGCCTACTTTAATTTTTTTTAAATTAGCATAATTTTAAAAACACTTAAATATTCGCCGGAGGGTTATAGACATTACCCTAGGAGATGAGCATGTTCAAATGATAAATATTTCCGCCATGAATTAAAACGTACTCGCAAAAAGGCGGGACTTAGAAAGAAATGCTCCTAATTCATTAACAATGTATCCAAACATCACAGATTTAGGTGGAAACGTTAAATCTGTCTTGGGGAATAGGCACACCAAAGTATTTTCATTTTGGACTATAGGGGGCGCCAAAAACACCACCAATTTATAACTCAAGAGCGGATGGACTAATCTTTTTGTTTTTTGTTTACACATACTCTCGGGGAGACTACGAACTTAGATTCAAAGTGTCGCAACAAATTCAGAATGTGGGCGTGGCCTATACATTATTTTTAAATTGCGATAGCATAAAATGAGCTTCGGACGCAAAACTTGGGACACACGTCAGAGCCCAGGACCTTTTCGAAAATGTAAAAAAAAAACGTACATTTTCAAAAAAACTGCTCACTAGCGCCCCCTATTGTGTGGTAGTCACATATAGTTTCTCAAAACTTCACGAATTGTGGCACAGACATTTCTCATGGAATTGCGGATATATTTGTAAATACATTCCATTAGCCCCGCCCCCCAAAAAGTCGGCCATTTTGAAATATGTGCGTTTTTCAGCCATTTTACGCACGTTCTTGCGAACTCCTCCTAGGGGAATGATCGGAAAAATTCCAATGCAGGACAGGTTTAGCCCCTAACCCATATGATACTTAATTGAGGAGCACATTTTTGAAAAATTACTCGTGGAGGTCGTAAGCTAACAGCGAATACACCATTGTTGACGATTTACATGTCGCAAATTACTCTAAACTACTCGGATATAGTTATTCCGATATTCACGAGACGCTGTATACATATTGCTATTATGATTGCACACATATTTCAAATTGCCTTTCATTAGCTCCGCCCCCCAGAAAGTCGGCCATTTTGAAAAATGTGCGTTTTTCAGCCATTTTACGCACGTTCTTGCGAACTCCTCCTAGGGGAATGATCGGAAAAATTCCAATGCAGGACAGGTTTAGCCCCTATCCCATACGATACTTAATTGAGGAGCACATTTTTGAAAAGTTACTCGTGGAGGTCGTAAGCTAACAGCGAATACACCATTTTTGACGATTTACATGTCGCAAATTACTCCAAACCACTCGGATATAGTTATTCCGATATTTACGAAACGCTGTATACATATTGCTATTATGATTGCACACATATTTCAAATTGCCTTCCATTAGCCCCGCCCCCCAGAAAGTCGGCCATTTTGAAAAATGTGCGTTTTTCAGCCATTTTACGCACGTTCTTGCAAACTCCTCCTAGGGGAATGATCGGAACAATTCCAATGCAGGACAGGTTCAGCCCCTATCCAATATGATACTTAATTGAGGAGCACATTTTTGAAAAATTACTCGTGGAGGTCGTAAGCTAACAGCGAATACACCATTTTTGACGATTTACATGTAGCTAATTCATCCAAACTACTACATTTCCATTTTTGGAAACCTTTACAAAGTGGCACCGTAACTCCGAATGACCTGAAATTTTGCCCACTTATTCGGGTGGACCTATTCTACATATTATGTCCTGGAACCCGAAAGCTCCACCTCCTTCATTTTTTTTTAATTACCATAATGTTAAAAACAGTGAAATATTCACTTACATTTCAAATTTAGGTTTTTCAACACCAAACTCAGTATACAGTATCGCTGGAGGGTCAGACACATTATCGTAGGGAATGAGCATGTTGAGTCGATAAATGTGGCCGTCATTACTCTAAACGTGTTTGCAAAAAGGCGGGGCTTAGATAGAAATTCTCATAATTCATCAACAATGTACCAAAAAAACACACATTTTGGTGGTAAGGTTCAGTGTGTATTGGGGAATAAGCACAAAAAGTAATATCCATTTTGGACTATAGGGGGCGTCAAAAACATGACAAATGTATAACTCATGAAATGATGGACGAAATATTTTATTTTTTTTTAGACATACTCTGGGGATGAGTATGGACTTATATTGAAAGTGTCACAACGAATGACAATTGTGGGCGTGGCCTGTACTTTTTTTTTTATGACGATGTGCTTAAATGTGTTTCGGTACGCAAAACTTGGGACACGCATCACAGCCCAAGACCTTTTCAAGAATGTAAAAAAAACAACGTACTTTTTCAAAAATACTGCTCACTAGCGCCCCCTATTGTGTGGTAGTCACATATAACTCTCAGAACTTCACGAATTTTAGCACAGACATTACTCATGGAATTGCGGACATATTTGTAGATACATTCTATTAGCCCCGCCCCCCAAAAAGTCGGCCATTTTGAAATATGTGCGTTTTTCAGCCATTTTACGCACGTTCTTGCGAACTCCTCCTAGGGGAATGATCGGAAAAATTCCAATGCAGGACAGGTTTAGCCCCTATCCCATATGATACTTAATTGAGGAGCACATTTTTGAAAAATTACTCGTGGAGGTCGTAAGCTAACAGCGAATACACCATTTTTGACGATTTACATGTCGCAAATTACTCCAAACTACTCGGATATAGTTATTCCGATATTCACGAAACGCTGTATACATATTGCTATTATGATTGCACACATATTTCAGATTGCCTTCCATTAGCTCCGCCCCCCAGAAAGTCGGCAATTTTGAAAAATGTGCGTTTTTCAGGCATTTTACGCACGTTCTTGCGAACTCCTCCTAGGGGAATGATCGGAAAAATTCCAATGCAGGACAGGTTTAGCCCCTATCCCATACGATACTTAATTGAGGAGCACATTTTTGAAAAATTACTCGTGGAGGTCGTAAGCTAACAGCGAATACACCATTTTTGACGATTTACATGTCGCAAATTACTCCAAACCACTCGGATATAGTTATTCCGATATTCACGAAACGCTGTATACATATTGCTATTATGATTGCACACATATTTCAAATTGCCTTCCATTAGCCCCGCCCCCAAGAAAGTCGGCCATTTTGAAAAATGTGCGTTTTTCTGCCATTTTACGCACGTTCTTGCAAACTCCTCCTAGGGGAATGATCGGAAAAATTCCAATGCAGGACAGGTTCAGCCCCTATCTCATATGATACTTAATTGAGGAGCACATTTTTGAAAAATTACTCGTGGAGGTCGTAAGCTAACAGCGAATACACCATTTTTGACGATTTACATGTCACAAATTCATCCAAACTACTACATTTCCATTTTTGGAAACCTTTACAAAGTGGCACCGTAACTCAGAATTACCTGAAATGTTGCCCACTTATTTGGGTGGACCTACTCTACATATTATGTCCTGGAACCCGAAAGCTCCACCTCCTTCATTTTTTTTTAATTACCATAATGTTAAAAACAGTGAAATATTCACTTAAATTTCAAATTTTGGTTTTCCAACACCAAACTCAGTATACAGTATCGCCGGAGGGTCAGACACATTATCGTAGGGAATGAGCATGTTCAGTCGATAAATGTGGCCGTCATTACTGTAAACGTTTTTGCAAAAAGGCGGGTCCTAGATAGAAATTCTCATAATTCATCAACAATGTACCAAAAAAACACACATTTTGGTGGTAAGGTTCAGTCTGTATTGGGGAATAAGCACAAAAAGTAATATCCATTTTGGACTATAGGGGGCGCCAAAAACATGACAAATGTATAACTCGTGAAATGATGGACGAAATATATATATATTTTTTTAGACATTCTCTGGGGATGAGTATGGACTTATATTTAAAGTGTCACAACGAATGACAATTGTGGGCGTGGCCTGTACTTTTTTTTTTATGACGATGTGCTTAAATGTGTTTCGGTACGCAAAACTTGGGACACGCATCACAGCCCACGACCTTTTCAAGAATGTAAAAAAAAAAATGCAATCTTTCAAAAATACTGCTCACTAGCGCCCCCTATTGTGTGGTAGTCACATATAACTCTCAGAACTTCACGAATTTTAGCACAGACATTACTCATGGAATTGCGGACATATTTGTAGATACATTCCATTAGCCCCGCCCCCCAGAAAGTCGGCCATTTTGAAAAATGTGCGTTTTTCAGCCATTTTACGCACGTTCTTGCGAACTCCTCCTAGGGGAATGATCGGAAAAATTCCAATGCAGGACAAGTTCAGCCCCTATCCAATTTGATACTTAATTGAGGAGCACATTTTTGAAAAATTACTCGTGGAGGTCGTAAGCTAACAGCGAATACACCATTGTTGACGATTTACATGTCACAAATTCATCCAAACTACTACATTTCCATTTTTGGAAACCTTTACAAAGTTGCACCGTAACTCCGAATGACCTGACATTGTGCCCACTTATTCGGGTGGACCTACTCTACATATTATGTCCTGGAACCCCAAAGCTCCAACTTCTTGATTTTTTTTAAATTACCATAATGTTAAAAACAGTGAAATATTACCTTAAATGTCCATGTTTTCTTTTTCAACGCCAAACTTAGTATACAGCATCAGTGGAGGGTCAGACACATTACTGTAGAAAATGAGCATGTTCAGTCGATAAATATGCCCGTCATTAATCTACATGCTCATCACTGCTGTCACCTCAGCCTTACATACTTTTACTTATAATTAAAAAATTACATCTGTGTGCCATGTAGTACTTGTCATTTTGCATAATACTGTATATACTTATTACATTGCTGTTAACATTGTCATTTTTTAAATACTGTCTACACTTAATCTACAACTTCTCTCATATTATTGAATCTACATTGTGGTTGTTATATATTTATCTGTTATCTTGCACTTCTTTGCGTCTTAGGTTTACATTTTAATTGTTGCTGTGACGGACTGCGGAGCTGAGCAAAACACACACTAACAGTTAGACCAAACACACTTAGCTATTCCATCTACCTCTGGAACTAGCTAAACTAGTTATAAATATGTTTATTCTTCACTGTCGGGATATCGCTACCTGGTTGATGCAGGAAAAATGGTACCAACACAACGGGCGCACATGCCTGAGATTTCCTGGTCAGAAACAAAGGAACGCAAAGTCAGGTAAACAATTTAGAGGGATGACAAACGGCTCATTTCGGAGGACTGAGGGGGGGGACCAGCAACCCTCCCCGACAGGCGCACGGACGCGAGGGCCCGCTCATCACTGCGCGCACAAGTGCGACCGCAGTTTTAATATTTATTTTGAAATTCAGTTCCTGACGGACGCCAACAAAGCCCGAGATTATGGAATTAAACCAATAAATAAAAGCAAGGATAATTGTGTGTTATTGGTGAGTAAATAACAGTGTGTTATTTTGAAAAGAATACCAAATTAGAAGGAACAAAAGATTTAAAAAATACAGATTTCAGTATCCTGAGGCTCTGAGCGCCATTTATTTTCCTCACAGATGACAACAAAAGTCCGAAATTATACGATTTAAAATAAAAGCAATAACTGTGGCTTGATATTGAGTAAGAACATGTTTTTATGAACCACACAGCTTCCGGTCTTCCACGACCCGACCGGAGAAAAAGACGTGCTGCAGCCTGCAGGCACGAAACACATTACCAGTAGAAAAACATTGCTTTTAAAATCGTGCTGTGCAACACGAAAAAAAGGGGCAAATCGTGTTGGTGAACACGAATCAATAGATTAAAAATCGTGTTGATGAACACGAAATGCCGTGAGACTGGGTTGAATATTCTCATGAATATTAAACACAACAACCTCTGAACATTACAAATATTCGCCTCAATTCAACCTGGAACCTCTCTCATACAATACAAATGGTGTGTGTGTGTGTGTGTGTGTGTGTGTGTGTGTGTGTGTGTGTGTGTGTGTGTGTGTGTGTGTGTGTGTGTGTGTGCTGAGTGTGCTGACTTTTCGTACAAGGTCCCACTGTCTGGCTTCCTGCATAAAGTCAAGTGCTCGGCGAAATGTCGCTCCTCTGTTTTCATTGAAACAGCTCCTTATATCCGTTAGCGCAGCTAGCTAGCACCAGATGCTAACAACCAGATGCTAACAACAATACACGTAAGGTCTCTCTCGCTCGTGCCACACATACACACGCCCTCCCGGTCCTCCCGATGGCCAGTCGGTGCCTGCCGGTGAGCGTGGAAGTGTGGTCTGCCACAATTGGGCAGCAGGAGCGGGGCTGTCAGCATCAGCTTGTAGATGGTATTTTAAACTCCATGCGCTCTGAAACTACGGGACGGCCGAGGACAAAAAATACACATGCGTTAATCGCGTTAAAATAGTTAGTGGCGTTAACTTGACAGCCCTAGTCAAAATATAATATTTGTAAACCTGAAGAGTCATGAACCATGAACCTCACTGCACGTCACTGCAGAATCTTATAGACATCTAATTTTTGTACATATAAAAACGCCACTGCCTACGCCCAAGCCTATAATAATAATAATAATAATAATATATAATAAAGCCCATTGCCAAGCATCGTTGTAGCATTTCCCTCCGAATAATGGTCAAAGACTTGACTGATAATATTAATTTATTGAAACCTCCAATATCAACGTAAGAGCTATAATGACACACAAATAACAAATAGGTTCCATCCGTATTAGAATCATTTAGCATACTACCAAATGTTAATTATAAACAGACAGCAAAGCTACAAAACAGCATAGCCTACAAACGAATTAGGACACAACCCACATTTTTATATTATAGTTAATACCAACCTTGTGCCTCTTCGTGGGGTGCTAAACTTAACCATAAACTTTATCCTTTACTTTCTCCGTTTTTATATGTAGATATTACTTTTCTCCATTAATCTCTGCTCCTTTTCTGTTGTTTCCATAGCAACAACAACTTCCTGTCAACTGTGTAAACTCGCCTTCAAAATAAAGGCATCTAAATAAAACAGGAAGTTAACCTAAATTACATGTAAGACATACAACTGCAACAAAAGTAACAAAAACAATGTAATATCCTTTTCAGTTTCACAGAACACAAATTGGGTTATTTACAATAGTTAGGTAACTCTTTTATTGCACTAGGTAACAGCAACAATAGGTTGTAGCATTCAAACCTGCTCATGGACTTGCAGTGGTCCTGGCTTTTTGTATGTCTCTCCAATGAGTTACGCAGGTGCTTCAAGTCTACATCCATCCCTCGTAAATGCACCTTCAGCTCCTGGGCTGGAGAAATGTCTGCACATTTTACAGAAAAGCGCGTCCCTACTTGCGCTGTATTCTACCCAGGGAAAATCTTCATACCACCTCGATGAGAAGCACCTTGCTTTTTCATGATTAACAGTGATGGGGAACTTCTTCAGTTTTGGCTGTGAAGGCGGTTCATCAAGTTCAGACAGATCAGCGGGTAGGCCTACACCTGCTTCATGCTGACGACCGGGAGCGGGAGGGAGCACTTCTAGCGCCATGGAGCAAGCGGCCGTAACAGTATAGTCTCCAGAGTCGGAGAGCCCTGGCCCTGGATCTCTGCTAGATGAGAGCATCATTTCCAGGCAGCTCTCTCACGTTACTAATTGGGCGCGCGCCGGAACCAACAACCAGTTTTTACCGGAAATTAGTTCCGTTTAAAGGATAAAACACATACAACATTAATTCTACTCTGTATTTGTTCACTTACATTTCACTTTGAATGCTTGGATATTCTCAATGGGTGAATAAAAAAAAGTATAATAATAAAAAAATTAAAATAAAAAAATATTACACCGAAGCTTTCTCAGAGCGGGCCAATGTGTAAAATGGGCCTGGGCCCACCCCGGCCCTATGGTGGCTACGCCACTGTCTTAAAGTCACATTTGCTGCACACGCTTTTATTCAATTATAACCCGAGGAAATAGGAAATAAATTGAGGCAAGAAGAGCTGAATATACAATGAACTGCGCTCAAATAATGATTGAATGTCATGCTATTTGAATCAGGTTTAAAAAGAGACACTGCTTCATATCATATTTCAGGAGACACACACATTTGGTGACTCAACTTTACAATAGCATAGCAACATTACATATATGCAGAGTCATTGTGTATTCAAAGTTTTAAAATAATAGTGTTGTGTCTCCCAGTTGGATTTTAATATATGCTGTGGGCAGATTCTGAACATGAACCCAATAGGCAGTTAACTTCCCCACAGGAATAACAGACACAAATCCACTTTATGTCTTTTATCTTTTTTTTTTATCTTTGTCCAGACGTTTACAAAAACAACAGGTAAATAAACTATTACCTGGGGTTTGTTTCCTTGTATTTTTTAAGCAACTGACAGTGAATTGTGTCTGGGGTTGAGTCAGTCAACTGTCAGTCTTCAAGAGGCTTGTTTTTTTTTCTTCCTCAGCAGACTTGAGGTGTGTTTTCACTCTTGTTTTGTTTAATCTGACTATGAAATCAGCAATGCTTACACTGTAAAATGTTTGGCTGTAAAATTACAGTAAATTACTGGCTACTAGTTGCATGGATTTCACAGTAATTGACTGTAAATATTTCACAGTAATTTACTGTATATATTTTACAGTTAATTAGAATAAAAGTACAACTAAATACTGTGACTTTACAGTTGCCATGCCCATGGAATTACTGTGATATAGCAGTACAGAGCTGTGGTATTATGGTACCTTGCTGTACATACATTACAGTAATTACCTGTATGTTCACACTATTACTGTAGAAGTAATGCAACACAGTAGCCAGTAATTTACTGTAAATATACAAATCTAAATAATACGATAATATATTGTAAATTTGACTGGGATTGTACCATAACTACACAATTCAATCAGCTCAATCAACAAAGAAAAACAAAGAAAATGCCCATTTTAACTTTTTATTACTCCATTGAAGTGCAAAGTACAGTGTCTTGGAAATGTTGTTACGGCCCCAACCTCTACTCCGCGGTAGTGGCTTGTGCTGAGACCCGCAACATGAAAGAATACACGCAATAACCGGTACTTGGTAACGAGCATTTATTTAATCAGCCATTTGCTCACACAAGCGAAACAAAAAGAGGTCTGGAGGACTGGCCAAAAGGAACAAACAGAAGGAGGGAACCCGAGCCAGCCACACCACGGGCCGTAGGACCCAGAACTCCCCCGCCTAACCAAATATAAACCCTATGGGAAACAAAATAAAGCCGCGAAAACTGCACTACCATGTCCTCCAGGCTAAACATAAACACATCTGCAAAAATATGGCCTATAGCTCAGAATGGCAAAGAGGTATTCTAAGGACAGTGTCTCCGGCGATAGGATAGGCGAGAAATCCTTCTCCTCCAGCTTCTCTTTATATATACACACGGCGGAGTGGAATTTGGAACACCTGGGCAGAGGCGGAGCCAGGGGCAGACCAGGTGCACCTGGGCAGAGGCGGAGCCAGGGGCAGACCAGGTGCACCTGGGCAGAGGCGGAGCCAGGGAGACAGAAAACAAGGAGGGGAGCACTTAACACATGTCTACACAGACATCCACTCAAAGTCAACAATTTTTCTGAAGAATGTGCTGACATGGGGGTTTAAATTGTCATGCCTCTTTTTGGCTTTCGAGTCCGTCTCAGGATTAATGCCCAGGATGCACCTGAAAACACTAAGCCAAGACAACAATTTAAATGTTACATAGATGTATATGTTTCATCGTTTATTTTAAGGCATGCAGCGGTGCCCCTTTCAATTTAAGTAAAACCTGCACCAAAGAAAGAAATTAGTATTTAAAGCCAAGCAAGAGCGATAAAAGCAAGAAAATCACTTAATTTGTTGTGTTATCACAGAGGATGGTCTGAATACAGTATGTTAATGTGAAATAATACAGTAACATGTTGTGAAATCCTGGTAATCATTTATCCTGTACATTCACAGTAATGAACTGTGCCTGTATTGATTTCACTGTGAAATTCTAAATTACAGTGTTATATTGTGAATATTACAGCTAAATATTGTGAAATCATGTAATATTTTACAGTGTACAACACACAATGTTTCATACAAGAAGCATCTGCCTTAATGGCTTGACTCTAAGGGGATGTGAACAGCTGCACTAAGCCATTTCTGTGGCAGTCATGAAATATTATTCACTTACCATATACACAAACTTTTGCAACTGATCAAGAAAATGAGAGCAAATTGCAATTTCTCATCTAAAGTTTGCATTCCTGCTATGTTGGGAGGAAACCATTAGCATGTTTAAACTAGACGTTGTAAATAAGATTAGTTCTGCTGTTATAAAAGATAAGGCTACACTTTTGGCTGACCCAGTATATTACCGTAGGTGCTAGCTTAGAGCATCATCTTTATTTGTATACAGTGGAACAAAGGTGGCTGTGTGTGTTCATATTCTTTGGCGTTGCTTTATCATGGCATCATCCTTTCTACATCTTCAGAACAATGTGTGCTTTGACAAAGGTTTCAGAAGTACAATGAAGATGGAGGAAAACTTTATTCCCTTAAGACTTTTTTCAAATTGTCAGAAGTATCCATCATCTATCGGTCAGTGACACATTTCCACTAAACGCACCAATAGTATGTTTTGCATGTTGATAAATTATAACAAATCTATAAATCTTTATTATGTAATCATTTCAAAACCTGTCACATAGCAGCACATTACCAAATAAGTGTGTCCATGCAGTTGTTAAATTGTAATCACTGCCCAATTGAGCTCGATCAGGAAAACACCTGTGAGTCAAAAAAGCCAGATGTTGGTTTAGCGTTACATCTGTGCTATGTTAATTAATTAGTTTGATGTTTTGGTAATATTACTTTTAAACCTTGAATGAAAAGGTAAGCTTTTCCATACTTGGACAAATGCAAAAGAATAGTCCTGGTAACCAGGACTATTTTGTTGGTTGTCATAACAACAACATTGTATACATTTGTTACCTTTAGTATAACTTACAACTAAAACGGAAAATGTACGGTAGTCTTTTGATGTGGAGGATATGTCAGTTTGTAATTTTCCCATTCCTGCTTGACAAATAGAAGAAATGTCACTTAATGGCTGCCTGCATGGCCTGATTATGTCAGAATGTCTTGTGCCATCTTTTGTTCAAACAGCATTTGAAACTGTGGACATGTAAAAGGAGACAGAGTGGTAAAGGAATGGCACTGAGTGCAGCAGAAATACAGCGGGTGAGTGTATCCAACATGCAAAGTGCCCTTTTTATCTCCTGCATTTTGCAAGCGACAATAAAGTACTTACCTTTGTCATCGTTGTACTTTTGTTTTTGGAGTCCTACCATTTCTCAAGCTGCTGTATACTGAGGTTTCACAATTCTCTGCAATAGTACTTTAGCTGACTGTCAGCAGAAGTCGACTTTTAGGAGAACAATATTGTTCTTTGGTGCTGTTTAACTCCTGTCCCAGTCATACTCAAGAAGCCACATAATTATCTGGGAGCTGCCTCCCACTTCTGTAACTAAAGGAAAGTAGAAAAGAAGAAAAGACGATAGCCAAAGTCCTTTTTCTGAAGTGTTTGTGCATGCTTTCATTAATTTGGCTTTGTTGTACTTTAACTCATCATTTCTGTCATCATCAGAGAAATACCATCGATTAATTTAGATGAAAGGAATTTGCACAGAAACAGAGAGCCCCTGTCCTCTCTGAGAATCAAAGGCCAAGGACTCAATGTTCTCTCAATGGTGAATACATTCATCTGAAATTTGTAACATGAAGCACCACTGCTCGCACTAAATGTTCTGCATCACACTCTATACTGACATAATACAGCTTTGATGTTGAATGTAAGAATGAAGTGTGTTATGTGCTTGCACTGCGTTACCACAGCAGTGTTCACCTTCAAGTGTGCAGATACAGTGTGAACCAGATTGCATCATCAGCTTAGCAAATGATGACATTTTGTACTCTTCTTCTCATCTCAGGAAAAATGAGTCTTTATATATTAGGATCAATTAAATGTATCATTTTTGAGACTGCGTGCTGATGTGTGAACATATCTGATGAGTATTATTAATGCTGGCTGATGGTATAAGTATTAGGGCTGTCAAGTTAACGCGTTAATAACACGTTAATAACACGTTAATAACGCGTTAATAACGCGTTAACGCAATCATTTTTTTAACGCCACTAATTATTTGAACGTGCAATTAACGCATGTGTATTTGTCATTGTTCCAATGATAATAAACATTTGCATAAAGCACATTTTTCCACTCATATGTTGATAAGAGTATTAAAAACTTGAAAAATATCCCTCTAAGGTACATTTAGAACAGATAAAAAAAGGTGCGATTAATTTGCGATTAATCCCAATTAACTATGGACATCATGCGATTAATCGCGATTTAAATATTTTAATCGACTGACAGCCCTAATAATTATGTCTCAGTGTGAGCTTTTACAGCTAATTTGATTTGCATGTTATATGTGATCATGATTTAAGTGAATTAACCTTTGGACGTGTTATTATTCAGAAGTGTCAAAACTGTAGCATGATCACAAAATGAACATTGTTGATATAAATATTCTACTGTGAACATTACTAATCAGTAAATAGTTCGAATGATTGTCACTAACTTAAGGGCTTTTTTTTTCATGTCCTGAAATGTCATACCTTCTTCTTTTTTTTTGAAACACTCAAAACCATGTCACCTGTCAGAATTGATGGATAGCAAACACAACACACACAGTAATAATAGTGTGTTCTCAGTGGGTGGTAGATAAATATAAAAATGCTAAATGCTGTTTTTAGACGGTGTCTATCATTTCTTTGCTCCCTGGAATGAAGAAAAAATATGGCATTTGATTGTCAGAAGTTGTATTTGAATGTCAGACACATGAATATGCTTAATTATTAAAGAATTACATACGTTTCCCAGAAATCTTAATTTGGTTATAATGGGAATGATCCCTTCATTGACCTGAGCTCCAGTTTCCAAGTGTGTAGCAGGATGGTCTAATGTTGATTTCTGACTATTATTCACATTGAGTCAACCTTTCGCTAAAGGTAATATCCTTTTAAGAAACCCATTATGCTGCAGTTCAGTGGTATCTGTTTCTGCACACTGGGACCAGTGCTGGTGTCTACTCGCATGTTATCATTGACATCTTCTCGGGAAGGTAATCCAAGGCTGTTGAATTCAAAAGTATCTTATCGTCTTATTTGGACCTACAAGTTTCCCGGATTCCAAAATAAGTTCAGTTTCACTGGAAAATATCTTACTTGTTGTCTATCACTCTTTATGGTCATACAATTATTTTTAACCATCTCATAAGAACTTGATATTATATTTTTATTTAGTTATTGATAACAAAAGAAACCACAGCCATTATACTTTGAAAATACATTTAGACTAAAAGTTTAGTTTACAAATACTATGACTTTTACTAGCGACACTGGTCTTAATCTTTATTCTGTGCAGCCAGAAGCCAGAAGCGCTTTGAGTCATTGTAAAAGCGCTATAATAAATGTAAGGAATTATTATTATTATTATTAGAACCACCTACCATTATTTGAAAGCCCCGGAGGCTCAGTTGGTATTACTTTGCCAATCTTTCCACAGTAGTAGTACTACTAGTAGTAGTGTTGTGCTTAGCGCTGCCCAAGGTGATAGTCATTTGTATAAAGAAATACAAATAAGTCACAGCATTTGTTTTTTTCCTACCAGAATGATAATATGAGCCAGACCTTTCGCTGATACAGCATCTGGCAACATGATGCAGCTGTAGAATACTCCATTTAATACAGTAGGTCCTATTGTGCTTTTTGGGGGTTTCCCCTTCCTCTTGTGTGTTATTTAGGTTTTTATGCATATAATTGGTTTGCAAAGGCTAAAATCCCAAAGTTCCCTGCCTGAAACGCCTCCATTGGATGACTT
This sequence comes from Pseudochaenichthys georgianus, assembly GCF_902827115.2. Lineage (NCBI taxonomy): Eukaryota > Metazoa > Chordata > Actinopteri > Perciformes > Channichthyidae > Pseudochaenichthys > Pseudochaenichthys georgianus. The sequence goes on along the minus strand of NC_047511.1, from coordinate 16,585,423 downwards.
TGTTTACTTCCATCACATAAGACGCGTTCACACTGCGGTACTTTTCCCACAAAGGTTCGTACGAACTTAGTTCATGCGAACTCTTTAGTTCGCATGAACTAAGTACAGATCGCGTTCACACCAGAAAAAGTCCCTGTGGGTGGATTAGGCAAATGAAGCCGCTGACGTCACTTCTTCTTCTTCTGCTTTGGGTTTACTGGCAGGCCGCAAACCACTTCACGGCGTATACTGCCGCCCAAAGTCCCCGGCCGGAAGTCCCCGGAGTTGGGGACTGGCTTCTACTGAAGCCTTCCGAGTAAATCGCCAGAACGCCGACACCTCCTCATCTCCACCGCTCCCATGTTTTATTTTGTGTTGCCATAAGTTAGTCTCTCTGCGTTTCTGCGCTGGGCTAATGCTAATAATGCTAATGCTAATGCTAATAATGCTAATGCGAGGATAATAAAATGGCGGCTTCACAAAACTTTTTGGGAGTTTTACGGGGCGTGGTTTGCAATTCGCCCAGCCAATCAGGAATATAGCTTTTTTCTCAAAAAAGAGCCGCTCGAAAGTCCCTGCTCTCTAGCAGGGACTTTCGAGGGGGTAAAAAGGTTCGCATGAACTACTTTTAGTACCGGCTCTTTTTGGTGTGAACGCGATCATGAACTACGTTCGCATGAACCTTTGTGGGAAAAGTACCGCAGTGTGAACGCGGCTATAGTTGCATCACTGTAGCACTCGCTTCTTGTTCTCAGATGGGGAAAAGAGCTGCTGCAGCACAGGCAGTATGACACACATAAAGCACTTGTTGAACATTAAAGCTTGTAACGTGGATACATGGATACATCTCTCAACATCCATATGAAACAGAACAGTAAACAGATTTACTTTTTCTTTATGGATAGTTTACAAATCACCAGAGGTGTGGACTGGAGTCACCAATTTGATGACTTTGGACTCGACTTGACAAAATCACAAAACACTTGCGACTCGACTTGGACTTGAACACCAATGACTCAGGACTTGACTTGGACTTGAGCCTTCTGACTTGAGGTGACTTAATTCAGAGGTCTCCAACACGCCGATCGCGAGATGCCGCTAGAAGAGCAGACTCCAGTCGGGGGGAGCATAATCTTCAGCCGCTCCAACTCTTGCTGAGAATCCTTGCAGGCAGGGGCGGGTCTTTATTTAGCTGGGCCACCATGCGGCCAATCATATGCGAGGACACACTAGGATCATACCATTATGTGAAAGAGAGTGGGGGGCAGATGCTCCAAAGACAGCAAGTGTAGTGGTACAGGCCAGCTGCAGAGCGACAGGGAGACGGGGACCCGGATTTAAATGCATCTGGCTGCATTTCAATGATATTGGAGAAAGCAAAGCTGAGTGCAGGATTTGAAAAATGAAAATAACCTTCAGAGCAGGGTTTTTTTTGGTAACCACTCAGGATTTATTGTCAGAGGTGGGAGAAGTTAAGATCTTGTTATTGAGTAAAAGTACCTGAGTGTAGGAATACTCGGTTACAATAAAAAGTCCTGCATTCAAAATGTTACTAGTAAAAGTACAAAAGTATTATCATCAACATATAGTTAAAGTACCACCTGCAGAGGGATCTAGATTCAGGTGTTTTTCCCCCATAAAGACGGCCTCACTGCACATTATCCCTGGCATAAAGATAGATTGTGGGTACCTTATAACATGTTGTACACAGTGGAAATAAACATTCTGGTTACCTCAACATCAGGGATCTTATATATTAAACTCCTTCAAACCGTCACGGTAGCCTTACCTTACTGATCCCTCTTAAAATAGAAAAAAACATGTTACTTTACCAGCAGAGAGAAAATTGGTTATTAAATTATTAATGTGACTAATAAAGGGCAGTTTGATTATTAATTATTATTCTCTTGATCAATGTCATTACATTTGGTGAAAAGCACATAAGGACTTGTTTAAGACTCGTTTTGTCAAAGTTTAGGACTTGGACTTGACTTGAACTTGCCCATCCTGACTTGACTTGGACTTGAGCGCAAAGACTTGAGACTTGACTCGGACTTGCAAAACAATGACTTGGTCCCACCTCTGCAAATCACTCCCCTTTCAAACTGTATTCTTGTTTATTAATAACAACTTTTCTTGTTTTTACTGTCATATAGTATTTTATACCTGTTTACTTTATTCTCTTATTTTTTTAGAACTATAATGATCATATAAAGATGTGCCTTTACCTCACTGGTTGTAGAAACAGCTTCTTATATTCGATAGCATAGCTAGCTAACCAGATGCTAATAACAACAAAGCGATTGACTGTATGATCAGTATGAGAGATGAACAGATCGCCACTGGGCTTTCAACTAAAGACACAGCCACGCAAAAACTGCGGCATGTGTACGGCTCCTTATGGGTAGGCCTGCTGCAATTTCTGAAGTGCCGGAGTGGCGTTCTGGTGCTCTCTGTCACTACCCAATCTGCAGCTCTGCCCGATCTGCAGTGCGCATGTGCGAGATGGTCCGCCATATTGGACAACTCCGTACGGCAGGGGTCGGCAACCCCTAGTGGCACACTAGGAATAAGTGGAATAAGTGTGCAAAATATTTAAATTGTATATTCGGATCCTGAACGAGACCGCCGCCAGAGCGCGTCTCCCCCGTTACCTGCAGAAGGAAGCCATGCACGCAGCGCAGCCCCGCTCTCTTTAACTCCAGGCGACTTTCTGCCGCTTTCCTCCGTGGTGCAGTGCTGATCGTTTCACCACAGAGGAAAACACTTCACAAATTGCAGTACCCATAAGGAGCTGTACAAATGCCGCAGTTTTTGCGTGGCTGTGTCTTTAGTTGAAAGCCCAGTGGCGATCTGCTCATCTCTCATCAAAATAATATGCGACAAAGGGGCGGACTGGCCATCTGTCGGCCCGTCCACACTACAGCTTCGACAGCTTCAAAAACGGTTTCCAACGCGTCTGCCCATTCACTTTGAATGGGGTGACGTCACGTTGCCTCGCTTTTCGCCGAACTGAATTGTGGGTAGCATAGCGGTCCGTCTCCGGCGTCAGAAGTTGAATGTTCAACTTCTGACGCCGGAGACGCCGGAGTAGCCAGTGCCAGCCAATCAAATCAAATGCCAGTACAAGCTCTAGCCAATCAAACCGCTGCTTGTGTGTCAGGGGCGGGAGATTCATGTGATTGGTTGCTTCAGACGCGCCCAGTTCCAAGCTTTTTTTGAAGCTGTAGTGTGGACGGGCCGTTAGTGTTGAACTTTCCTGTCAGCTCCCAGACCGTAGTCGAGGAGGGCAGAAGCAACAATCTTCAGGTTCAATAACCCACTTTAGCTTAAATGACTGGCGAGCTCTTCTTGGGAGGGAGTTGCATTTATTTAGCTGTTCTTCTGTTTCACAAAATACATCACATACCTCTGTTTTTCTGCTTCCTCGTTTCACTTCCAGAAACAAACACACGTTCCCTCACTGTCGCTCTACCATCCACACACAGACATGCACAAGCCATACCCCTCTCTCTCTCTCTTAAAGGGACAGCGATCTCATCTCACTCTGCTTGACCCTAATTTCATAACAAGTATGTTCTGGAGAATCACAGAACGGACGATCGTCCTTATTATTATGCCATTTAAACCAATTATTTAAATGTGTTTGTTAAATTCGGCATCATGTAAGTTGCGCTGACAGGTCCACACACACTGCTTCCCCGCAGCGAGGCTCCCCCCGCCTTCCTGTTGATAGTTCATGAGTCAAGCTCCTCACGAGCGTCAAGCTCCTCACCCCCCCCCCGTTGATAATTCTCGATTGTTGGCACGCTGATAACAATTAATTTTTTTAATGGCACTTCATAACGAAAAAGGTTGCCGACCCCTGCTGTACGGCAACCCAAGAAGGACACTTGACACAGTGGCTTTTGGCAAAACACAAAAATAAAACTCGAGAGAGATGAGTTATTGTTATTACAACATGACTTCACTATTATTTAACAACTCTTTTTATTGGGTTCTTTTATTTGGGGTTAAGTACATTGTCAGCATAAGTGAGAAATGGATTTAACTTCTGTTAGACAGCTATCATACTGAATAAATATTTACTGTGAATGTGTGCAAAAATGTAACAGATGTTAAATCCATTTCTCATTTATTCTGACAATGTACTTAACCCCAAATAAAAGAACCCAATAAAAAGAGTTGTTAAATAATAGTGAAGTCACGTTGTAATAACAATAACTCATCTCTTTCGCGTTTTCTTTTTGTGATTTGCCAAAAGCCACTGTGTCAAGTGTATGGTCAAGTGTCCTACTTGGGTTGCCGTCCGGAGTTGTCCAATATGGCAGACCATCTCGCACATGCGCACTGCAGATCGGGCAGAGCTGCAGATCGGGTAGTGACCATTGTCGTAGAATAAGAACTGGATACAGCGTGGTAGGCGGGGCCTCATTAATTCCCATGAGAGTTGCTCATTGGCGCATGATGATAAAATGGCCCAACTTTTGAGAGAGCGAAACGTCACAGATTACCCGGCATGCCTGAGAAGTACCCGTATGTGCGCTCATAGCGCATGCGCAACTTTAACCAAAATGCTCGTTCACATCAAGCACGTCAATTTGTGTACACGTAACAGCACCGCACGTTCATGACAGCATGGTAATGGATTGTTGTTATGATGGATTTGTTGAGGCGGCAGTTATATATACATATATATACAGTGCAATAAGCTTCTTAGTGCAATAAGAAGCTACAGGGATGTTAATCTAACGTCGGTAATATTAACTTTATTTAATACAACATTTACGGTACAAGATTTAATCATGCAGCCCATGTAGTATAATATTTTACAAATGATGAATTACAGCAAACATAATGTATCCATTATTACAGCTCTGTGGGATGGCAGTAAGAAGATATGGGTCCGTTGTTATTGTGCATCCATGGGTAAAGATAAACGCATGTAGTGCTGAACACGTAACTTGAACGTGCCGGGCGGCGCGGTCCCGTGGGTTAGATGCGCGTTCATAATGTAGAGGGAAATAACTCTCAGAATAACGTTACTAGCACATTTTTACAACTTGAGGAACGAATGTTTTTAATAAGGGCTATACAAGTGTTCATACTGGGTAGTTTATTTAGTTTAAAAAAAATTATCCAACGATTTACAGACCACTCTTTCCCCATGTAAATCAATGGGGAAAAAGTGTTTCCGGGCCTGACAACCAAACGGATGTGCAGTACCGCCGTTTGGCCACCACGAATATTTTCATCTGAGTCCGGCGCAATTCCTGGGGGGTTGGTGACACTCTCCGTCAGCACTACACCCCTGTCAGACCAGACACATACCACGTGATGACACGTTAGGCTCGTGTTGTGTTCAATGACCCAAGGCCACTCCACCCAGCCATATCAACACTCATATTGCTCGAGGCACGGGCCGAGGAGGTGGAGTTGCAGCAATATTTGACTCAAGTTTACTTATCAATACTAAACCAAAATTAAATTATACCTCCTTTGAAAGCCTCGTTTTTAGTCTTACGCATCCGACCTGGAAAACTTTGCAGCCAATCTTATTTGTTACAGTGTATCGTGCACCAGGTCCTTATTCAGAATTCTTATCAGAATTCTCTGAGTTTTTATCAACGTTGGTTCTTAAAACAGACAAAGTAATTATCGTAGGTGACTTTAATATTCATGTTGACGATGATAAAAATAGCCTTACTGTTGCATTTAACTCTATATTAGATTCTGTTGGTTTCTGTCAGAGTGTAAATACACCAACCCACTGCTATAATCATACTCTCGACCTTGTTCTGACTTATGGTATTGAAATTGAGCAACTATTAGTCGAACCGCATAATCCTGCTTTATCCGACCATTTCTTAGTAACTTTTGAAGTACTATTACGAGACTACAAAGCATTAGTCAAAAGCTCTTGCAGCAGAGACCTATCTGTTAGTGCTATAGCCACATTTAAGGAAGAGATTCCACCAATACTTAACTCGATAGCATGTCTGCATGTAGGGGAGGAAACTTATACAAAATGTACACCACCCCAAATTGATCATGTTGTTGATAGTGCTATTGCGCTGCGAATAAAATTAGACTCTGTTGCTCCTTTGAAAAAGAAGAAAATAAAACAACATAGATTAGCTCCATGGCATAATGCCGAAACCCGCAAAATAAAGCAAAAGTCTAGACAACTTGAAAGGATATGGCGTTCCACTAAACTTGAAGAATCTCGTTTAATTTGGCATATTACTCTCAATGAATATAAGAAAGCACTGCGTAAAGCGAGAGCAGCCTACTACTCTTCATTAATAGATGAGAATAAGAATAATGCAAGATTTCTTTTCAGCACTGTAGCCAGGCTGACAGAGAGCCACAGCTCGATTGAGCCTTCTATTCCCATAGCACTCAGTAGTAATGATTTTATGTGCTTTTTTAACGATAAAATTGTTACTCTTAGAAACAAAATTAATGACCTCTTGCCTTTGACCAGTATAGTGTTATCAACAGCTCCCGGAAACGTAAGTTCTAATATTACACTAGATAGTAAACTAGAATGCTTTTCAGCCATAAACCTTGAACAATTACATTCAATGATTCTCTCTTCTAAACCATCAACGTGCATGTTAGACCCAATTCCAACTAAGCTGTTGAAGGAAGTTTTTCCATTAATTAGCACTTCTTTATTAAATATTATGAATATGTCTTTATTATCAGCCTATGTTCCACAATCATTCAAAGTAGCAGTCATAAAACCGCTTCTTAAAAAGCACAACCTCGATCCAGAGGTTTTAGCCAACTATAGACCTATTTCTAATCTTCCGTTCCTCTCAAAAATTCTTGAGAAAGCGGTCGCAAAACAGTTGTGTGATTACTTAAAAAACAATGATTTATTTGAAGATTTTCAGTCTGGCTTTAGAACACATCATAGCACAGAGACAGCTCTGGTTAAAGTCACAAATGACATTCTAATAGCCTCAGACAAGGGACTTGTCTCTATTCTTGTTTTGCTCGATCTCAGTGCTGCATTTGATACTATCGACCATGATATCCTATTGCAAAGACTAGAGCACTTAGTTGGCATACAGGGAACTGCTTTAGGCTGGTTTAGGTCCTATCTATCTGAACACTCTCAGTTTGTACGTGTTAACGATGAATCTTCCACGCGAACCAAAGTTAGCCATGGAGTGCCACAGGGCTCAGTGCTCGGACCTATTTTGTTCACATTATATATGCTTCCGTTAGGCAATATTATACGGAATCATTCTGTAAACTTTCATTGTTATTCAGATGATACTCAACTATATTTATCAATCAAGCCTGATGAAATTAATCATCTAAATAAAGTTCAAGACTGCCTTAAGGACTTAAAAATGTGGATGACCTTAAACTTTTTGATGTTAAACACGACCAAAACTGAAGTTATTGTACTTGACCCGAAGAATCTACGAAACAAATTATCTAAAGATATACTAACTATGGATGGCATTAATTTGGCCTCCAGTGAGACTGTAAGGAATCTTGGTGTTATATTTGATCAGGATTTATCCTTTAACGCCCACATAAAATCAAGGACCGCCTACTTCCATCTACGTAACATTGCAAAAATCAGGCATATCTTGCCTCAAAACGATGCAGAGAAACTAGTCCATGCATTTGTTACTTCTAGGCTGGATTATTGTAACTCTTTATTATCAGGGAGTACCAAGAAGTCAGTCAAGTCGCTTCAGCTGATTCAAAATGCTGCAGCTTGTGTACTAACCAGAGTTAGGAAAAGGGACCACATTACTCCTGTTCTGGCTGCCTTACACTGGCTGCCTATAGAACACAGGATAGAATTTAAAATTCTTCTTCTGGCCTACAAAGCCCTTAATGGGCAGGCGCCATCTTACCTTAAAGAACTCATTATACCCTACTGTCCTACTAGGGCATTGCGTTCCAAGAATGCAGGGTTGTTGGTTGTTCCTCGAATCTCTAAAAGTACAATGGGAGCCAGAGCCTTTTCTTATCAAGCTCCACATTTGTGGAATCAGCTCCCGGTTTGTGTTCGGGCGGCAGACACCCTATCCGTTTTTAAGAGTGCGCTTAAGACCTTCCTGTTTGATAAAGCTTATAGTTAGGGCTGATTAGATTCAGCCCCTAGTTTTGCTGATATAGGCTTAGTTTGTCGGGGGACATCTTACTTCTTCCTTCTCTCTGTCTATACCTGTGTACTCTCATGTTCCGATTAACCCAGCTTCCCCAAATGTCTTTCTTTTTGGTGTCTATATACGCCGGGATCCGGAGTCATGGATGATCCTGCGGTCCTGTATCCTGGATCGCGAGCCCTTGATCGCGAGTCGTGGCTGTGGTCCTGGATCATCGGTCCTGGATGGATATCCTCGTGGATTCATCTTCCTATTATACACACATGCATTTCCAAACATTTGGACTACCTATGTTGCAAATGTATTATCTTTTCAATTTACACACGGCATCTATTGCACGTCTGTCCGTCCTGGGAGAGGGATCCCTCCTCTGTTGCTCTCCCTGAGGTTTCTCCCATTTTTCCCTTTAAACTGTGGGTTTTCTCCGGAAGTTTTTCCTTGTACGATGTGAGGGTCTAAGGACAGAGGGTGTCGTATTGTCATACTGATATTCTGTACACACTGTGAAGACCACTGAGACAAATGTAACATTTGTGATATTGGGCTATATAAATAAACATTGATTGATTGATTGATTGATTGATTGATTGATTGATTGATTGATTGATTGATTGATTGATTGATTGATTGATTGAATGACCCTGGCCTTGGCCAGGAAAAACAGGCACTTGCTTGTTTAATTATTTTGCTGTCTAGATTTCTTTGATTTTTTCTTTTTTGCGTGTGTTTAAATTACCTCGAGGGCCGTACCAAATGGTCTTGCGGGCCTTATACGGCCCGGGGCCGGAGGTTCCCCACCCCTGCAGTAGAGGCACAAGATACAATTATGAAACCGGAAAATGAGCATGATAGGTCATTTTTAATCCTGAAGAAGACAAACGAAAATCACTTTTTTAAATGTGCATAAAATCTGCATTTACATTTTCTTAGCCCAACAGGTTGTCGCTGTTGCTGATCAGAAAACACAACTGTTCTATGTTCAAACATTATTGTGTGTAAACTCTTCAGAATGCAGCTGCAGGTTGCTGTAACGTCACCACTTTTCCTGTCTTTATGACACATCCGGTGAGTCTAAGTGGCATTGAGGATTGTTATGGCTGAAAATGGCAAGTCCATTGTTGTTGATCATTGACAGTGCATTAATATGATATAGCAAATACGTAATTGGAATGATATAGTCTTAATTTAGCAGAGCAGAAATTGTACATGAATGTGAAACCATCAGTGAAATATCCACACTAACACTGCAGTGCATCAAACAAATGCTGAGAAACAGAGCAAACATTTTTTTGCCGGGCACTTAGTGGACAGTAACAAAGTGGGCAGCGTGTTTTTAATCACTTCATGCCACAATCCTCCCTTTGGAGGCGGAGAACAAGCTTGTCGATCTGTAGGGTACATCAGGGGAGAACACCTTGACGCCCGGGAACCGCTATCTGCCATGGTGCAGTGGTGGTAATGATTAAGTATCAGTCCAGCGCACTTCTCTCATTTCCAAACTATCAGTTTCACCTTCTCCACTACATCACATTTGAGGAGCAGAAGGTAATGATCCACCTGGGTGACTGCCAAGTCATTTTCTTTCATATGCTCTCTCACTCCCCATTTCACTCTCTCCGTGTCTTGCTGCTGTCTCTCACTCGCTCTCATCCAACAGCTTCTTTCTCATCCTCTGTCTCTCATATGTGGTATTCATTTCTCAAGGTTGCCTGTGGAGATAAATGTTCCATGCCCACTAGGTGAGAGGGTCAACCCCATGAACTGTCTCCAGCGGGAGGTCACAGAGACTGGCAGTTGTTTTACAGACTTCTTGATGGCTGTCGCAGAGCATCCCAAAGAGGCAGAAAGGTTGAGCATGCTGAGATTATTGGCAGTGCACTTTACCCCACTGTTTAACTTTGTATATCAATCAATTCCACAGGGAGAAAAAGGGGTTTCGACTGAAGAAGTGGGCTGTAAAGCTTATTATGTTAAGATGCTGAGTATTGGTTTATAGCGTGATAGATTCACAAATAGGATTGACTAGGATTGCCAAGAGTGTTGGAACAATGAATGCATTTTATCCCAGTTACATTGTCACCCACACAATGAAACAGAGGGCTCTCATTGGGATTTTTCTAGTTTATCTGTTTTCCCAGGGGTAATATGCAATGTTTTTTCTGATTTTGACTAAAAACAGATGCATGATGGAATTTTGGCACTAGGCTCTGGATTGAAAAACAAAACAATAAAACACATTCAATAATGCTGAATCTTCACTTACAGTCCCTAATACGTTTTGCTTTCATGAGGGAGTTGAATTAAAAATAATCACTGGGTGTTCTGGAGGAGTAATGGTTTGGGATGCCAACAATATTATTGCAACATTGTCCGCAATATTTAGATCTTTTTTCCTGACAGCTCGCTTCTGTTCTTTCTTTAACAAAGGCTGAAATGCATACGGCTGCAGTTACAAGAACATTTACATTTATAAATGTTCTCAAATGTAATGCAGGAATTTAATTCGAGAAATACTTCTGTGGGTTTGAAGATGTGTCAGATACCAAAAGCCTACACAGCAGTTTATCCTGATCTGATACAGGATGTTAGAACTCAGCAAAGATGTCACACTCAGTTTAACACTGTCTTGAAATTTGAGGGGTGAAATTATACTACTTTATATTTGATCTTCAAGTTCTGTTGTGTAGAGGCAGTTTTAAATACTGCTACATAAGCGCTTTGAGCACTGGAAAAGCGCTATAATAAATGTAAGGAATTATTATTATTATTATTACATACATCCAAACGACAGGCTCTTAGCTTACATGTTCCTAGTGGGTCTGATAAAGGTATTACATGGCAATATTTGTAAGTCTTATTACATTTGAATAGTGCCCTTTTTAAAAAATTCTGTTTTTCTTTTCATATGAAGCATCTACATGTAGTTTCTGATTAGAGAAATGTGTGTTTCTCGAATCCATTCCTGAACATCCTGTCACTATCCTAGTGTAATGTCACGATTTTAGTTTTGTCTGTCTTGTAATGGGTTTTATTTTGCAATTATGTTCTCCCTGGCTGAGGTCGGATAATCCAAAAATTAGCTCCTAAATTCTAACCCTATCGTCTATTCCTTGACCTCTGAGTGAAACGTCACGGGGTTAAGGGATAGTGGATAGGAGAATTCAAAAGGACTTAGGAGAAGAGACTGCGGTACTTTAGAGAATCCGACTGCACTTTCACTATCCAACGTGTTTATGATGCGCCAGCGGACGTCCTGAATGTGCATCTGCTGCTGTGGGGAAACTATGGAAACTACAGTTTTCTATACAGCGGACTACAACATGGATGTACAATAAGAACGAGGGACTACTGTAAACTCATCTAGAGACTCTGCACCGTGCTCTGAAGCTGTTGCTTTGCTTTATGAAAGTGGACAACAGAGAAACATATTCTTCATGACCAGAGTTGGAATTTAAATAAAAAAGGAAAGTGAAACTTATGCTCGTCACCCTCTCCCTCCGGTCCACATTAATACAAATGATCCCAATACATATGATTGTATGAACTATGACAATATCTTAAAATCAATACAGATATATTTATTATAAACGTTAGTCCTTAACACCTCTCACTGTGTACATCACCATTCAAACATCTTTTAAAAGTTGAACAAACCCCACACAGCTCAGTGAAATGTTGACTTTATTTGATCATTTCAGTAAAAACTAACGTTCATATTTCTCTTTTTGATTATAATACTGATGAACGTTCAAAACCAAGCACTTTGGCAACTTACCACATACGTTTTTAAAATGCTTAATAAGCACCGTAACTTTCATGATATAATTTTTCAGTCATAATCGTTTGTTTCCGTGAATGGCCGACTGTTGTGTGACGGCAAATGCTGCGGCTGCAAGGCATTGTGGGGCAGCATTTTCTCCTCTCCTTTCGTCGAGGGAGGTTCAGTGGTTCCTAAGCTAAAGGAGGTTATATAGGAAGTTTGAAACATCCTTTCCTATCATTCTAGAGAATCCGAACGGCACTTATCATGGCTGCCACTGAGGGACTTCTGGGTCATTTCACTCCGTTAGGAAGGTTCCTAAGCTAAATGGACTATTCGACTTCAGCCCCTGTCTCTTGTCTTCCTTACTGTATTTTTCCTCCTGTGTCTGATTGTGTTCACCTGTTGACCTTGTGTTTCTGCCACCCCTGCCCAGCTGTGTCTTGTCCTGTGATTACCCCTCTTTGTATTTAGTCTTGTCTTTCCCTGTGTTCCTTGTCGGTTCATTGTCTTTCCTGTCTCCCTTCATGTTGGTCACGTCAGTTATTGTGTTGTTATTACCTTGTGCTACCTGTTCGATTCATGCCATGTTTTTGTTCATCAGCTTTTAAAATAAAGCTTGTTTCTAGACCTTTTTACCTTTTTTGTAGTCTGCATTTGGGTCCTACCTTTTCCACGATTTTAACACATCCGTATTTTCTGCGAGTACTGATGCTCTGATTTGATGCACAAACACTGACCCTTCCTCAGCAAAAGTTCAAGCAATTCCTATCAGAAAATAAAAAGACCTTTAGGCTTCAAACAAGGTCAAAGGAGCTTGATGATTCCAGTAGATCCTGCGTGGTCTCCACAGAAAGGCCTCTCAGGGGTTGAAATCCTGAGTGAAGCTTGCAGAATATGTGGTGTGAATGCAAAGATGATCTGACGAGCTGACATGAGGGAAACCTGCACCGCTGCAGAAACTGAATCTGAGCAATGAGATTCACACACACAAGTGGAACTTGCTCATAATGCAGTGAGGGCGATAAGCTTCCACACTAGTCATTGAGCACATATTCCTGACTTTATAGTTAACTTCAGGAAGTTAAGTTAACTTGTGAACCTCAACATCTATACTGTGTTATATACTGTGGACATTGCAGTCTTTACAAGCTTTATTAGAGTGCACATGGAAAATAAACATCTATTTCCCTGCCATAGATTAAAGGAAAGGAGGGGATTACATTTTGCAGCCATCATCACGCCTCTACCCTGCGCAATTACCCTTTATAAGGTTACCCCATGCATTTTCAATTAAAAATGACAAGACGACTTTACAACCATGGGGAAAATACGCTTTTAAAAGACAGGTGCTAAAGTACACGGATTGAATACATTTCACATTGCGGCAGATAAACTCACCACATCCCTCTGGCCTCTGATAATCCTCTTAATATGGTAATATATGAAACACCTACCTGATGTCTTTGAGTCATCTGCCCCATGATCATATTACTGAGGCTTAGATTAATTTCCTTTACATAGAAATCAAAGAGATTTGAAAATTGGATTTGGGATTTCCTTTGATGGGTCTCAGCTAGTTGGCATTTGGTAGTATGAAGTCACAGTATACCACATTCCCATTGGTTATTAAAAGACAGCTCATTGCAACTGTGGCTATTTATCATTACGCACTAGAGCTGCATCCAGGGCCCAAAACACAGAAGATCTGAGGAGAATCCTAAACAGGTTGGATAATGAGACAGAGTTAATTATCTTGGAGCTACAACAGTATGTAATTGTGTCATGCTCCTCTGCGCAATTACTCCATTTAAGACCCATTAATACCAAACGTCCCAACATTATTGTGGTAATTGTTGGTTTGATTGCATTCTTTATTAATCAAAGTGTATATGTGACCTTAATTAATTACTTAATCAAATAGGGTGGGGATTCCATTAGAGATTGTACAGGAAAAGGAGTATTTTCTTAAGATAATTGTTGTACATTTCCCCCCCTTAGTTCCGTTTGTACCATTGTCCTGATGTTATTCCAAAGTCAGTGTACAGCCTCATTCGTTATTTCACACTAGTCCTATTTGTACAGTAAAATAAACGTATTACACACCTCTAATTATTCTCTATTGGTTTCTTCTCAGACAGCAAAGACCACCTGTGATTGCATTGGGTAGAATGGGGGTTTATTCACTTACCAACAAAAGAAGAATTGATGTGTCATGGATGAAGTTCCTGCAAATTCCACCTGTGAAATGCAAATGTGACCGGGGCAGGGTCCAGCATGGTCAGCATGCAAATTAGCTTATCGAATGGCCGCAGGGTACACAGCACTTCTGACCTACTGCTGCTGCTGCATCCACAATGTTTCATTGCTGTTTCCTTCCCTTGGCCCGTGAACTGGGAGCTTCAAAGAGAAAACATTGAGGTTGGCTATTGTGAAAATCTGTATGTTTGACATGTATATAAGGATAGTTAAGGTTTATGAGTTGTTCTTGTAGCTGCATTAGTGCTGCATTGGACCATAAATGTTTTTTTTCTGTAAACTAATTTCTATTTATCACAATATATTTGTAAGAAATTGATAAATCACCCATTTCTTAGTCTAGTATGCATCAGCAGATAAAAGACTCAATGCAGCTGTAAGGTATAGTTAGGCCTTGGTAGGCCAGACTCACTTTATGCTGCGTTTCCATTACAGTTTAGTAGCTGGGGCAGTAACTATAGTAACGCAGTGTAGGCGGAGCCGTGACGTCATCTTCAATGCGAACCACAGAAAACCAACATCAGCTGTTAGCTGTTATCACTCAGAGCTCACAGCTCCTCATATATGTTCAGAAACTAGACAACAGTTAAACAAGTACAAACCACAGACTGTTTGTGTAATGGTGAATACATTCGCTGGTTTATTTATGTCTGTATAGGCCGTTGTTGTGAGTGTGGACGGTTGGAGCATATACTACGTTAGCTTAGCCAATCTCCATTCAGAAAACACGCATTTTAAAAGGTTTTTCGCCTGTCGTCTGTCTGCAGACTTGTCAAAGCATTAATTCATGGTTTTTACTAACCGGTATCAGTATGTTCTATTGGTATCCTGCCGACAACGCCAATTTGTAAGGGAAACTTCTGCAGCAATGGAGAGTCAGGACTCAGAGATACACGAGGAGAGTTGGAGCTTTGATGTCAAACAATGATAGTTTATTACAAGTCAACGGCCGGAGAATTCATATCACAAGTCACAGCAGCAAAAGGTTCTGACTGCACGGGTGGGTTGTCTCGATAGACCTTTTAACTAGTTCAGAGAGAGTAAACAACATATTTGGGGAGATGGGGCGTTAACATCTGGAGAACACACATAAAACACAGACGCATAATAGCAAAAACATATATTTCAAAATAATATGTTTTAACAATGAACCATTAGTTGATCTCACTTATCAAACTATAAAATCAAAACCAGCTTGCAGTTTAAAGATTTACTTCAAGGCAATCACTAGTCATAAGCATTTTAAACTCAGGACCATAAGAGTCCTGAGATTACAGATCAATCTGTAATCTGCAAAATTGCAGTGTCTTCAATTTAGGATTACTTTACGTTTACTTCATTACATATTAAATCAAAAGACTATGGCATGATAACATAATTACATTGCTTCAACTATCAATCATTATGTCATTTCATAATCTGAAGGGAAAATTAAACAATTCTCAAAATGTTTAACAATCTGAAAAGAATAGTTAGGCAAATATTCAAAGACTTTTTTAAAAACCTGGAAAGGAAGGATTGCACATTCTTAAAACTTGAAACATCATTTTAGGTCTGTCTGTGCATGGGTAATACATTGAAGAGTAGTGTTTTTAAGCCTGATTGCTGGACAATTAAGGATATTAACATTATCTGTTATAATATTAGATATATCTTATTATTCAATACCTTATAATCTGAAAATATTAATTAATTAATTTTGTTTAGTGTGAAAGTGTAATCTGATCTGACAAAATATATTTATCACCACTATTTAACACATGTCTGGTCATCAGAAATATAAAAACAATCATTAATTGTACATCTGTAAACATCTGGTCATTCAATTCAAATGTTATCTTTGTACGAGAGCTGGAAGAACATGTCCTCCTGACTCGTTCTCCTCCTCTCTTTATGACACATAGTGTCTGGTGTGTAAAGGCATCCTGATACTGTAGATTAGCACTGAGGTGCTGATTGCCTCAAACTCTTCTTCATCAGAGCGCCATATTTCAACCCCCCCCCAATTGCTCTGCTTTTGTGTGGCTCATTCAGTGAGCACTGTAGTTGATCCCCCAGTGAAATGGAGGCTCATCTGCCTGCATTCCTTCTGCTATCTGCTTGAGAGCAGTGCTACTGCGTATTCCAAGTGGCACATCCAGATGCCCCCCCGTGATGGGAGAGGTTAGGAAGACATCTGCTCCTCCAAGAAATAAGGAACCTTGTATTATAGAAGCCTCTGAAGCCCTCGCTCGTCCTGCAGGGTTGTCAGTTTGAGCCCACCGAGCAGAAAGATGAAGAAACATCCCATCTCATCAGAAAGTTGAAGATTAGAATCCCCTCATCTCGAACGACCTCGTGCCTCCTTGCCCGTGGCTGGGGGTGCTCTCTGCAGCCGGAGAGTGGACCCTCTCTCTCTGACCCTTGGCCTTCAGAGCTGTCCTAGTTATTGGGTTAACACCTGATAGGAATGTTTTCCTGAGTGAAGACAACTCAAGGTAATGGATTAGCACATTATCATTCAATTACAAAAATAGGATAGGCCCCTCAGAATTATTTGGGAGCCTTCCTGACATATGCACATGCATACATGTAAGGTTTGTGTTAGTCATTTAACATGCAAGAATCATATACTCATCAGTCCAAAGCAGAGAAATGTTATTTTAAGTTAAAGGTGAGCTTGTCCCTGTGGATATAACCCCTTCTCAATGATTCTAAATGTTATATTAATTCACTAACTAATCATTTACCGTTTGATAAATGATTAGTTTATCAGAAATACATTTCTTCTTCCATAAAACATAGGTTTGAGAAATAAATGTTCCAATATGAAATCAATTACTCAATATAATTGACTCTCTCTCCCTTTTCTTACATATGTCACATACATATGAAATAATAACCTAGGAGTCCATGTAAGCATGGTGTAGTTTATAATCTATCAATCGAGAAGACTCAGTATCACCTGTGTGCAGCTTACAAAAAAACAATTGTGAGAAACATATATTATGCAGGACATTGATACATTTGTTGAAAAACAAAGCATAGCCAATGCAGGAGGAAAAGCTTCATCCCCCTTAACATCTGAATCACTGCTGAAGGCATAGCATGAATGGAATTGGGTGTCTGAGGGTGTCACTACTGAGAAATGTCAAACAAATTCAAAACCTTACATTTGAAAACAGGTTTGCATTCCTCCACTTAAGGTGACGTTATGATCGGAAACAATAAAAAATAATTGTTTTGACGTAGAATCTATAAACTGAATCGTTAGAGCAGAACAAAATGGTTGTATTGTAGCCTGAGTTCCGTGCAGCCTCTAGTTTTACCAGGTGGAAACATCGTCCATATAACGTGAATACATGCAGAACTAGACATTAAGAGGCCCCTGACATTAGGCCTATACTAAAAATAGTAGGGGCTTTTAACAGCTTGCAAACCTACAGGCATCCCCTGCATAGCAGTATGAATAGCCTTAAAAAACAACCCACTCTGTGGTAAAGAGAGTCATGTATCTAATCCAAATGCCCCAAGTGAAGCCGTTAGTCTCATCTGACTGACCCAAGGGTTGGTGCTGGTGTGACAGGGAGGCTTCCAGGTGTTCAAAGCAGATGTCAAGCTTTCAGTTCATGGCTCGGTGGAGGGGAGCAGACCCACGTGAGACAGTATCAACGGCTGTAATGTTCAGTTTGAGGAGCATCATTCTCTCTGGGAGCAGGAAATGGTGTCCATTCTCGGACCAGACCATTAATGTCATGTAGAGCAGCCATAGCATCTCTGTGACTGCACTCAGCCGGACTGTAGCAGGGTAGAACTGGGTGACTCTTAGTGAAGCCGTCCAAGGCCATAGACAAAATGGAACCACGTACTAACAAAAAGGACACAAGGTCATCAATGTCTCTCTTTACCTTTGGCCTAATCATAAAACAAATTAGTGGGAAAAATGTGGAACACTAATCCATCATCATGGGAAATTTAGAGTTCATTTAAATAATTACTTATGGGTTGAAATCAAATTAACATTAACATTAGAACTAAAGTCAGTCAAAATTGGGACTCGCACGGATCAGAATCTAAGCAATACACCATTTTCCCAGCTCTGTAATGAAAAGGATAACAATACTAGTGTAAGGGACTGAGAGGCAGAGTAGTGGGAGACACCTACATTCCCAATAGGTGGTTCCACCCGCTTCCAATTAACAGTATTGGGAGCAGGTGTGGAGACCTCACACCTGGTGCTAATCACTCCCTCAAGGGAGACAAAGCACCTAGAGTTGCTCAGTTGTGTGTGGCACATGGAGGGAGCAGGAGACTCCCAGCGTGAGGAAACAGTTTGTAAGCTGGTAAGTCGGTTAGCGGCCCGGCTACGTTAGCCTTTAGTCATGGCGGCCGTGAGGCTCGCCCCAGTGCAAGCTATGTTCATGTCTGTCATACTTTTGTCTGCCCTATATGTGTGTAAAGTTTCATGTGTTATCCAATACACCCGCTGGGACCTACTAAACTTCAGACACAACCAACATGCAGTTTTGGAGTCATCAACGTCTTTCCCGAAGGAAATATTACCTGTTTCACCTGGCCTCCCAACGCCATGGCAGCAAACCGGCAAAGGGAGCAGGCGCTCCGGTGTCCTATCGCGGTTCAAGAGGCGCCCATACCGACCCCCACTCCCTGCCCTTCTGCTGTCAAATGTAAGATCTCTCAGGCACAAGATGGATGAACTTCACCTCCTGATCCAGTCAAACAAAACCTACGGTGACTGCTCCGCCATCTGCCTGACTGAAACCTGGCTGGATCATTTGATTCCCGACCAAGCAGTATCACTCGCAGGATACACACTCCACCGAGCCGACAGGTCAGTGGAACTAACACACAAATCTAAAGGTGGTGGAATATGCATTATGGTCAACCATCGCTGGTGCACAAACTCCACCTCGCTAAGCCATGCATGTTCCCCACTTCTGGAGCATCTAACTGTCAAATGCAGACCCACCTACCTTCCCAGAGAGTTTGCATCGATAATCATAATCAGTGTTTACATTCCACCTGAGGCTAACGCTAACACCACCATGAGCGATCTAGCCAGTCACATCTCCTCCATGGAAAACGCACATCCAGACGCAGCAATAATTGTGTTAGGTGACTTCAACCACACCAATCTGTCCACGGAGCTTCCCAACTACCACCAGCAAGTTACCTGCCCCAGCAGAGGAAACAACACACTCGACCACTGCTATACTCCACTCAAGGAGGCTTACCGTGCTTCTGCGGGAGCTCCGCTCGGCAAGTCGGACCACGCAATGCTGCTGCTTATCCCGAAGTACAAACAACAATTGAAATCCTCGGAAACACCAATAAAATCCTCCAAGTCCTGGTCCACAGAAGCCATCGAAAAGTTGCGTGGATGCTTCGCACGCACTGATTGGGAAGTTTTCAACGCAGCTGGGGACCTCCATGCCTACACCAACACAGTGACGTCATATGTCCAATTTTGTGAGCAGCTGTGCATCCCGACGAAAACAGTAAAACAACACAACAACAATAAGCCCTGGTTCACCAAAGAAATTCAACAATTAAGAAAGGACAAAAACTATGCATACAAATCCGGAAATAAAGAGGACTATATGGCTGCAAAATACAAACTTAGATCTGGAATAAGAAAAGCCAAATTCAATTATGCTTCAAAAATAGAACAGGACATTTCAAACAATAACACTAGGACAGTTTGGAAAAAACTTCAGGTCCTCACCAACTACAAAACAAAGCCTCCCCCCACACCTGAAAATGACCATCAGCTTCCGGACAAACTGAACGCCTTCTACAGCAGGTTTGATCATTCTCCAGTTTCTCCACTATCACCCCCATCTCCCCCCCCTCTCCCACCATTCCTCATCAAAGAGGCAGAGGTGAGGTGCACGTTCAGGAGACTGAAGAGAAACAAGGCGGCAGGCCCAGACAACATCAGCCCTGCGGCACTCCATCACTGTGCTGCAGAACTGGCCCCTGTTTTCACCAACATCTTCAACTCCTCCCTCTGCCAGTGTTCAGTTCCTCACTGTTTTAAGGAATCCACTAGTCTAATAAAAGTCTAATAAAATATCCTGCCTCAATGACTACAGACCCATAGCCCTCACATCTGTGGCGATGAAATCATTTGAGCGCATCATTCTCAGGCACCTAAAAACCAGCACCTCCCCCCTCATGGATCCATATCAATTTGCTTACAGAACCAACAGATCCGTGGATGACGCTGTCAACCTGGCAATCCATCACACTCTACAACACCTGGAATCCCCCAACACCTACGCCCGCATCTTGTTCCTGGACTTCAGCTCCGCTTTCAACACCATCAACCCGGAAAAACTCTTCAATAAACTAATGGACATGAACACTGACCCCTGCATCTGTCACTGGATCCACAGCTTCTTCTGGAACAGACAACAATGGGTCAAAATAAATAACTCCACATCTCTCCCTCTGCACCTCAGTATAGGAGCTCCACAAGGCTGTGTCCTATCCACCTGGTTATTCTCACTCTACACAAACCAACTCACATCTCAGCACCCCACAGTCAACATATATAAATACGCAGATGACACAACAATAACAGGACTCATCTCAAATAATAATGAAACACAATACCTCACTCAGATCCATCAAGCAGTCACCTGGTGCTCAGAAAACAACCTCCTACTTAACACAGCAAAAACCCAAGAAATAATCATCGACTTCAGGCGAAAGCCACAGCCCAAATCACCTCTATCTATCTCCGGCAAACTCATGTCCACCACAGAATCACTGAAATTTCTTGGCACTCACATAAGCAATAACCTCAAATGGAAGACCAACACAGACCACATCTACAAAAAAGCCAACCAAAGGCTATTCTTTCTGCGGCAGCTCAAGAAATACAGAGTGAGGAAACATTTCCTAATCCAGTTCTACACAGCCATCATCCAAAGCATCCTCACATCATCCATCACCGTCTGGTACAGCAGTTCAGACAACCTCTCCCGGAATAAACTTCAACGTATCGTCAATAAAGCATCAAAAATCACCTGCAGTCCCCTTCCATCACTCGAATCACTTCACCACCAACAAACTGTCACAAGGGCAAAGAAAATCATTTCTGACCCCTCCCACCCAGGTCACCATGTCTTCCAACTTCTGCCCTCAGGGAGGCGCTACAGGTCACTGTCCGCCAAAACCGCTCGCTTCAAAAACAGCTTCTTCCCCTTTGCAATACGGACACTAAATGGACTCTAAATAACCCCAATGAACAATAACAATCCACCACACCTTGAACTTTATGTTATGATATGTCTTTGCCCTCTGCTGTGTGTTGTACTTTTTATTGTATCTTGAGTTGTATGGAACAAGCTGTAATACTCTGCACTGAGCACGAATTCCACCAGCCTGGCTGTGTGGTCATTAAATATTCTAATCTAATCTAATATAGTTAAAGGTATTTTTGAGTTTAACAGCAATAAAGCCTCTTTTTTGGACTTGAACACTGCCTCTGTCGTGATTGCTAGTGATGGCAAAATGAAGCTTTGAATGAAGCATCGAACCACTTGGACAATTGTGTCGGAAATAGGTTCATTTCTCGAAGCTTCAGTTACAGCGACCGCTCCTGGCGAAGTGCAAGGCTGCAGTGGGTTTAACGTATCTTTGCCTTGAAAAATATTCGATGCACACACACACTAAGACTGAATATCATGTTCTATTTGCAATTAAAGATTGATAATTGTGTGTATTGGGTTATTGAGAAGAAACTAAAGAGTGCTGGACATTTCTTTGGGCGGAGAGGGCCTTTTATCAGTCATTAAAGTTGAAAAGCAATGATTACAAGTTCATCCATACCGGGCTTTGAACCAGCTGCGCGGAGGACACGCCGCATTCGGGCCGCCGAATCTACCCACCGGGCTATCTATTCCTTAAAATATTGAACTGTTTTTATTTTACTGATAATTGTCTTTTTGTTCACAACTTCTCCACATTTCGAAGTGTTTCCCGAGCCAGAACGACCTATCTTTCTTCCTGGCTTGCTCTATAATGATACTACAATTCAAATGCAATACCAACAACAACTCAACAGCAACAACGCAAACTACGACAACAACCCACACATTGCGCATTGTTTAGAGCGGTCATAAAGTGTTGAAGCGCTCAAATTCGAAACTGTTTCAACCTGTCACCTGTCAGAATCGAGACGAGGCAGTGCATTGAATCGCGTGAATGGACCGCGAACCAGTTAAGTGATTCATTCAGGAAATGAAGCAGTTTCTGCTTCGGACGTCATATGTCACTTGATTTGAAGCAAGTTTGAAGCACTGCTTCTATGCAATAGGAAGTCCAAGGTTGAAGCTCCGTTCGAAGCTTCAGTGTCAAACTGCCATCACTCGTGATTGCTGCACTACCACTTTTCTCTTTATCTGCCCAGTCCTGTTACACTGGTGGAGAATGCGGGCATAAGGACTCTAGTGGTGGTGTTGCAGTTAGTGTATTTTGGTTTCAAGATGGAGGATGTACTAAGGGAGTTGGTGCGTATTTCTACTGAGCAGCAGACTCTGCAACGGCAGATGATACAGGAGAAGCAGAAACAGAATGCGCTTCTCCATGTGGAGGTCCAAAAATGCCTAACAGCAGCCTCTCCTATCCAGAGGGAAGCAACCGTGCAGCCTAACCCAGGTCGATTCATCCCCAAAATGACGGAGAGTGATGAGATAGAGGCCTACTTAACAGCCTTTGACCGCACTGCTGAAAGAGAGGGCTGGCCAAGGGACTCCTGGGCTGATCTGGTTGGACCATTCCTCTTGGGCCCGGCACAGCAAGCTTACTTCGACCTCCCTCCTGACCAAGCAAAGGACTACGTCATCTTGAAGAGGGAAATCCTGGCGAGGTATGGCTACAGCTTAGCAGCTAGAGCCCAGCGGTTCCATGACTGGAAATACATGCCAGAGTTGTCAGCCAGGGCCCAGATGTATGACCTAGGCCGGGTAACCAGAGCCTGGCTGACATGCAACCCCGAAAAGTTGAGTGTTTTAGAGAGGATAATGATGGACAAATATATTCGGTCTCTGCCCTATGAGACCAAGAAAATGGCAAGCCAGCAGAATCCAGCCAGTCTGGATGAGTTGGTTAACGTAGTGGAGAGCCACGTGGTCACAGCGGACCTGCTTAAGTCCACACGACCAGACACCGAGTGGGGCCGGAAAGTCAGTGGGGAAGCATCACGGACTAGACGGGCACGAGAACCGCGATGGGAACCAGAAGAGGTAAGGCAACGACAGTCCTACCTGCCAGAGGGCCAACCGCGTTGCTACCAGTGTAGGGAGATAGGCCACATTGCCCGGGACTGCACAGGGAAGGATGAGCTAATGCCGACCGCCAACTCATCTGGTGCAAGGCCCTGCCACTTTCTTGACTCTTGCTGGGTACAGGAAAGCTCCCTGGCTCAAATGATACCAGTCAAGGTAAATGGAAAAGATGCAGAGGCGCTAGTGGACGCGAGTGTGGTATCCCTCCTTCAACCCCACCTCCTCGACCATTTGCCATCTGAAGAGACTGTGCCCGTCTCCTGTGTCCATGGGGACACTAAATTATACCCCACTTGCCTCATCCACTTTACCACAGTTCAAGGCAGCTGTGAGCTGAAAGTGGGGGTGGTTCCTTCCCTACCAGTCCCAGTCTTGGTGGGGCGAGACTGCCCACTATACAAGCGCCTGCGGCACCAGAAGGTCCCAAAAAGTCCAAGCGTACCAAAGGAAAGCGAGAGAAAGGACAAATTGCCACCCAGGGTACGTCTCCTCAGCAGTTCCCCAAAGTTGTGTTTGCTGTGCAAAGAGGCAACCAATCTTCCAGTGCAGTCGAGGCAAATGATAACCCTTTTGTTGCTTTCCCGGGAGACCTAAGCACAGGTGATGAGGAGGGTGACATTGCATTGCTTCCAAGTTTGAAGGGCCAGTTCGGGACCGCCCAGATGGAAGACCCCAATCTGTTGCACGCAGCAATGTTACAGAAATAGAGGGAAAACCAGTTCCAGGAGTAGGTGAGCTTACAGCTTGTTGGTGACCCCAGACTTCAGCCGGGGGATGATTGTGCAGACGGATGCGTCAGAGGTGGGCATAGGAGCAGTACTATCCCAGGAGGTTCACGGTGAGGAACACCCCGTCATGTACATCAGCCGGAAGCTGAACACAAGGGAATGCTAGGTATGCTACTGTGGAGAAGGAAGGCCAAGCAATAAAATAGGCGCTTGAGCGCCTCCGGTATTACCTCTTGGGACGTCACTTCACTCTGGTAACTGATCATGCCCCACTGATCTGGAAGGCAAATAAAAAAGACACAAATGCTAAAGTAGGAAGGTGGTTTGTCTCACAACAAGAGTTTAACTTCTCTATCATCCACAGAGCCGGAGCCAAGCATGGGAATGCAGATGGTCACCTCTCCTCGGGCCAGCACTGAAGGGGGGTGGTGTGTAAGGGACTGAGAGGCAGAGTAGTGGGAGACACCTACATTCCCAATAGGTGGCTCCACCCGCTTCCAATTAACAGTATTGGGAGCAGGTGTGGAGACCTCACACCTGGTGCTAATCACTCCCTCAAGGGAGACAAAGCACCTAGAGTTGCTCAGTTATGTGTGGCACATGGAGGGAGCAGGAAACTCCCAGCGTGAGGAAACAGTTTGTAAGCTGGTAAGTCGGTTAGTTGACCAGCTACGTTGGCCTTTATATAGTTAAAGGTATTTTTGAGTTTAACAGCAATAAAGCCTCTTTTTTGGACTTGAACACTGCCTCTGTCGTGATTGCTGCACTACCACTTTTCTCTGTATCTGCCCAGTCCTGTTACACTAGGTACATTACAGGAGTGTTAAAACACCCAAACATGCACACGTATCTTATACTAGTAGAGATGAGAGGACAAGGTCTAATGTTGTGAACGAAATTATCAAGTCAAAGCTTCAGTATTTTATCTTATGTAGCACATTTAACTCAATAATTAATCTTGAATTACTAATAACTCTAAAGAAGGCAACAATTTACAAAGTGGATAAGGCGAATACTCATCCAAAGTGTGTGTGTGTGTGTGTGTGTGTGTGTGTGTGCATGTGTGAGCGTGGGTGTGTGTGTGTGAGCATCTTGTCTGCCCAAGGTTTAAAACATTTGGGACAGCAGTGAGAATGTTTATGAGAAACAATTCGTAGCTTAGACTGAACTCGAAGGAAACAAGACTGGATTTTTTTTTTTAAGAAATCAAAACAGCTGGGTGAATACTCTCTTTATGGTATTTAAATTGGGCCAAGTAGAACCCCTTCATGGATTTGGCTTGCAACACAAAGTGATACTGATCTCTGTCTGTTCGGATTTGGAAGTCTCATGATTTATTGTGTGGGCCTGTGAAGGAGAGGCCCCGGGAAAACAACATCTATCTTGGAACTGCAATTACTTATCTTAAAGAGATTGCAACATTATACTCCTTAAAAGAAAAATTGCTCAATTCATTTAACACATTTATTATGCACACAATAAAAACCTCCACAAATATATTGATCCTGGCTTAACCAGCTACTTTTACTCTATTGCTCATAAGCTCAGTAGTTTAACAACTATTAGAATTGTAGTAATGTCTGTAGACCAATTGTACTAGAAATAATTTGAAACAATTTAATAAAGAATGTTAAACTATATTTAAAACTGTAATTGAACTTCAACTTATATTAATTATCTGATTCCAGTGGCCAGTTGGAATAGACAATCAACAACGTTTCCATTTTGCAGCAACAGCGCAAAAGGTTTCAATAACATTTAGTATTATGTCTGAGTCTAGTTCTGTCTTATCTGCTTTATTTCGGAATGTGTTCAATACATTACGTTTTTTATTCATTATTACCATACAATACATAGATTAAGAATAAATGAAACAAATAATACAACATTGACCTAATTGAGCAGACAGATTTGTTTGCAACCCTGATCTCCTCAGGCAGGTATTTACGACCATCAGTGATGTCTCTGAGGGTCTCAGGGTGTAAGACGGGGCATAGGGTGTATATAAGTTCACAAAGATATCTTAACATACCAGCAATACAATTTAAAATGTATTGTTAAAGCAATATCATCTTATTTTCTTCTTACACCTACAGCGCACACCCTGAACAGTGTGTTTCTTGTTTACATTTTCCTCTGCACACTCAGATGCAGGACATAAAAACACTCTTTTGCTATTTATTTTCATTTTGCAGCACATTTGCAGCACATTTATACTATAATATATAATTTTGCTTTACATCTTTATATTATTTGTTTTTCTCAAGTCATTTACTTTTGGTGAGATAACTAAAGTTTAGTTCATTTTACCCTGGCTATGGACTGATTCAATCAATCAATCAATGTTTATTTATATAGCCCAATATCACAAATGTTACATTTGTCTCAGTGGTCTTCACAGTGTGTACAGAATATCAGTATGACAATACGACACCCTCTGTCCTTAGACCCTCACATCATACAAGGAAAAACTTCCAAAGAAAACCCAGTTTAAAGGGAAAAATGGGAGAAACCTCAGGGAGAGCAACAGAGGAGGGATCCCTCTCCCAGGACGGACAGACGTGCAATAGATGCCGTGTGTAAATTGAAAAGATAATACATTTGCAACATAGGTAGTCCAAATGTTTGGAAATGCATGTGTGTATAATAGGAAGATGAATCCACGAGGATATCCATCCAGGACCACAGCCACGGCTCAAGATCCAGCGCTCACGATCCAGGACACAGGACCGCAGGATCATCCATGACTCTGGATCCCAGCGTATATAGACACCAAAAAGAAAGACATTTGGGGAAGCTGGGTTAATCGGAACATGAGAGTACACAGGTATAGACAGAGAGAAGGAAGAAGTAAGATGTCCCCCGACAAACTAAGCCTATATCAGCAAAACTAGGGGCTGAATCTAATCAGCCCTAACTATAAGCTTTATCAAAAAGGAAGGTCTTAAGCGCACTCTTAAAAACGGATAGGGTGTCTGCCGCCCGAACACAAACTGGAAGCTGATTCCACAAATGTGGAGCTTGATAAGAAAAGGCTCTGGCTCCCATTGTACATTTAGAGATTCTAGGAACAACCAACAACCCTGCATTCTTGGAACGCAATGCCCTAGTAGGACAGTAGGGTATAATGAGTTCTTTAAGGTAAGATGGCGCCTGCCCATTAAGGGCTTTGTAGGCGAGAAGAAGAATTTTAAATTCTATCCTGTGTTCTATAGGGAGCCAGTGTAAGGCAGCCAGAACAGGAGTAATGTGGTCGCTTTTCCTAACTCTGGTTAGTACACGAGCCGCAGCATTTTGAATCAGCTGAAGCGACTTGACTGACTTCTTGGTACTGCCTGATAATAAAGAGTTACAATAATCCAGCCTAGAAGTAAAAAATGCATGGACTAGTTTCTCTGCATCGTTTTGAGGCAAGATATGCCTGATTTTTGCAATGTTACGTAGATGGAAGTAGGCGGTCCTTGAAATTGATTTTATGTGGGCGTTAAAGGATAAATCCTTTATTAGTTGTTACAAATAATACACAAGACGGCAGGTAGACAAACCAATATAGACCCCTCATACAAACAATTAGACAAACAAACATGAACTCGCAATAAACACCAGCGCGACAGCAAAGTTCATCCAGCTCAATTTAGTCCGAATTAAGAGGTTTCAGAGGGGGTAGGTAATTATAGATGGGGCGCCTTGACTCGTGCGTCCACCCTTGTATACAAGTGCTAAGATCGTGCCTGAAGACCGTCCAAAAGCGATAACTAGCTTATCCTCTTGCGACACCACTACTCTATTCTAGTGGCGCTATGATCCCCCGACCAGGAGAACATAGACTTTTTTCCGCTACCCTTTCTCTCCAACAACAGCACAGTTAACTGTAGTCCTACACGACCAGCCTATACACCCGCCATCGAGTTCATCACAACAATGAAACACAGTTGTGTTCTACACTTGCTTGCCACTGCCCACCCGTGATCAATTAGCCTATAATTTTATGTATGCACCCTGGACCGCCACCAGCTCTTCCAGCAATAATGTAGGGAACGCTTCCAAGCAACGTAGAGAATGTTCCTCCAGCAGAGTAGAGAGCTGTGGCGCATCGGGTGATGCACACACCTCGCGCTGCCCCAGCCTTACCAGCAATGTAGAAGACGGTCACAAACAACGAGTGCTTTTAGACCATCTCGTTTTTAATAGAGACGGCGGTGGTGTGAGTTAAAGATATAGACAAAAAGCTGTGACTTTCTTCCTCTCAGCTGCACGGCTGCAGCCACCCAGACACGGGGGGATATTTA
The DNA here is from genome assembly GCF_902827115.2 of Pseudochaenichthys georgianus. NCBI lineage: Eukaryota > Metazoa > Chordata > Actinopteri > Perciformes > Channichthyidae > Pseudochaenichthys > Pseudochaenichthys georgianus. Next base: position 16,556,971 of record NC_047511.1, on the reverse strand, counting down.
CACACACCCCCGCGGCTGCTGCTGGGGCCATGTTCACAGAGGCAATGGGGGGAAATATCTCCGTCTGCTTATTTTTATCTGCTGTGTTGGCCGCTGAAACCCCCAGAATTCGGCGATTTGTCCAATACAAATCTTTACATTGCTTTCATACAGAAGCTCCACTTTACTGATGTATTTCTTTAAGGTTACTCTGAACATAAGCTGTGCATGCATGTATGGTACTTCCGTTCCATGCAGCATACACAGAGACAATCAGCCAAATGTTCATTAACCAAAAACAAAACACAACCGCTCAGTTTCACTGGTAATTTTAGGATACCGTCAATCACAGATTCTGGTAAGGCAATGTCCAAATGTGGATTTGAAATTACACTTACTGTACCAGTTCTGAAGATCTATTGGTATCCTGCCGACAACGCCAATTTGTAAGGGAAACTTCTGCAGCAATGGAGAGTCAGGACTCAGAGAGACACGAGGAGAGTTGGAGCTTTGATGTCAAACAATGATGTTTATTACAAGTCAACGGCCGGAGAATTCATATCACAAGTCACAGCAGCAAAAGGTTCTGACTGCACGGGTGGGTTGTGATGTCAATTCTGCTCAGCCTATCTCTCGATAGACCTTTTAACTAGTTCAGAGAGAGTAAACAACATATTTGGGGAGATGGGGCATTAACATCTGGAGACACAGGAGATGTCTCTCTCATCTGTGGAGCTTAGCGTAAAACCCCCTATGTCCGCTAGGTCAAGCCATAAAACTTATAGCATCAACATACGACTGCATTATCACATTCCTTACGGAAGATAAGGAGCAGGGCTGATCGTAAATGTAAACACACAGTACATGTTAAATATCTTAGGAGTAAGGAAGAATTATTCTTTGACACTTAACAGGCACCATTTTGAAACATGTATTACAATTAAATCACGGTAAAATATGTTAATTTTGTTGTAGTTGCAGCCCCCTTGCCAGCGATTCTCTCACTAGTTTAGCATATTCAGCCCAGTTGTTGGCCCGGAAAGAAACTGGGTTTTGTAGAGCCAGAACAATTGTGAAACGTTAGCCGGAACTACCCCTAGTGGAAACGCAAAATAAAACGGTCCGGGTTTGGCATGTCACGCTTAAACCGTGCTACGCGCTGCAGTGGAAATGTGCCATAACTGCCCCTTAAAGCCAGAGTCTAGGCTGTAGACTAGTGGGAGGAGGAGTTATCATAGATCATGGCCATGACAGATCTTGTGGACAGTATTTTAAAAGCAGTGGCGGGCCATGACTTTTATACCTAAGCCCTCTGACCCCCACCACCCCTTCCCTCGAAAAAAAATAAGAGTTATTACGTCACAGCAGCGGAATATTAAAACAACGGACCGTGTAACAGGTTCACGTGAGCAGATCTGAGATTTAAAATCTCTCAAAAGCGCCGTTTTAGCTACAATAACTACAGAACAATTATACAGAATAGAATAAATGAAACAGAGAAGTCTAATTAAACAATAATAAAATAAACACTTAAATGTGTATTTTGTACGTTTTCCTTCCAAAAGCCTGAAAGAAAACATGTTATGGAATCAAAATAGCACAAAATCTCAAAATTGACCAGTACTTGAAAAACGATGTTTTTGCCTGCCGTGTCTCGCCTTAAACAAGAATATAACTTACAGTGGTTGCTGCGTCAATAGGTATTGTCGTCACCCGGTCTAGATGCACACTGAGTTCTTCAGTTTTTAAATGCGGCATTTGAATGCTTTTTAGCTGGAAGATGACTAATTCACGCTGTTGTACTTCACGCAATCAGCAGAGAGGCCCTGCCTATATTGTAATGCAGGCTTGAGTGCCTACTGAGACCTGAGTAACAGGTTCACGTGAGCAGATCTGAGATTTAAAATCTCTCAAAAGTGCCGTTTTAGCTACAATAACTACAGAACAATTATACAGAGTAGAATAAATGAAACAGAGAAGTCTAATTAAACAACAATATAACTTACAGTGGTTGCTGCGTCAATAGGTATTGTCGTCACCCGGTCTAGATGCACACTGAGTTCTTCAGTTTTTAAATGCGGTATTTGAATGCTTTTTAGCTGGAAGATGACTAATTCACGCTGTTGTACTTCACGCAATCAGCAGAGAGGCCCTGCCTATATTGTAATGCAAGCTTGAGTGCCTACTGAGACCTGTGTAACAGGTTCACGTGAGCAGATCTGAGATTTAAAATCTCTCAAAAGCGCTGTTTTAGCTACAATAACTACAGAACAATTATACAGAGTAGAATAAATGAAACAGAGAAGTCTAATTAAGGCGAGACACCCCAGGTGAATAGGGTATTTTTTTTAACTTAAAGGTATCGGCTAGAAATGTCTCTAAGGCTTTTACAGAAGGGATATTGGATATCTCTTTTTATCACTCCATAAATCAGAAAATACTGTCAACAGCCCTAAAATATCCATTTTTGCCATGTTTTTAGGTATACAATGTTGTATAATTCAGGCTATGAATTATATATGAACAAACCCTTCTGTAAAAGCCTTCATAATATTGATAGGAATATAACTGGAAGGTTTGGTGTCTCTACGTGCTACTGAAGTTGAAATGTCGAACTCAGAGTAGGAGAAAAAACGGGCTAGCTTAACAGTCCACAGACTGAACCAAAGCTAATTTTCGGTCGACGGGCGTTAGCCGGCTACCCTATTCTGCCTTACAGAAGAGTATGATACTAACACACCAGTTAGTATTATAGTCAACCTCGCCGTTCTTCCTCTGGAATTAAGGTAAGATTTTGACTTTCAAGTTAGCAACACACCCGTTGCTAGCTTGTGCTTTTTTCCCTCACTGCCGACACAACGGTAGCGAGGACGTTTTTTCTTTTCTCTTCTCACGGAGGAGAAAAGGATTAAAAGAATATTACCACACCAGGTAATATTCTTTGAGAAAAAAGACCCACACTGCCTTTTTTTCTCCGGATTAAAGACAGATTGGGAACACTTTTTTCTCGACGTACCTGTTAAGAGCGGGTCCTCTCCACGCCTCGCGGCGAACGAGATGGACGCCTCTCTCCCCAAGTCCCCAGCCCAGGCTGGAGACAAGGGCAAGTTGGCCGAGAAAATCTCCGGTCCCGGCTGCAGCTCAGGCTCAGCCAACCCAGAATTTCGGCCAGCAGTCGAGGAAGAAGAAGCGAGCGGCCTGACAGCCCCTCCTTCTCCCCTCTGTTACAGAGCTGGAAGTTCTTTCCCCGGCTCTAAACGTGTCCCCGCTGCCTCGAGAGATGCCTCAACGTCATCCTCAAGTCCGCATAAAACACATGTCACATCTTTGTTGTTTAAATAAACCATTTTCCGCTGTCGCATCCAGGCTTCGGCCAAGGGCGCAGCTCCAAAAAATGAAAAGAAAAACAATAAACAGTCCGTTAACTATAAATCCCCTTCTGAGAGCAGCTACGGCCTCTCTCAAAAGGCGGATAATAAACGGGTCTTTGAAGGCACCACCGTCACATGCATGCGCAGTGCCGGCTGGAGCCGTAAGCGTGACATCTCAGCTGGCTCTAAGGAGCATACAGCAGGAGATACTCACGACACCCAAGCTGCCTCGAACTCTGCTCGGTTTAAAACACCGAAGACGCAGAGGTCGCAGCCCACCCCGAGTACCCAGCCCAGGCTGGAGACAAAGGCAAGTTGGCCGAGAAAATCTCCGGTTCCGGCTGCAGCTCAGGCTCAGCCAACCCAGAATTTCGGCCAGCAGTCGAGGAAGAAGAAGCGAGCGGCCTGACAGCCCCTCCTTCTCCCCTCTGTGACAGAGCTGGAAGTTCTTTCCCCGGCTCTAAACGTGTCCCCGCTGCCTCGAGAGATGCCTCAACGTCATCCTCAAGTCCGCATAAAACACATGTCACATCTTTGTTGTTTAAATAAACCATTTTCCGCTGACGCATCCAGGCTTCGGCCAAGGGCGCAGCTCAAGTAAATGAAAAGGAAAACAATAAACAGTCCGTTAACTATAAATCCCCTTCTGAGAGCAGCTACGGCCTCTCTCAAAAGGTGGATAATAAACGGGTCTGTGAAGGCACCACCGCCACGCACATGCGCAGTGCCGGCTGGGGTCGTGAAGGCTCCACCGTCTCGCGCATGCGCAGTGCCAGCTAGAGCTGTAAGGGCACCACCGGGACGCGCAGGCGCAGTGCCGACTGGAGCTGTGAAGGCACCACCGTCACACGCATGCGCAGTGCCGGCTGGAGCTGAAAGGGCACCTCCGTCACGCGCATGCGCAGTGCCGGCCGGAGCCGTAAACGTGACATCTCAGATGGCTCTAAGGAGCATACAGCAGAAGATACTCACGACATCTGCCTGGGCTTCTCAAAACAGTTATACTTTATCTGTTTTCCCAAACCCAGAGAGAGTCAACCCATATTCTGGAGAGAGAGGTTCTCTCTCTCCTAGAAAGAAGGGTTTTATCTATAAATGCCCACCGAGCGGAGTCAGATTACGGGAAAAAAATGTCCTCGTAAAGCACCCACTCAACATGGGCCTCATAATAAAACTAAACCCTGCGCACCACGGCGTGCGGAGAGTTTTGGTTATTAAGTAATGCGTAGTGGCACTACACCCGACTTTTCTAGTGCGGGACGCGCCTACGGGTGCTGTCCTTTCACAGAAGGTGGTCACCACGGACGCAGGTCAGACAGGCTGATAGTGTTACGGTGTATGTTGGAAGCAGGACCCAAATGCAGAATTAAACTGAAAAAACTCCTTTATTTCAAGGCTAAGATATAATCAAAGACAAAACAGAACACTCACCGACGAACTAGTCATGACACAAGGAGTGACAGGTGAAAACAATCAGACAACTAGACACACCAGGGAAACTAACGACGGGAGGAAAAACACAGGGAAAAGGACCTGACAATATACAAGGAGGAAAATACCCATAACCAGACATACAAAACTACAAACGTGACAAAACATGAGAATCCTGACAGAACCCCCCCCTTAAGGGACGGATTCCAGACGTCCCTAAAAACAAAAAAAAAACAAACACAAAAGTCCAAAACCTCAAGCAGGGTGGGTGGAGGGGGTCCGGAGGAGGGACGCAAAACTAGGGCCACCAGGGTGGGTGGAGGGGGTCTGGAGGGCGGGACTGAACTGACCGCCCAGGGGCACGGCAGAGGACCAGGAAGGGGTCTCGGGCGGACGGCCCGGGGATAAGGCAGAGTCCAAAAAGGGGGATTCGGGCGGACGGCCCGGGGGCAAGGCAGAGGACCAGGAACGGGTCTCGGGCGGACGGACCGGGGGTAAGGTAGAAGCCGAGAAGGGGGACTCGGGCGGACGGCCCGGGGGCAAGACAGAGTCCAAGGTGGGGGTTATGGAGGGGCGAAGGCCACCGCGGCCGGGAAAGTCAGGGGGCCGTGCTCGAGGGCGAAGGCCGTGACTCTCAGGGGACCGGGATTGAGGGTGAAGACTCCGGCTCTCAGAGGGCCGGGCTCAAGGGCGAAGACCGGACAGCTCCGGAGGCCGGGCAGGAACCGGTGTCGACCGGACCGGATCCGGAGGCCGGGCAGGAAAGCGCTGATGGGACAGCTCCGGAGACCAGGCAGGACCCGGTGTCGGCCGGACAGAAACCGGAGCCGGTCGGACAGGCTTCGGCAGGATCCCCCACGAAAGTGGACCAGGAGTTGGCAGGAACCCCGGCGAGACAGGTGATGGACATGGGGCTGGCCGGGCCCCCGGTAGAACCTCCAACGGCATGGGATATAGGGTTGGCAGGACCCCCGGCAGGGGAGTAGACGGCGGGACCTCCAACGACACAGGACACAGGATTGGCAGGACCCCCGGCAGGGGAGTAGACGGCGGGACCTCCAACGAGACAGGAGAAAGGGTTGGCAGGACCCCCGGCAGGGGAGCAGATGGCGGGACCTCCAACGATACCGGACCTAGGGTTGGCAGGACCCCCGGCAGGGGAGTGGACGACGGGACCTCCAACGAGAAAGGAGAAAGGGTTGGCAGGACCCCCGGCAGAAGAGTAGTCTGCGGGACCTCCAACGGGACAGGACATAGGGTTGGCAGGACCCCCAGGAGGGGAGTAGACGGCGGGACCTCCAACGAGACCGGTCCTAGGGTTGGCAGGACCCCCGGCAGGGGAGTGGACGGCGGGACCTCCAACGAGAAAGGAGAAGGAGCTGGCAGGCCCCCCGGCAGGAGAGTAGACGGCGGGACCTCCAACGGGACAGGACATGGAGCTGGCAGGACCCCCGGCAGGAGAGTAGACGGCGGGACCTCCAACGGGACAGGACAAAGGGTTGGCAGGACCCCCGGCAGGAGAGTAGTCGGCGGGGCCTCCAACGGGACAGACATACGATTGGCAGGACCTCCGGCAGAGGAGTAGACGACGGAGCCCCCAACAGGACAGGACCCGGAGTAGGGACCCGAGAGGAGACTCGAGAGGGGAACCAAGGGGGAACACGAGAGGGGACTCGAGAAGGGACTCGAGAGGAGACTCGAGAGGAGACTCGAGAGGGGAACCAAGGGGGAACTCGAGAGGGGACTCGAGAAGGGACTCGAGAGGAGACTCGAGAGGGGAACTAGAGAGGGGACTAGAGGAGTAACTAGAGAAGGGAACTCGAGAGGGGACTCGCGAGGGGACTCGAGAGGGGACTCGAGAGGGGACTGGAGAGGGGACTGGAGAGGGGACTCGAGAGGGAACTCGAGAGGGGACTGGAGAGGGGACTCCAGAGGGGACTCCAGAGGGGACTCCAGAGGAAACTGGAGAGGGGACTCGAGATGGGACTGTGGCAGCTGGAGCCGGAAACCTGGCTGTAAGGTCCGGAGCGGAAGCCTGGACCCTGGCTGTGTAAGCCAGGTAATCCAGTATGGACGCAAAGCTGCATGGGCCGGTACTGGAGCATTGAGGCATGGCTGCTAGCTTGGCTTTGCGCCTCCTTCTCTTAGCAGCCGCCTGTGGCATCAAAAAAGCTGAATCCGCTGGGTCCATCTTTTGTCAGTTCGTAATGTTACGGTGTATGTTGGAAGCAGGACCCAAATGCAAAATTAAACTAAAAAAACTCCTTTATTTCAAGGCTAAGATATAATCAAAGACAAAACAGAACACTCACCGACGAACTAGTCATGACACAAGGAGTGACAGGTGAAAACAATCAGACAACTAGACACACCAGGGAAACTAACGACGGGAGGAAAAACACAGGGAAAAGGACCTGACAATATACAAGGAGGAAAATACCCATAACCAGACATACAAAACTACAAACGTGACAAAACATGAGAATCCTGACAGATAGGGTATTTACGAAGGTCGCCCGGTGAGGGTCCCTAGAGCAGAGACCTCCAGCGGGCACACGTAAACTACCCGGAGCTTTTAGCGGTGTTCCCCACCCTAAAACGCTTCCTGCCTTCTCTCAGAGGACACCATGTCCTCGTGAGGACAGACAACACGATATCGTGTATGAACCGCCAGGGGAGGTTGCGTTGTCTCCAGTCACACACACTGCCACACAAACGTATCCCTTGGAGCGGCAGACGTCTCCTCTCTCTGAGAGCGACACAGGTACCGGGAGTTATGCACCTCAGGACAGAATTACTGTCCAGAGGTGCACCACTCTATGCAGACTGGACTCCTCATCCAAGGATCGGGAGTCCGCTGTGGGTGCGTTACGGCGGAGCCGCGTTAAGTCTGTTCGCAAAAGGAGAAAATGCTCAATGACAGCTGTTCCCTTTAATGCCCGATTTAAACGCACTGTTAGGCGGGGATACACTCGTACACGATTGACCTCCGGGTCCTCTGTGCGTGTTCCGACCCCTGGCTCTGTTACCCCCAACTCTGGCCAGAGTGAAGGAGCAACGCCACACACTTACTCTGATGTTTCCGCCCTAGCCCATAATGTACGGGCTGGCGGAGCTGTTGTGCGGGCAGCCATGGCAGCCCCACCACGCAGGGACAGATTGTCTCAGGCGGGGGGGAGGGCGATCCTTTACCCACGCCCAGAGCGCGGGGCACTATGGGCCTGACCCGTGAGTGGTACAATCTGAATACAGTGGGACTCCCTCAGAAGGTGATAAACACTATTCAGAGTGCGAGAGATTCCTCCACCAGGTCTCTTTACGACTGTAAGTGGAGGGTGTTTGAGGAGTGGTGCCTTCAAGAAGGACACATCTCTTTTCAATGTCCTGTCGGGGTGATTTTATCATTTCTACAGGACTTGATCGAAAAACACAGAGCTTTCTCCACGATCAAGGTGTACCTGGCTGCTATTGCTGCATGCCATGTGGGCTTTGAGGGTAAGACGGCTAGCCAACATCCTTTGGTTTGCTGTTTTATGAAGGGAACTCGCAGGCTCCTCCCCGTCTCCAGGTCACTGGTGCCCTTATGGGACCTGGCAGTGGTTTTAAATGGGCTCAAAATGACCCCATTTGAACCCCTGGAAGGAGCTGACATGAAACATCTGTCACTCAAGACAGTGCTGTTACTGGCCCTGGCATCCGCCAAGCGGGTCAGCGATATCCATGCACTGTCTATACATCCCTCATGCACTCAGTTCGCCCCAGGGCAAACGAGAGTGTTGTTGAAACCCAACCCTGCCTTTACACCAAGGGTGGTTGGTTCGTGTATCCCAATTGACATTGAGGCATTTCCTCCGCAGCTGGTTTCCTCCGGGGAGCAGCAGCAGGATCTGTTGTGTCCAGTCCGGGCTTTACAAACATATATGGACAGATCAAAAGAGCTTCGTCTTAATGACCAACTCTTCGTGTCCTGGGCTAAACCTCACAAGGGTAAGCCTGTTACTAAGCAACGGCTCTCCCACTGGATCGTGGAGGCGATTGCTTTGGCCTATACGAGTCAGAATCTGCAAGCACCTTCGGGTCTGCGGGCTCACTCAACTCGGGGCCTGGCTACATCCTGGGCTTTGTTCAAGGGTGTTTCCATCCAAGACATCTGTGCAGCGGCAAGCTGGTCTTCGCCGCTCACTTTTGTCCGCTTTTACAGGCTAGACGTCTCCGCTCCAAGCGTGGCCCGAGCAATGCTGGGCACCTTGTTGAGTCGGGACTCCACCTGTTAAATTCTGGTTGATAGGTGATCTTCGAGATAAGCGCGTCTGGCAATACGGGAGCTACAATATCCCATAGTGAGACATCGAACGGAGTGTTATGAATGAGAACTATAGGTTACTTACGTAACCCCAGCACTCAGAGTAACATGAAGTGAGATGTCTCACCAGACGGCCCTCCTTGCTATGGTGAAGCGAGAAGAGGTGCTTATTTTGAATGACGCATGCGTCGTGGCGCAGGCTACTTATAGGGGGTGATTTCCCCTGACGTTGACGTCAAGATCACCAGCCAATCAGGATTGGCGTAATGAGATTGATGCTTCCGTTTGCTCCGCGATGAGGCGCATCCCATAGTGAGACATCTCACTTCATGTTACTCTGAGATCTGGGGTTACGTAAGTAACCTATAGTTCGCACTCCGTGAAGGTATTTCATGTTCGGGGTCATTTTTTTTTGTATTCGTGCAAGTGACAATTGTTTTCGTCTTCTCTGTGAACGTTTTGTTCGCCGTTCTTTTGCCAATTTGAGATTTCAATTTCTAGCGGAAAGCTAACCAGGAAGTGTTTTAGCACACCACGTGACGCATCTGAACGAATCACGTTGTCAGAAATTGACACCAGCCAATGAGATTTCGTTTCTTGGTTTAAGACCCCTTTGTGCTTTCACAATTGGTTGCTGATACAAAGGAAATGACCATATTTGGATCCGATGAGATTGTGCAGGAGAGACACAGCTTTCCAGCGATACCTCTGTTGACATGGTGCACACAGCGGTCGCGGTACTTTATGTTACGTTAGAATGCTAACTTTTGGTGAATTTAGGAGAAATCTACAGACGCAAATAGACAAACTATAGTAAAATAAACACTTAAATGTGTATTTTGTACGTTTTCCTTCCAAAAGCCTGAAAGAAAACATGTTATGGAATCAAAATAGCACAAAATCTCAAAATTGACCAGTACTTGAAAAACGATGTTTTTGCCTTAAACAAGAATATAACTTACAGTGGTTGCTCCGTCAATAGGTATTATCGTCACCTGGTCTAGATGCACACACACAAAGTAGTTGAAAGCTTCCAGTTAGCCGTGTAGTAGGAGGTATGAAGGACGAAGTAGCTGGTGATATCCATCGCCTCGACAGCGGGCAAATCTGATAAATCACGAGAAAAGTCGCTCTTTTTCAGCTGATATGGATCGTATCCAATGTGTGCTGTGATTTTGTCATGATATCTGCGGCATGCAGGTTCATTTAATTGTTTGACATAGTCGGTGTCCTCCATGATTCCTGCGTTGATGAATGATTGCGATTTCACTTCCTGACCTCCACTTGAATTGTGCGCGTCGTAGAAGTCACGTGACTGAAGCCAAGCTATTAAACTGTCATATTCTGCACATTTCTTATTATCTACATACATCTTATAAGAGTATAATACATATGTATAATATCCGTTAAAATAAGTGCTTCAACATAGTTAACATTGCTGGAGGTATACACACATATTGATAGATGTCTGGTAATGCACTGTTGAGGAACCTGCGACCCAAGTGTTTCATCCAATGCATAACTACACCGTAGTTGTGTATATGATGTCAATAAACCTTAGAAAATCTTGAAATCTTGAAAAGGATGTGCAAAATAGTCATTATATACAATCTTTAATTAACTATTCGTAGATAATAATGAGTAATGAATATACTTTATAGGGATCCTATTAATATCTAATAATAAAAATAATGAAATTCAATAACATGCTTTAACCACTAGGTGTCCCTTTATATCAGCTGTGCACCGTTATGGTGTAAATACAGCCTATCTACCAATTGGATCAAATATAAAAGTCAGCCGAATTAGTGTTGAGACTGCAAGGAGACGTATTGTGTGAAAATAAATGTAAGATGTTGTTTAATTGCTGATATATTTATGATCCACGTCACGTTTTCAGTGTTGGCGGCAGTTCCTCATGTTTGTCGAGAAGTCTTCTCATCAGGGCTCTATAAATAGAGAACTACGGCAGATATGTAATATTTAATGCAGCAGAACCGTGTATTACAATGCCGTTATGTGATGACACTCGGAATAAAGTATTATTTTATTTTTAAAAAATGTTTTCGGTCTGTTTCCGGTATTTGTTTATGACGATGTGAGATGTGAGACTGGGTTGGAGAATTGCACAGGGGAAAATAACGTATCTATGCCACAATTTTAGATGCAGATTTTGTTAAACTAATACGTTTGTGCTGTGGACCAACACTATGAATTGACGGGGAAGGAGGTAGCAATAAAGATAAAACCATTAAACAGTTACACAACATAACATAAATAATATCGATAGCAGCGTCCCTAGCAACCACCTTGGTAACAATGAAAACGTTGTATGGACACACTTTCCTGAAGTAATCTTCGTAATAACTAGCAAACTAAAGATCATGTACATCCACTTGTTACAGCCGCTGCTACCTTGTGCCCTGAACTCTGTTTGTGTGTGGGTGTATGCAAATGAGATGTGCAGTTCCTATGCTGTCAGTGGCCGTCTCGACCTCGCAACATCCGCGGGGATTGGACAGACGTCGCTCAAGTCCTGCCCGCTTCTGCCACGTCATCCGGGGGAGGAGGATAAAGGCTGGGCAGGAACATCCATCTGGAGGCTCTGTATTGTGTGACAGACGCCTCAACCCTCTGATTGTGACAAAGCCTTCCTCCTGTGATTCTGTAGACTGACTAGCAGTGTGTATTCTGTGCTTCTGTAGACTGACTAGCAGTGTATTCTGTAGGGTTCTGTGCGAGCACATTGGTTAGCAGTGTGTCATGGTATTCTGTGTTTAGTGTAGGGTTTGTGTGTGTGTTGCGTAGATCCAGGTTGCTTAGCTCCTGTAGAACCGCACTTAGGATAGTTACATTGTGAAACAGCTTAGACCCATGTGATTAGCACCTGTAGACCAGCATTCCTGTGTGTATATTGCGTAGATCCAGGTGATTAGCACCTGTAGACCCGCACCAGCTGTGTTTGCCCACAGTCCCGTTTTGTTATTGTTTGTTTCCACTTTAGAAGTGAGGTATTTTCTTTCCTTTGTATAGTACTGGGCTACTCTCTTTTGGAGACCCTTTTTGTGAACTAGTGACAGGTTGACCCGTTGTTGGGCCAAGCTGTTTGTGTGCAACGTTTTTGCTCAGTTGCCGTTGCAAATAAAACCACCGGTAACCAATACCAATTACAAACTGGTCGTGTCGTTTCCCTTTCTTACCATAGACAAAGAGGGAACGTAACACCACTGCACACATAATCTGAAATAACAACTCATATTTATCGCATCAAATTACATCAAAACGCATTTTAATGGCCACACTAACTTTAAAATAGGCATTTTCCACCGAGAATAAAACGAATGTCAGCCATGTTTTTGTTTTATTATTTGAAGGTCACGTGACATAGACGCCAGCCATTGGAAATGAATGGTGAAAAAAAACGTAGGGATCTTACAATTTCAGAGGTTTTTTGTAGAAATACTACGTCCCAAGTTGTGGACCAACGTAGTTATTACACGTTTTTTTTGTGAGACTGGGTTGCTATAACACACATAAACTTCACAGCGGACAGAACTTGTCATAAAGTCCGCGAAAATAAAGCCCACCCATTTAGAGGGAAGATATGATTGGTCAATTGTACTGTCATTTGACATTACTCTCTCGTCGAGTTACTGTAGCTGGCCCTCTGTGAATTTAGAGAGGGACCAACAAGCTCTCCCGTCTTCAGTAACTCACAGAGATGGCATTTAACCCTTCACATTCAAACAGAAACTGAACAGGTATATTCGAAGGATTTATTTATTTGGAAATGCTATTTTAAATACAATTAAATCAAGTTATTTTTGTAAAACTAATGAAAAATATAAGTAAAAAAATATTTAATATCTTCTTTTTTTTTTATGTTTTCAAATATTATTTTTTTGAATATCTTTAGGCCCTCAGGGAGAGCCTAGAGGGCCCTGACGGCTCGCCACTGTTTAAACTAAAATGAATGAAAGTTTTATAAGATACTGTTCTCATTCATAACACTCCGTTCGATGTCTCACTATGGGATGCGCCTCATCGCGGAGAAAACAGAAGCATCAATCTCATTACGCCAATCCTGATTGGCTGGTGATCTTGACGTCAACGTCAGGGGAAATCACCCCCTATAAGTAGCCTGCGCCACGACGCATGCGTCATTCAAACACCTCTTCTCGCTTCAGAGCACATCTTGAACGGTAGCCGGGCTAGCTTAACAGTCCACAGACTGAACCCAAAGCTAATTTTCGGTCGACGGGCGTTAGCCGGCTACCCTATTCTCTCACAGAGGAGTATTATAGTCAACCTCGCCGTTCTTCCTCTGGAGTAAGGTAAGGTTTTGACTTCAAGTTAGCAACACACCAGTTGCTAACTTGTGTTTTTTCCCTCACTACCGACACCACGGTAGCGAGGACACTTTTTTCTTCTCTCTTCCACGGAGGAGAAAAGGATTACAGGAATATTACCATACCAGGTAATATCCTTGAGAGAAAAAGACCCACGCTGTCCTTTTTTCCCCCGGATTAAAAACAGATCGGTAAATACTTTTTTCTCGAACGTACCTGTCATGAGCGGACCCTCTCCACGCCTCACGGCGAACGAGATGGATGCCTCTCCACCTCACACCAGAGGAGTCAGGAACTCGGAGGCTCGGCGCTGCGGTTGCGGGTTGAAAGTGTCAGGCACAGACTCACACCAGATCTGTTCGTCCTGCCTCGGGCTGGAACACGCCCAGGAGGCCATCGACAACCCCGGCTCGTGCGGACATTGTGCCCGCCTCACCGTGAAGAGCCTCCACCGAAGGTTAGCGCAACAAGTTAACCTGTCGGGACGGGACCCCCCTCATGTCCACTGATCTGCCGACCGGTAATCAAGACACGGGGGCGTCTGCCGCAGAGATGGAGCCCCTCACTGCGGTCTGGGGCTCACCGACAGCGGCACCCGCAGAACCGGAATCCCGCGCCATATCAGGACGAGATCCGGTGGCGGCAAGAAACGCGGGAACGGGGCCCCACGCTATACCAAGCTGGAGCTCCCGACTGGACCTCACCATGGTTTCACCCGCGGAAGATGTCCTGGAGTTAGACTACATGGAGGACGAAGAGTACACCTCTGAGTTCCTCCTGTCTGACTCGGATGAGCAAGAAGACCACGTCTTCGTGTCACCAGCTCAGGCTGCAAAGCCGGGAGCGATGGCTGCTCTCTCGGCGATAGCACACCAGCTTCGCCCTGTCTCAGTATGGACCTACAAGCCGTGTGTCAGCGCGCTGCGGCCAGACTAGACAAGTTGGCCGAGAAAATCTCCGGTTCCGGCTGCAGCTCAGGCTCAGCCAACCCAGAATTTCGGCCAGCAGTCGAGGAAGAAGAAGCGAGCGGCATGACAGCCCCTCCTTCTCCCCTCCGTGAATGTGTTCCCGCCGCCTCGAGAGATGCCTAAACGCCATCCTCAAGTCCGCACAAACACATGTCACACGTTGGTTGATTCCTCTGTCATTAAACATTTGCCGCTGATGCATCCAGGCCGAGGGCTGAGGGCGCAGCTCAAAAAAATGAATAGAAAATCAATAAAACCAATTTTCTCCCCTTTTGAGAGCAGCAACGGCATCTCTCAAAAGGCGGATTATTGACGGGTCTGTGAAGGCACCACCGCCACGCGCAGTGCCGGCTGGAGCTGTAAGCGTGACATCTCAGCTGGCTCTAAGGAGCATGCAGCAGGAGATACTCACGAAACCCAAGCTGCCTCGAACTCTGCTCGGTTTAGAACACCGAAGACGCAGAGGTCGCAGCCCATCCCGAGTCCCCAGCCCAGGCTGGAGACGAGGGCAAGTTGGCCGAGAAAATCTCCGGTTCCGGCTGCAGCTCAGGCTCAGCCAACCCAGAATGTCGGCCAGCAGTCGAGGAAGAAGAAGCGAGCGGCGTGACAGCCCCTCCTTCTCCCCTCCGTGAATGTGTTCCCGCTGTCTCGAGAGATGCCTCAACGTCATCCTCAAGTCCGCATAAAACACATGTCACATCTTTCTGTCTGAATAAACCATTTTCCGCTGACGCATCCAGGCTCCGGCCAAGGGCGCAGCTCAAAAAAATGAAAAGAAAGACAATAAACAGTCCGTTAACCATAAATCCCCTTCTGAGAGCACCTACGGCCTCTCTCAAAAGGCAGATAATAAACGGGTCTGTGAAGGCACCACCGCCACGCGCATGCGCAGTGCCGGTTGGGGCTTTAAGGGCACTACCGCCACGTGCGTACGCAGTGCGGGCTAGAGCTGTAAAGAACGGCCCGTCAATCCTTCCCCTTTCAAGAGCAGCCACGGCATCTCTCAAAGGACGGATTATTGACGGGTCCGTGAAGCCACCGCCACACACATGCGCAGTGCCGGCCGGGGCTTTAAGGGCACCACCGGCACGCGCAGGCGCAGTGCCGACTGGAGCCGTGAGGGCACCATCGGCACACACATGCGCAGTACCGGCTGGAGCTGTAAAGGCACCTCCGTCACGCACATGCGCAGTGCCGGTCGGAGCCATAAGAGTGACATCCCAGCTGGCTCTAAGGGCATACAGCAGGAGATACTCACGATGTCTGGCTGGGCTTCTCAAAACAGTTATAATTTATCTGTTTTCACAAACCCAGAGAGAGTCAACCCACATTCTGGAGAGAAAGGTTCTCTCTCTCCTAGAAAGAAGGGTTTTATCTATAAAGCCCACCGAGCGGAGTCAGATTACGGAGGAAAATGTCCTCGTAAAGCACCCGCTCAACATGGGCCTCATAATAAAACTAAACTCCGAACGCCACGGCTTACGAAGAGTTTTGGTTGTTATGAAATGCGTAGTGGAACTACACCCGACTTTTCCAGTGCGGGACGCGCCTACGGGTGCAGTCCTTTCACGGAAGGTGGTCACCGCGGACGCAGGTCAGACGGGCTGACAGGGGACTTACGAAGGTCGCCCGGTGAGAGGTCTCTAGAACAGAGACTTCCAGCGGGCACGCGTAAATTACCCGGAGCTTTTAGCGGTGTTCCCCACCCAAAAATGCTTCCTGCCTTCTCTCAGAGGACTTCATGTCCCCGTGAGGATAGACAACACGATATCGTGTATGAACCGCCAGGGGAGATTGCGTTGTCTCCAGTCACACACACTGGCACACAAACTGATCCCTTGGAGCCCTTCTGAGAACGACACAAGTACCGGGTGTTATGCACCTAGGGACAGAATTACTGTCAAAGGGTGCACCACTCTATGCAGACTGGACTCCTCATCCAAGGATCGAGAGTCCGCTGTGGGTGCGTTACGGCGGAGCCGCGTTAAATCTGTTCGCAAGGGGAGAAAATGCTCAATGACAGCTGTTCTCTTTAATGCACGATTTAAACGCACCGTTAGGCGGGGACACACTCGTACACGATTGACCTCCGGGTCCTCTGTACACGTTCCCACCCCTGGTTCTGTTCCCCTTAACTCCGGCCAGAGTGAAAGAGCAACGCCACACACTTACTCTGATGTTTCCACCCTAGCCCGCAATATACGGGCTGGCGGGGATATATCAGCTGTTGTGCGGGCAGCCGTGGCAGCCCCCACCACGCAGGGACAGATTGTCTCAGGCGGGGAGGGCGATCCTTCACCCACGCCCAGAGTACGGGGCACTATGGGCCTGACCCGTGAGTGGTACAATCTGAATACAGTGGGACTCCCTCAGAAGGTGATAAACACTATTCAGAGTGCGAGAGCTTCCTCCACCAGGTCTCTTTACGACTGTAAGTGGAGGGTGTTTGAGGAGTGGTGCCTTCAAGAAGGGCACATCTCTTTTCAATGTCGGGGTGATTTTATCATTCCTACAGGACTTGACCGATAAACACAGAGCTTTTTCCACAATCAAGGTGTACCTGGCTGCTATTGCTGCATGCCATGTGGGCTTTGAGGGTAAGACGGCTAGCCAACATCCTTTGGTTTGCCGTTTTATGAAGGGAGCGCGCAGGCTCCTCCCTGTCTCCAGGTCGCTGGTGCCCTTATGAGACCTGGCAGTGGTTTTAAATGGGCTCAAAATGACCCCATTTGAACCCCTGGAAGGAGCCGACATGAAACATCTGTCACTCAAGACAGTGCTGTTACTGGCCCTGGCATCCGCTAAACGGGTCAGTGATATCCATGCACTGTCTGTACATCCCTCATGCACTCAGTTTGCCCCAGGGCAAACGAGAGTGTTTTTGAACCCAACCCTGCCTTTACACCAAAGGTGGTTGGTTCGTGTACCCCGATTGACATTGAGGCATTTCCTCCGCAGCTGGTTTCCTCCGGGAAGAAGCAGCAGGATCTATTGTGTCCAGTCCGGGCTTTGCACACATATATGGACAGATCAAAAGAGCTTCGTCTTAATGACCAACTCTTCGTGTCCTGGGCTAAACCTCACAAGGGTAAGCCTGTTACTAAGCAACGACTATCCCACTGGATCGTGGAGGCGATTGCTTTGGCCTATACGAGTCAGAATCTGCAAGCACCTTCGGGTCTGCGGGCTCACTCGACTCGGGGCCTGGCTACATCCTGGGCTTTGTTCAAGGGTGTTTCCATCCAGGATATCTGTGCAGCGGCAAGCTGGTCTTCGCCGCTCACTTTTGTCCGCTTTTACAGGCTAGACGTCTCCGCTCCAAGCGTGGCCCGAGCAGTGCTGGGCACCTTGTTGAGTCGGGACTCCACCTGTTAAATTCTGGTTGATCGGTGATCTTCGAGATAAGCTCGTCTGGCAATACGGGAGCTACAATATCCCATAGTGAGACATCGAACGGAGTGTTATGAATCAGAACTATAGGTTACTTACGTAACCCCAGCACTCAGAGTAACATGAAGTGAGATGTCTCACCAGACGGCCCTCCTTGCTATGGTGAAGCGAGAAGAGGTGCTTATTTTGAATGACGCATGCGTCGTGGCGCAGGCTACTTATAGGGGGTGATTTCCCCTGACGTTGACGTCAAGATCACCAGCCAATCAGGATTGGCGTAATGAGATTGATGCTTCTGTTTGCTCCGCGATGAGGCGCATCCCATAGTGAGACATCTCACTTCATGTTACTCTGAGAACTGGGGTTACGTAAGTAACCTATAGTTGCCCCATCATGTGCCCCATGATAATGTTGGGTTAGGATTCTTAATATTTTTTTGAAACAGTGAGTCATTCATTTCAGACGAAAGGAGACTAAGATGGATTTAACTGAATTGTCAGCTGAAATGACTACTATAGCTGACACATTTAATATGTTAATAATAGCAAGTAAATTAAGCATAAGTATGTAAGCTCCAGGAGTCAATCAAAAACACATGGTAGGATATAGATAGTGAGATATGCCAATAGTTACTATTAACATTGAATCTATTCCTTATACTTTTGCTATTGTTTTGTTGAAAGGCAACACAAAAGACACCACCCTCTAAACAAAATAAAGTATTTTATTACAGCTCAAAGCACATTGTATTAACGTGTGGAGTATATGAGAAGCTTGACAGGCTGCAAGTTATGGTATCTAAGCAATTTAACAAATGTTCACTTGTGTATAATGTTTGTCTTTTATGCACACTGGCACCTTGCTGTAGATATCTCTCTGTGCTTTTCAAGGTTTTTCCAAAACCAGGCAAATCCCATTCCTCTCTGTTCTTTCATTGCAGTGATCACTTACTGTAGATATCTTATCTAACAGAATGACTTGAGAGTTGTGTGCCAAAATGTTCTATCAATACTACACAGACCCCCCTTACACATACACACCAAACAAACAACACACTTCTGTTTGTAGGTCTGACATTGACACACAGTACCAGAGCATCAATAAACTCTCCAAATCTTTTTACTTTCATGGTAGCAATTACTATGAGTGAAAAGTTGACAGGATTTTCAAGTGTTGTATTTATCATTTTGGAATGTATCTCTTTAATTCACCTCCTGTCAGTCTCAGCTATCATTTGTATACACACATTTTGATTGACTGTTGTGACCCGTCAGAAGTGTTGAGTTCAGTCACGTTTCATGTTTTTGCCTCGTCTCCCACTTCCTGTCTTATTTTGGTACTCACCTTTTGTGTTTCATTCCAGGGCTGCTTCTCAGGTCGACTATTTTCATTTCCTCGCTCCTCGGTCCTCGGTCTCACCGGAAGTTGATTTGCCTGCGCCATCTTGAGTACCATCCCATGGCTCTTATTTCTGCCGGAGGACCGAGGATCGAGGAGCGATCATGGAGGAGCGATAACCGAGGAACCACCAGACCATCCTCCGATGAAATCCTAAGATACTCACCCCGCCCCCTTACTGTGTATCGCTCACTGATTGGACGAGGCAGTGCATGCACTGATCTGATGCTTCTTGACATGAGAGCAATAGCCCAGCGGAGTGAAGAAAATACATGAACCTCACGGGACTCACTCCTCAGTTTATACCGTGTTTTGTTAATTTTCTACATATACAAACAAACAAAGTGTGCAATCCAATGAATGTTAATCTAACTGGGTTTTGATAGATAACATATCTGTTTTTGTTCTCTGAATAATTGTATTCCTATTGTGCACTCTAATCAATATTAATCAAACTATTGTTTGTTTAAATACATTTTAAGAATGGCGTTTATCTTTTTTGAGAATGACTTCTTATTTTATTTCATGTATTTGGATCTACAACAGATGATACTAATGTTTATGTCAGTAAATGTGCACTAACAGAGGCGGGGGTGTTTGTGGAAATAACGGGTACAGAGCTGGCTGCTGCCAGACGAACAGCTGTGCAGTGTCATCACAAACGGACGTCGCTTCACGTGACGCTCCAGAGGAAAGGACGTCCCATTGCTCTTAAAACTCATTTCCCTGCTTCTCGTGGTTTCCTTGCGTCCCTCCATGCTTCCCTGGTGGGAGGGACTAAACGCAGGGAAACAAAGCAAGTGAGGGAAGCAAGGATTTCATTTAATCGACCTGAGAAGCAGCCCAGGTCCCTTCACTCCCTAACCTTGGCCCAATCCCAAACCACTCCCTCGACCCTACCCCTCCGTGACGGAGTGAACTCCATACTCGCAGCTCAACGAGGCTCCCTCCTGTCAGATGGATGGAGTAAATACAGCAGCAAGCTTTGGGATGGCCTCCCCTCTCTCCGGGAGAAACAGGAAATGCCGTAACTGTATGTAACAACGGTTTCAAATCAGCATCTCTTTGACAAAAAATGTAAATTAATAACTCAAATAAAACATCTTTCATGTTAAAAAAACATATGAGGTTATCATGAGGTTGTTAACATCGCAGTTTATCAGTGGATGTTTGCTGGAACTACTTGTTAACAGCTTGTTTCCTGACGGACACACACAGCGTTGAGACCGGTCAGGTAGAGACCGGTCTCAAGTCAGCACCGATGCAGACTCGCTGTTTGAGGGCTTGATAGCCCACTCCCCCTCTACACCGCTCCACACTCGTTGGTTTGGAACAGCCCTCAATATGGCGGACCCTCCGTGTGAACGCGCAAACGGAGGGGTAGGGTGTAGGGGGCGGTTTGGGAATGGGCCCTTGTGTGTGTCTCCCTCTCTCATCAGCGTCAGCCCCGCCCCTGATTGTTTCCACCTGTGCCAATTACCTTTTGTTTAAATTCCCCAGCCTTCCCTTGACTTGTGTCAGTTCGTCTTGTCCTGTCTCCATGCCAGTAGTCTGCTTACCAGCGATTTCATATCTTGTCTCAAGCCTGATTCATGCTCCTGAAACTCTTTGTAAGATTTGTTCCTCACCCAGTGAGCGATTTTCGTTGTGCCTTTTTGTCACCTCGTTAAGAGTGTCGATCATTTTTTGTATACTTATTTTTGGAAATAAAGTATATTACTTATACTTTACCTCTGTCTCCCGGGTCATGCATTTGAGTCCTTTTCCTTGTGTATCCAAGTTCGTGACATTGACCTAGTGTAAAGAGCCCTATTTTCGCTTATCACAATGTTCACTAAAGTCAATTGAAATGCCTCTTTTAAAAATATAATATTCCAGCTGCCACTCTGAGTCTTGTCAAAGCAGCAACCTCTGAAAAGGTTTTAGGGTCGGAAAAATAGATCCAATGCAGAAATGTCTCGTTTCTAAAGGCCAAGCCTATCCAATGGTTGAATTGTTTAATTAGATAGAAGTCTGAGACAATGAGCCTTCTTGTCAATTAATATATCATCTCAGTAAACATTTTCCCTATAATTCTTATCATTACAGCATGATCTGTATGTCCCCTCCCCAATCTGATCAATGATGACATGTATAGCCGCATGTCATCATTTCAGCGCTGGTTGTCTTGGTGGTGCCCAGCAAAACAATGTGGGCTTCGTAAATAATTCGACAGCCTTCTGGGGAAAACCTGATCTGATTATGAGAGACGGCATTCATCCTACTTTGGAAGGTGCAAATCTCATTTCGGCAAACATTTCAGGGCTTTGTGGACGTAATCCATGACAATCTGGAGTTGAGACCAGGAGGCGGAGTCGCAGTCTTACACGCTTCTCTGCGCTCTCTCCTAGGCGGTCATCCATAGGAATCCCGAACCCAATAAAATACCCAATATTAGCGGTGTGTGTGTCCTCCCACAACCCAGTCTCACGGCATTTCGTGTTCACCAACACGATTTTTAATCTATTGATTCGTGTTCACCATCACGATTTGCCCCTTTTTTTTTCGTGTTGCACAGCACGATTTTAAAAGCAATGTATTTCTACT
The DNA here is from genome assembly GCF_902827115.2 of Pseudochaenichthys georgianus. Taxonomy (NCBI): domain Eukaryota; kingdom Metazoa; phylum Chordata; class Actinopteri; order Perciformes; family Channichthyidae; genus Pseudochaenichthys; species Pseudochaenichthys georgianus. The sequence continues at coordinate 16,535,196 of NC_047511.1, read as the reverse complement.
GGTAACGTGTTTCGTGCCTGCAGGCTGCAGCACGTCTTTTTCTCCGGTCGGGTCGTGGAAGACCGGAAGCTGTGTGGTTCATAAAAACATGTTCTTACTCAATATCAAGCCACAGTTATTGCTTTTATTTTAAATCGTATAATTTCGGACTTTTGTTGCCGTCTGTGAGGAAAATAAATGGGGCTCAGAGCCTCAGGATACTGAAATCTGTATTTTTAAATATTTTTTTCCTTCTAATTTGTTATTCTTTTCAAAATAACACACTGTTATTTACTCACCAATAACACACAATTATCCTTGCTTTTATTTATTGGTTTAATTCCATAATCTCGGGCTTTTTTGGTGTCCGTCAGGAACTGAATTTCAAAATAAAAATAACCGGAAACAGACGTAGGCCTATAAGGGACATTTCGAGCATCATTGCGATTGTCAACATTTCTGAGTTTAGGATGGCCGAAGACACTACACTACCCATAATCCCCAGCTATCGTTTAGGACTACAGTTCCCGAAAGGTTACGCAGAGCGTCAAACAGCTGTGTGAAATGGAACGAAACCACGCTAGACTATCCAAAACTGGAATCGAACACCCCTCCAGAACTACACATGCTGGCTATTGTGTTTCGCAAAATGTTCTATGGGACGTCTCTACTGAACGTTTTCGTTTTTCCCACAATTAGAAGTTGCCAGTATTAAACACATTGGTGTTATCAAATGTAAAACATATCATTAAATGGGTGAAAATCACTTGTGTCCATAATGCGCAGCATTATATTAATGCTGTATACCCACATGACAGCTCATTGCTACTTTGTAATTCTACTCCACCACAATTCAGAGGTTAACCTGGTATTTTTACTCCACTGCATTTATTTGAGTTACTTTGCAGATTCTGATTAATTATGTGAAATATAAACAACCCTTAAATCAGACTTTAGTTACACCTGAGTAAAATTCAGGTAAGGTGATTGTCAAGTGCCAACAATCAGGAGAGATATTTGATAGTTGGTGCTTGAGAAGACTAAACATGTATCTGCAATTGACATGAATGGAAACAAGTAATAAAGTATATTCATTACTCGTTATTCTCTACTAATAGTTAGTTAAAGGAATGGTCCACTCATTAGATAATTAATCAAAACTTCAGTATTTAGTGAAACATTATGTTTAAACCATACCCTGAAGAAATCAGCGATATTCCCCGGTAAATAATGATTTTATAGCTCTTTTTTATCAAAACCTGTATATGCCGTCTGGCCGCCGCCATTTTTGCCATTTTCAGTAGTCACGTGATGGTCGTGACGTCATCCATGCGTTCACTTTGTCAACACACGGAAACACGGCGGAGTATTTGAGTTCGGACTCACTTGCAGAGGGCGATTTCTCAACTGGCCGAACTGGTGTCCTGGTCGGTGATGACACCAGAAAGACCGATGGTACTGCATCTCCATTAAGTAATGGTTGTTCCATAAATCCCATGTTATGTTTTATCATACTCTCAGAGTAGTCGTCCGGAAATTTGAAATGTTCGCTGCATACTTGAGCCTGTGAATCTCTCGGTTCGGGCCGGCCACATTTTGCTAGCCACTGCCTCCGAATGTACTTCTTACGCTTACCTTTTGGCAACAGATGGAACCGAGCATTCCGTGGATTGTTCCTATCAGAATTGTGGCAATATTTCGCGATACAGTGAGGCATATTTGAAGAGAGAAACTACAGTAAATAACATGGAGATCAACGTGTCTTCGAAAACCAAACGCATGGTTTACGTCACGTCCGGAAAATGGCGGCGCCCACAGTGTTGATGTTATTTCGGTATATAATCAGTTTAAAATCACTGATAATGTCGTCGGATTAAAAAATAAAAAAGAAAGACTGGCAGAGACTGGTCTGTTTTATCGGATGATAATTATTAAAAAATGAGTGTCATGAGCATACCATTCCTTTAAAGACTGTATATTATGGCTATTTTGCACATCCCTTTCAAGATTTTCAAAGGTTTATTGACATATCATACACAACTACGGTGTAGTTATGCAATGAATGAAACACTTGGGTCACAGGTTCCTCAACAGTGCATTACAAGACATCTATCAATATGTGTGTACCTCCACCATTAAACTGTCATATTCTGCACATTTCTTATTCTATCTACATACATACAGTAAGAGTATAATTAATGTGTATAATATCAGTTAAAATAAGTGCTTCAACATAGTTAACATTGCAGGAAAGCAATATATTAGACGTTAATTACTTTGTCAGGCTTAATATTTAATATTTAATGTTTAAATAAAGGTTAATCCGTTTTTCTGTTTTGCACCTCCTCCTATTAATATCTGTGTACATCCTGCACTAAACTGTTTTATTGTAGAGATCACTTATAGTATCTTCTTGATTTTTTATATTCTATATTTCTATATTTATACTTTCCCCCTATGAAAGTATGTACTCTTAATATTGTTTTAATCAAATATTACACATAAAAACAATAATTCAATAACGTGCTTTAACCACTCGGAGGTGCACACAAGGTGCACACAGCCATAATAACTTTGTATTATTAGTGTGTATGTACAACATCTGAAGATGTATAGTTTTATGCATGCTTTCACATCATTTTACAGCATATTGCTATACTATTTCAGACTCAGTATTTAGATTCTTACATTCAAAGAAAATCAGTAATATCTTTGAAAACTACAGTCCTTTTCTATCAGCTGTGCACCGTTATGGTGTAAATATAACCTATCTATGAATTAGATCAAATGTAAAAGTCAGCCGAATTAGTGTTGATACTGCAAGGAGACGTATTGTGTGAAGAGAAATTGAAGATGTTGTTTAATTGTTGATATATTTATGATCCACGTCAAGTATTCAGTTTCGGCGCCATTTCTTCCAGTTTTTCCAAAGGTCTTCTCATCAGGGCTCTCTAAATAAAGAACTACAGCAGATCTGTAATATGTAATGCAGCCGAACCGTGTATTACAATGCCGTTATGTGATGACTTTCAAAGAGAAAAGCAAGAGCACTCGGAATTAAGTATTATTTTATACTTTTAAAATGTTTTCCGGATTTCATATAATATAAACACCAAATCCCAGCATGCATTGCGGCTAACACATCCAATCAGCGAGCTTAAAACCATAGCTGAGGATCTTGGGTAATCGCTCGAAATGCCTACGTCTGTTTCCGGTTATATTTATTTTGAAATTCAGTTCCTGACGGACGCCAAAAAAGCCCGAGATTATGGAATTAAACCAATGAATAAAAGCAAGGATAATTGTGTGTTATTGGTGAGTAAATAACAGTGTGTTATTTTGAAAAGAATAACAAATTAGAAGGAAAAAAAGATTTAAAAAATACAGATTTCAGTATCCTGAGGCTCTGAGCCCCATTTATTTTCCTCACAGATGACAACAAAAGTCCGAAATTATACGATTTAAAATAAAAGCAATAACTGTGGCTTGATATTGAGTAAGAACATGTTTTTATGAACCACACAGCTTCCGGTCTTCCACGACCCGACCGGAGAAAAAGACGTGCTGCAGCCTGCAGGCACGAAACACATTACCAGTAGAAATACATTGCTTTTAAAATCGTGCTGTGCAACACGAAAAAAAGGGGCAAATCGTGAAGGTGAACATGAATCAATAGATTAAAAATCGTGTTGGTGAACACGAAATGCTGTGAGACTGGGTTGCCTCCCAAGGACAATTTAAGGTAAAACCTAATAGGTGTCATACATAATAACTAGGGCGGTCAGTCGATTAAAATATTTAATCGCATGATTGTCCATAGTTAATCGCGATTAATCGCAAATTAATCGCACATTTTTGATCCGTTCTAAATGCACCTTAGAGGAATATTTTTCAAGTTTTTAATACTCTTATCAACATATGAGTGGACAAATATGCTTTATGCTAATGTTTATTATCATTTGAACAATGACAAATATTCTCATGAATATTAAACACAACAACCTCTGAACATTACAAATATTCGGCTCAATTCAACCTGGAACCTCTCTCATACAATACAAATGGTGTGGGTGTGTGTGTGTGTGTGTGTGTGTGTGTGTGTGTGTGTGTGTGTGTGTGTGTGTGTGTGTGTGTGTGTGTGTGTGTGTGTGTGTGTGTGTGTGTGTGTGTGTGTGTGTGTGTGTGTGTGTGTGTGTGTGTGTGTGTGTGTGTGTGTGTGCTGGATCGTTGGAGCTATGTGCAACTCAAGGCATATGCTCGAACGGGAGCTGCCTGGACGCTGCAATCATGTTGCTGCAATCATGAGTGTGCTGACTTTTCGTACAATGTCCCACTGTCTGGCTGCCTGCATAAAGTCAAGTGCTCGGCGCAGTTGTGTGGATGGAGCGCTCCTCTGTTTTCATTTAAACAGCTCTTTATATCCGTTAGCGCAGCTAGCTAGCACCAGATGCCAACAACAACAATGCACGTAAGGTCTCTCTCTCTCGCTCGCTCGGGCCACACATACACACACCCTCCCGGTCCTCCCGATGGCCAGTCGGTGCCTGCCGGTGAGCGTGGAAGTGTGGTCTGCCACAAGCGGGCGGCAGGAGCGGGGCTGTCAGCAGCATCAGTTTGTAGATGGTATTTTAAACTCGATGCGCTCTGAAACTACGGGGCGGCCGAGGAAAAAAAATACACATGCGTTAATCGCGTTAAAATAATTAGTGGCGTTAATTTTTTTTTGCGTTATTAACGCGTTAACTTGACAGCCCTAATAATAACCTAATAAAAGTAAATGTAACAACTACTACAGTGCAACAAAACAGGAAGATTAAATCTGGACTCTTAAACATAAGATCTCTAGCATCTAAAGCAATATTGGTAAATTATTTAATATCAGATTATAATATTGATATATGCTGTCTCACTGAAACTTGGTTGAGACATGAAGCATAAATGAGGCCACTCCACCCAGCCATATCAATACTCATATTGCCCGAGGCGTAGGCAGAGGAGGTGGAGTTGCAGCAATCTTTGACTCAAGTTTACTTAATACTAAATACTAAACCAAAATTAAATTATACCTCCTTTGAAAGTCTCGTTTTTAGTCTTACGCATCCGACCTGGAAAACTTTGCAGCCAATCTTATTTGTTACAGTGTATCGTGCACCAGGTCCTTATTCAGAATTCTTATCATAATTCTCTACGTTTTTATCAACTTTGGTACTTAAAACAGATAAAGTAATTATCGTAGGTGACTTTAATATTCATGTTGACGACGATTAAAATAGCCTTACTGTTGCATTTAACTCTATATTAGATTCTGTTGGTTTCTGTCAGAGTGTAAATAAACCAACCCACTGCTATAATCACACTCTCGACCTTGTTCTGACTTATGGTATTGAAATTGAGCAACTATTAGTCGAACCGCATAATCCTGCTTTATCCGACCATTTCTAAGTAACTTTTGAAGTACTGTTACTAGACTACAAAGCATTAGTCAAAAGCTCCTGCAGCAGAAACCTATCTGTTAGTGCTATAGCCAAATTTAAGGAAGAGATTCCACCAATACTTAACTCGATAGCATGTCTGCATGTAAGGGAGGAAACGTATAAAAAATGTACACCACCCCAAATTGATCATGTTGTTGATAGTGCTACAGATGCGCTGCGAATAAAATTAGACTCTGTTGCTCCTTTGAAAAAGTAAAAGTAAAGTAATAAAACAACATAAATTAGCTCCATGGCATAATGCCGAAACCCGCAAAATAAAGCAAAAGTCGAGACAACTTGAAAGGATATGGCGTTCCACTAAACTTGAAGAATCTCGTTTAATTTGGCATATTACTCTCAATGAATATAAGAAAGCACTGCGTAAAGCGAGAGCAGCCTACTACTCTTCATTAATCCATCCATCCATCCATCTTCTCCCGCTTATCCGTGGTCGGGTCGCGGGGGTAGCAGTTCCAGCAGAGAGCCCCAAACTTTCTTTTCCCTGGCGACATCAACCAGCTCTGACTGGGGGATCCCAAGGCGCTCCCAGGCCAGCGAAGAGATATAATCCCTCCACCTGGTCCTAGGTCTACCCCTTGGTCTCTTCCCAGCTGGAAGTGCCTGGAACACCTCCCTAGGGAGGCGCCCAGGTGGCATCCTAACTAGGTGCCCGAACCACCTCAACTGGCTTCTTTCGACGCGAAGGAGGAGCGGCTCAACTCCGAGTCCCTCCCTGATGACCGAACTTCTCACCTTATCCCTAAGGGAGACACCAGCCACCCGGCGGAGGAAACCCATCTCGGCCGCTTGTATCCGCGATCTCGTTCTTTCGGTCATGACCCATCCTTCATGACCATAGGTGAGGGTAGGAACGAAAATGGCCCGGTAGACAGAGAGCTTTGCCTTCTGGCTCAGCTCCCTTTTCGTCACAACGGTGCGGTAAAGTGACTGCAGTACCGCTCCCGCTGCTCCGATTCTCCGGGCCCATCTCACGCTCCATTGTTCCCTCACTCGAGAACAAGACCCCGAGATACTTGATCTCCTTCAATTGGGGTAAGGACTCATTCCCTACTTGGAGTGGACAGTCCATCGGTTTCCTGCTGAGAACCATGGCCTCAGATTTGGAGGTGCTGATCCTCATCCCAGCTGCTTCACACTCAGTTGCGAACCGATCCAGTGAGTGCTGAAGGTCGCAGACCCTCCTTTCGAGTACCTTGGAGTACACTTTCCCGGGGAGGCTGAGTAGTCTGATGCCTCTGTAATTGGCACACAACCTCTGATCCCCCTTTTTGAAAAGGGGAACCACCACCCCGGTCTGCCACTCCTTCGGTACTGTTTCCGACTTCCAAGCAACGTTGATGAGACGGGTCAACCATGACAGTCCCTCAACACCCAGAGCCTTCAGCATTTCCGGGCGGATCTCATCCACCCCGGGGCTTTGCCACTGTGGAGTTGTTTGACGACCTCAGTGACCTCCCCCCGGGAGATTGGTGTTGATCCCCCGTCATACTCCAGCTCTGCCTCTAACATAGAGGGCGGAGTTGTCGGGTTCAGGAGTTCCTCAAAGTGTTCCTTCCAACACCCTAACACTCCATCAGTTGAGGTCAACAACGTCCCATCCTTACTGTACACAGCTTGGATGGTTCCCTGCTTCCCCCTCCTGAGGTGTCGGACAGTTTTCCAGAACAACTTTGGTGCCGCCCGAAAGTCCTTCTCCATGTCTTCTCCGAACTTCTTCCACACCCGCTGCTTTGCCTCGGCAACGGATGAGGCTGCTGCCCTTCAGGCCTGTCGGTACCTTGCTACTGCCTCGGGAGTCCCCCGGGATAACAAATCCCTGAAGGCCTCCTTCTTCAGTCGGACGGCTTCCCTGACCACCGGTGTCCACCAGGAGGTTCGAGGGTTACCGCCCCTTGAGGCACCAAGGACCATGAGACCACAGCTCCCCGCCGCGGCTTCGGCAATAGAGGCTTTGAACACCGACCACTCTGGTTCAATGTCCCCAACCTCCACAGGAATGCACGAAAAGCTCCGCCGGAGGTGCGAGTTGAAGGCCTCCTGAACTTGGGCCTCCTCCAGACGTTCCCAGTTCACCCGAACTACACGTATGGGCTTACCAGGTCTATCCAGAGGCTTCCCCCGCCACTCGACCCAACTCACCACCAGATGGTGATCAGTTGACAACTCCGCCCCTCTCTTTACCCGAGTGTCCAAAACATACGGCCTCAGGTCCGATGATACGATAACGAAATCGATCATGGACCTTCTGCCTAGGGTGCTCTGGTACCACGTACACTTATGAGCATCCTTATGTTCGAACATGGTGTTTGTTATGGCCAATCCATGACTAGCACAGAAGTCCAGTAACAAACCACCACTCCGGTTCAGATCAGGGGGGCCGTTCCTCCCAATCACGCCCCTCCAAGTGTCTCCATCATTGCCCACATGTGCGTTGAAGTCTCCCTGCAAGATTAAAGAGTCCCCTTCAGGAGCCCCATACAGGACTCTTTCCAGGGTCTCCAAGAAGGCCGTATACTCTGAACTGCTGTTGGGTGCATAAGCACACACAACAGTCAGAGTTTTCCCCCCCATAACCCGCAGGCGTAGGGAGGCGACCCTCTCGTCCACTGGGGTAAACTCCAACAACGAAGCACCTAACCGGGGACTTGTGAGTATCCCCACACCCGCCCGGCGCCTCACACCTTGAGCAACTCCGGAGAAGAATAGAGTCCAACCCCTATCCAGAAGTAAGGTTCCAGAGCCGACGCTGTGCGTAGAGGTGAGCCCAACCAGATCCAACTGGTACCGCTCCACCTCCCGCACAAGCTCCGGCTCCTTCCCCCCCAGAGAGGTGACGTTCCACGTCCCCAAAGCCAGCTTCTGCCGCCCGGGTCTGGTCCGTCGAGACCCTCCGCTTTCACTGCCACCCTTCTGGCAGCGCACCCGACCCCATCGTTGTTTCCCGTAGGTGGTGGGCCCGCGGGAGGGAGAAGCGGAGGTGTTGCCCACATTGCCTTTTCGGGCTGGGCCCGGCCGGGCTCCGTGGCAAGCCCGGCCACCAGACGCTCGCCGACGAGTCCTCCTTCTGGGCCTGGCTCTAGAAAGGGACCCCGGGCTTCCTCCGGGCCGGGTATCCTCACTTCTTGGTTTTCCTTTCATGAGGTCTTTTGAACCAATCTTAGTCTGGCCCCTTGCCTGAGACCAATTTGCCATGGGAGACCCTACCAGGAACACAAGGTTCCAGACAACACAGCCCCCAGGTTCATCAGGGCACACAAACCTCTCTACCACGGTAAGGTGCTGGTTCTTCATTAATAGATGAGAATAAGAATAATGCAAGATTTCTTTTCAGCACTGTAGCCAGGCTGACAGAGAGCCATAGCTCGATTGAGCCTTCTATTCCCATAGCACTCAGTAGTAATGACTTTATGTGCTTTTTTAACAATACAATTGTTACTCTTAGAAACAAAATTAATGACCTTTTGCCTTTGACCAGTATACTGTAGTGTTATCAACAGCTCCCGGAAACGTAAGTTCTAATATTACACTAGATAGTAAACTAGAATGCTTTTCAGCCATAAACCTTGAACAATTACATTCAATGATTCTCTCTTCTAAACCATCAACGTGTATGTTAGACCCAATTCCAACTAAGCTGTTGAAGGAAGTTTTTCCATTAATTAGCACTTCTTTATTAAATATTATGAATATGTCTTTATTATCAGGCTATGTTCCACAATCATTCAAAGTAGCAGTGATAAAACCGCTTCTTAAAAAGCACAACCTCGATCCAGAGGTTTTAGCCAACTATAGACCTATTTCTAATCTTCCGTTCCTCTCAAAAATTCTTGAGAAAGCGGTCGCAAAACAGTTGTGTGATTACTTAAAAAACAATGATTTATTTGAAGATTTTCAGTCTGGCTTTAGAACACATCATAGCACAGAGACAGCTCTGGTTAAAGTCACAAATGACATTCTAATAGCCTCAGACAAGGGACTTGTCTCTATTCTTGTTTTGCTCGTTCTCAGTGCTGCATTTGATACTATCGATCATGATATCTTATTGCAAAGACTAGAGCACTTATTTGGCATACAGGGAACTGCTTTAGGCTGGTTTAGGTCCTATCTATCTGAACGCTCTCAGTTTGTACGTGTCAATGATGAATCTTCCATGCAAACCAAAGTTAGCCATGGAGTGCCACAGGGCTCAGTGCTCGGACCTATTTTGTTCACATTATATATATGCTTCCATTAGGCAATATTATAAGGAATCATTCTGTAAATGTTCATTGTTATGCGGATGATACTCAACTATATTTATCAATCAAGGCTGATGAAATTAATCATCTAAATAAAATTCAAGACTGCCTTAAGGACTTAAAAACATGGATGACCTTACATTTGTTTATGTTAAACACGACCACAACTGAAGTTATTGTACTTGACCCGAAGAATCTACGAAACAAATTATCTAAAGATATACTAACTATGGATGGCATTAATTTGGCCTCCAGTGAGACTGTAAGGAATCTTGGTGTTATATTTGATCAGGATTTATCCTTTAACGCCCACATAAAATCGCCTACTTCCATCTACGTAACATTGCAAAAATCAGGCATATCTTGCCTCAAAACGATGCAGAGAAACTAGTCCATGCATTTGTTACTTCAAGGCTGGATTATTGTAACTCTTTATTATCAGGGTGTAACAAGAAGTCAGTCAAGTCGCTTCAGCTGATTCAAAATGCTGCAGCTCGTGTACCAACCAGAGTTCGGAAAAGGGACCACATTACTCCTGTTCTGGCTGCCTTACACTGGCTCCCTATAGAACACAGGATATAATTTAAAATTCTTCTTCTCGTCTACAAAGCCCTTAATGGGCAGGCGCCATCTTACCTTAAAGAACTCATTATACCCCACTGTCCTATTAGGGCATTGCGTTCCAAGAATGCAGGGTTGTTGGTTGTTCCTAGAGTCTCTAAAAGTATAATGGGAGCCAGAGCCTTTTCTTATCAAGCTCCACATTTGTGGAATCAGCTTCCAGTTTGTGTTCGGGCGGCAGACACCCTATCCGTTTTTAAGAGTGCGCTTAAGACCTTCCTTTTTGATAAAGCTTATAGTTAGGGCTGATTAGATTCAGCCCCTAGTTTTGCTGATATAGGTTTAGTTTGTCAGGGGACATCTTACTTCTTCCTTCTCTCTCCGTCTATACCTGTGTACTCTCATGTTCTGATTAACCCAGCTTCCCCAAATTTCTTTCTTTTTGGTGTCTATATACGCTGGGATCCGGAGTCATGGATGATCCTGCGGTCCTGTGTCCTGCATCGCGAGCCCTGGATCTTGAGTCGTGGCTGTGGTCCTGGATCATAGGTCCTGGATGGATATCCTCGTGTATTCATCTTCCTAATACACACACATGCATTTCCAAACATTTGGACTACCTATGTTGCAAATGTATTATCTTTTCAATTTACACACGGCATCTATTGCACGTCTGTCCGTCCTGGGAGAGGGATCCCTCCTCTGTTGCTCTCCCTGAGGTTTCTCCCATTTTTCCCTTTAAACTGTGGGTTTTCTCCGGAAGTTTTTCCTTGTACGATGTGAGAGTCTAAGGACAGAGGGTGTCGTATTGTCATACTAATATTCTGTACAAACTGTGAAGTCCACTGAGACAAATGTAACATTTGTGATATTGGACTATATAAATAAACATTGATTGATTGTTCTTCATTGTTTAAATGGTGGTCCCATTAGGTGTGAAATATCCTTTTTTTCTTAAAAAAAAAAACAGTCTTTCCAGTTTATAAAACTAACATTTTGGTCGCTTGAAATTGTAATTTGGTTGCACTTCTCTCAGGCCTCTAGTGCTACTTGCGTTTGCGATAAAAAGAGATAGTTCTGGATAAAATGCTAAACTTGAGGCCTTAAAAAAGTCCTCATAAAAACAAATGGGTGATGTCAGAGATGTTGTAAATGGAGCCACCTCTTTTTCAACAGAAGACATACATTTTAATCTCAACAGATACATGCTTCTTTTGGTTATTATTATTTATTCTTTTTATGTTCTCATTTAACAAATCATCCGCACTAAATTGACATTTATGATGAGAAATAGCTATATAATAAATGACACCTACAGAGAGAGACAATCATCAAGCCAGATACCTAGGTATTTATAACAGGTAACCACTTAAGAGTACTTGTCCTTGCATAGTAACAATATCCAAAGCAGTGTGTGTAGACTTTTTAGCTTTAGAAAAGAGAATTACCTTGGTTTTATCAACATTTAAAAGAAGCTTAAGCTCAGAGAGCTGAGTCTGAATAATGTTAAAAACAGCCTGTAATTTAACAACAGCCTCCTGAATGGAGGGACCTACACAGTACATCACGGTATCATCCGCATACAAATGTAAAGTAGCTTACTGCATGGCCCCAATGCATAGCTGGATATGCCAATACTGAGTAGCCTCTGCTTTAAAATGTGAAGATCAACTGTGTCAAACGCTTTGGAAAGGTCAATAAACAGAGCTGCACAACTCTGCTTATCATCTAAGATACTCGTAATGTCATTCACCACTTTCATTGTCGCAGTGATGGTGCTGTGTTTCTTTCTGAAACCTGACTGATGTTTAGACAGGATGTCATTTGTACATAAAAACTCCTTTACTTGTTCACTCACTAGGCATTCGAGCACCTTCGCCAGAACTGATAATTTAGAGATTGGCCTATAGTTATTTAAAATAGTTGCCTCCCCTCCTTTTAGCAAAGGCAAGACATAAGCAGACTTCCATACTTTTGGAATTGTATTTGTGCTGAGGGAGAGGTTAAAAAGAGTATTAAGAGGTGGAGCAATAAAATCTGCAGCTATCTTTAAAAATAAAGGTTCTACGTTGTCCGGGCCGGCCGGTTTCTTAGGATCTAGCTTGGTTAAGGCTTCATGAACAACATTAACAGTAAAATGAGTAAAACTGAAAGGGTTTTCCAGACCACATTGTTCAGAGTCACGGATTGGGGTTTTCACAGAAGCAGAGTTAGAAACTTAATCAAACATAGAACCGCAGGACACAAAATGCTCATTAAAGCAATTTAGCATAGTGGCCCTGTCCGATATAGTGCCAGATGCTGTGGTAAGGCACGGAGGTAGCTCAATACGGATCTCACCGGTGGATATCGATGTTATGACTTTCCAATATTTCCTAGGATTATTTAGGTTTTCTGTGGTAACTGACAAATAGTACTTTGACTTACAGTAGCACTTTTGACATGTGAAGTGAATCTATTCCTTAGCTGCCTAAAACGCAGCCATTCTTGTTACGGTGGGTGAAGCAAGCAGGACCCAAATGCAGATTACACTGATAATGCCTTTATTTCAAGGATAAAATAATAATTTGGACAAAACAGAACACTCACCGGTGAACTCATTCACAAACAAAAGACGAACCAACACTGAACACAGGAAGGGACAAGACTAAATACAGGGAGGGGTAATCACAAGACGAGAAACAGCCGGGCAGGGGAGGAGAAACACAAGGGCGACAGGTGAACACAATCAGACAATTAGACACACCAGGGAAACTAACGACAGGGAGGAAAAACACAGGAAGAAGGACCAGACAATACACAAGGAAGAAAACACCCAAAACAAGAAAACATGACATAACACAATAATCGTAACAATTCTACCTCTGAGCCTGATTTCCTAGCCTTTGCCCAGGCCTTGTTTCTCTCATGAAGGAGACTAGAAAGTTCAGCAGAAAACCAAGGATTGTCTCGTCCCTTCACTCTAAATGTACACAGGGGTGCATGTCTATCAATGATCTCCATAAAACCAAGATAAAAATAAGACCATGCAGTTTCTACATCAGCACACAGATCGATTTTACTCCATCAAAATCAAACAGATCATGCACAAAACCCTGCTCCACAAAATGTTTTATGTCTCTCTTAATAATAATACAAGGTTTAACCTTTTGGACCTTAGTGTCCCTAATTGTGGCTACAGCACAGTGGTCACTCACATCATTCGCAAATACTCCCACAGATGAGTATTTGTGGGGAACATTAGTTAAAATTAGATCAATTAGGGAGGATTTATTAGAGGACTTAATGTTAGGGCGAGTAGGACTGTCCACAATCTGAGTAACATTTAAAGAGATACAAAGGTTTTTAAAATCCTCTGACACTGCAGTTAACCAGTCCCAGTTAAAATCTCCAAGTAGCACTATTTCCTTGTAGTCTAGTTGCGATAAAAGATTTGCTAGCGAAGACAAGGAGTCCTTGACAGCTGAGGGGGTCTGGAACAGCCCACCAACATGACCTGTTGCCCCTTTGCCACTTCTATATTTAAGGCAAACATATTTGAATTGCTTACTGATAGATTTGGAAACTAATGTGGTTACACTGAACTTATTCTTAACATAAATGGCAACGCCACCACCTTTATTAGGCAGGTCGGAACGAAACACATTATTATTTAAGGCAATGTCAGAGGCCAAAATAGATTTGTTTAGCCATGTTTCTGATAAAACAATGACGTCAGCGTCAGTCGAGCTTGCGCAAATGTGGAAAAATTCTAGTTTACCTAACAGACTGCGCACATTCAAGTGGATGAAACCCAACCCAGACCTAGCTTTAAAATCAGCAGGAGTAGCGATCTGACTAATGAAGCTTAGCGCAAGTTCAGACAGGAAGACCTAACACTCCGTATTGCTCGTCATGGCAATACTTGCTCCCTGCATCTAAATGACAGGGAGCGCCTCTCAGCTAAACCTATCACGCCCCTCCATTTACAAGCCTAAATGATTGCACCTGTTAATCTCTCTATATATGCTCTCCCCTGTTCTATCAGCTGTCTTCCAGGTGTCCACGCGCAAGCAGCAGCAGGGCTTCGTCCCAGCTCCAGACATTATTCATCAGCTCCGCAGTCTGGCGGATTAAGCTACAGGCGGCGTTCCCCAGTCGGCTAGCAGTTCCAGCCGGCCGCCCCGCAAACCCGGACGCGGGAGGAAAAGACAAGGAAATCAGGCTCCACGGAAGTTCCTCCGGCTTAATGGAAACGGGCTTCTTCACCCAAACAATTGACGCACGCCTTCAGTCTCTCAAGAGGGTATCACTGGCTTCAGGGCCGCTCAAATGCGGCGCTTCCGGCTTCACGCGGAACGGGTCCTCATCGCAGGCGAAGCTTTACCCATTCTGGCTTCAAACCACAACCCCTCCTGCAGGCAGGCAGGGCTCAAGCTACATCCCATTGAAGCTACTTCCCCCTGCGCCTCACTATAAAAATAGGCGTTTGAGTAGCGCTGGCAAGAGGGGTAAGGTGAGTTCCAGGCAGTGTTGGGTGACACGTGTTACAGTATGGAGTTTCAGTAACGTATTACTTGCATTACTAATGCAGTCGGGTAATTACTACCCATTACAATGCTCAGTAACTAACGTAGTTTCAAGCTTCAACACAGCGTTACCTGAAATGAATGGTGCCAACTAATTTCTAATATGCAAAAGACAAACAAATGCGTCTATGATGTATTTTCGATCAGACGAGATCTCTCTCCCGGTCTGCGTGCGAGGGGGCGGGGCAGTTTACACACACGCAGCTGCTACATGCAGCGGAGCACTCTACGGAGGTGGCGGAGAGAACACGCTCCGAGGTGTGGTTAAACTTACCCGTCTCGACGTGGAGAATGCTCGTTGCCAAAAGTGCAATAAGAGTTTAGCTTTTGTCTAAACATTTATCAAAGTGCAGCACATTCAGACAGAGGAATGCACCGTTTTCGACTGTCTAGCAGCTCTGTAGCCCCATCCACGAGTAACGTTTCCACGTCAGGTGTCATGTATGCTGGCAGCAATACACAGAGTTCACTAAATTATACAAACATGGGTTAATGATTAGAGGTAACTGAGCATTTTATTTTGTTGGGCTAGAGTCTTTCCCATGCTGTTTTCCGGGAATAATAGTCAAAGCCGTCAGGTGCAGCATAGGCAAGACGACAAGATTTGTCATAACTTTAACGAAAACGTCTGCTACCACCCATATCGTACATTCCTCCACATCTGCAGTCCTGCAAGGACGCTCATCCGAGGTCTGTATGCCCCAAGCGCAACCGCAGCTTTGCCAGTACCTCGCGCCAGGAATCACATGGAAAATAATCTTTCAACCCCCCCCCCCCACCCGCATTAACGCCACACATTAGCAGCGGCGTATCTACTCACTCAGACACTCAATGAGTCTTCGTTTTTATTCACGGATGCTGCCCATCCGTGGGGTTTTTGGGGAGTTTCTTCAGGGAGAAAGAGAAGTTCACGTAATATGATAGAAGACAGTCTAATCACCCAATCAAGTGCATCCATGTCTCACCGTGGCGTAATTAAACTGCTAATTAAGCTAGTCCCATATCATGGGTCATGTTTCAGTATTTACCTAAGCATACATCATTTTATGCTGAGCATATTGTCTCATTTATATTGGTTCATGCTCACATGGCTTACGATAAGCCAGGATATAACATTCATGTCTCATTGTACTCAAGCTAACAGCTGCATTACATTGTCTACATCTCCCTCTTCCCCCGGACATCGACTCGTGCCGGCAATCCTAGATCTCTCAGTTTACCTATGGTAAACATGCATATAACTGGTGGTGGTGTCTTAATAGCATTTCAGGGCTTCGTCCAGGATAGGTGCAGCAACCCTGCCGCAATCAAGGTAATTATTCCTCATCCCTACAACAACCAGACGGCCATCCAAGATCTCTCTTTCCTGGTATTTATACATTTAGTGGTAGTGTTCATCTGTGCATGTTTAACCCTGCATCGCAGGTCATCGACCATCGTGTCGGCAAGGTTTAGTGGTAGTGTTCACGTAAGCCCGGCGCTGATTCCGGCCGTCGACTCCCGAGTCAGCATCCTATGATGTACAGTAAGCCCGGCAGCGATTCCGGCCGTTGTTTAGTGGTAGTACGTAAGCCCGGCCTGATTCCGGCCGGTGGCTCTCGGGTCAAGCATCTTATGATGTACAGTAAGCCCAGCAGAGAACAGTAAGCCCGGCAGCGACTCCGGCCGTCGTTTAGTGGTAATGTTCTCGTAAGTCCGGCGCTGATTCCGGCCGTCGACCTTCGGGTCAGCATCTTATGATGTACAGTAAACCCGGCAGTGATTCCGGCAGATTGTTTAATCCACATGTTAATCTCTCATTTCATCCATAGATCACCGCAGTCAGCCCACAAGACGTTCCGGAACCTCTGCCCAGGAGCCAACGCTCAACCCGTCAGGATTCCTCCCCTGCATCTCCTCTCTCTCTCTTAAATAGAAGCCCCCTAGAAAGGCACCTCGAATCAGCAGGTTTATGAGGAAGGGCTTAGCGCGTCCACCCTCAAAACATATGATTCACTTGGAGAACGTTTGCGACGTTTTGCTTTCCATAGGCTTCACACTTAAAACTGTTCTCATCTCCACCGTGTGTGCCTTCATGTGCTACTGCGCCACTGATCGCCACCTCAAACCTCAATACATCCGGGGCCTCTTAGCGGGAATTCAGTTTAACGTTCGCTGTTCCGATCCCGGCTTTCCCAGCCTGTTCACAAACCAGTCAGTCAAACTCATCCTCAAGCCGTGCTGGCTATCCAAAGGTCTCTCCTACCTTAAACAAATTGGTACGTATGCATATAACTGGTGGTGGTTCTTAGTATGTCAGCACGCATGTCGCCCCACGGCTCATGTTTATTTCTGCATATTTAAACCTGTATGTCCAGGTTGTAAAACCTTCGGGTCTGTATAACGTGTCCCTGCTAAAGCAGGTTGCCCCGCAAGAGAAAAGGTTCGGGAAGCCTCGCACGTTCCGGGCACCCGGGGCACTGGTCGTGTCGCTCGGTGCGTCCGGGTAGTCCCCGCTCACCCGGGATGCCCCGTACGTCCGGGACGCCCTGTACGGCCAGGATGCCCCCTCCGGGATGCCCCGTACGTCCGGGACGCCCTGTACGTCCAGGAAGCCCCATCCGGGATGCCCCGTACGGCCGGGAAGCCCTGTACGTCCAGGTAGGATGCCCGGGAGGCATCAGTCGCTTAAATCCTCACATGTATTAACCTCTCCTTTCCATCCATAGATTTCCGCTGCATCCCACAAGGTAAGATTATTCACATTCAGTACTTCATACTTCATTCTTTTGGGGGTTCATCGGAAACGGTTCTTCCCTTCCCGATTGATATCCTACTAAAACCTGTATGTCCAGGCTGTAAAACCTTCGGGTCTGTATAACGTGTCCCTGCTAAAGCAGGTTGCCCCGCAAGAGAAAAGGTTCGGGAAGCCTCGCACTTTCCGGGCACCCGGGGCACTGGTCGGGTCGCTCGGTGCGTCCGGGTAGTCCCCGCTCACCCGGGATGCCCCGTACGTCCGGGACGCCCTGTACGGCCAGGATGCCCCCTCCGGGATGCCCCGTACGTCCGGGAAGCCCTGTGTGGATGCCCTGTACGATCCAGGATGCCCTGTACGGCCAGGATGCCCCGTATGTCCGGGTTGCCCTGTACGTCCAGGATGCCCCGTACGTCCGGGAAGCCCCGTATGTCCGGGTTGCCCTGTACGTCCAGGATGCCCCGTACGTCCGGGAAGCCCCGTATGTCCGGGTCGTGAAACCTCCGGTCCGTATAATGTTTCCCTGCTAAAGTCAGGTTACCCCGCACATTCGGGAAGCCTCGCACGTTCCGATCACCCGGGGCACTGGTCGGGTCGCTCGGTGCGTCCGGGTAGTCCCCGCTCACCCGGGATGCCCCGTACGTCCGGGACGCCCTGTACGGCCAGGATGCCCCCTCCGGGATGCCCCGTACGTCCGGGACGCCCTGTATGTCCAGGAAGCCCCATCCGGGATGCCCCGTCTGTCCGGGATGCCCCGTACGGCCGGGAAGCCCTGTACGTCCAGGAAGAATGCCCGGGAGGCATCAGTCGCTTAAATCCTCACATGTATTAACCTCTCCTTTCCATCCATAGATTTCCGCTGCATCCCACAAGGTAAGATTATTCACATTCAGTACTTCATACTTCATTCTTTTGGGGGTTCATCGGAAACGGTTCTTCCCTTCCCGATTGATATCCTACTAAAACCTGGGCCTAATCGCCAAAACAACATTCATTCATTTGTGATGAACTGTCATCATTATGTTTCATTGATATAATGTGACCGATAATAAATATGTATTCCATACATCATGTCTCTCCTGATTGAAATGAAGCTTAGCGCAAGTTCAGACAGGAAGACCTAACACTCCGTATTGCTCGTCATGGCAATACTTGCTCCCTGCATCTAAATGACAGGGAGCGCCTCTCAGCTAAACCTATCACGCCCCTCCATTTACAAGCCTAAATGATTGCACCTGTTAATCTCTCTATATATGCTCTCCCCTGTTCTATCAGCTGTCTTCCAGGTGTCAACGCGCAACCCTCCTCCACCCCTTCGCCTCCTGCTTTCAACTCCATGCATGCACACACATGCATTTCCAAACATTGGACTACCTATGCTGCAAATGTATTATCTTTTCAATTTACACACGGCATCTATTGCACGTCTGTCCGTCCTGGGAGAGGGATCCCTCCTCTGTTGCTCTCCCTGAGGTTTCTCCCATGTTTCCCTTTAAACTGGTTTTTCTTCGGAAGTTTTTCCTTGTACGATGTGAGGGTCTAAGGACAGAGGGTGTCGTATTGTCATACTGATATTCTGTACAAACTGTGAAGACCACTGAGACAAATGTAACATTCGTGATATTGGGCTATATGACTAAACATTGATTGATCGATTGATTGAACTCAGGACCAAGCTTAACCTTCTCCCTTCCAACCGGACCTAACCACTTATCACCACCACCAGTGTCTAGACCCAGGGGGGTTCATCGGAAACGGTTCTTCCCTTCCCGATTGATATCCTACTAAAACCTGGGCCTAATTGCCAAAACAACATTCATTCATTTGTGATGAACTGTCATCATTATGTTTCATTGATATAATGTGACCGATAATAAATATGTATTCCATACATCATGTCTCTCCTGATTGAACTACTACTGGGCGGTCCAGGGTTAGGTTGTACATTTCCTGACAGTAATAACAACAACAAAAAACAGGCATATTTTCCTCTTAAAGGTCAAATGCAAAGCTTCCAAATATGCTACATTTTTATAGAAATGTTGTTTTTAAGACTGCCTGTATTTTTTATTTAATTTAAATCGAGATAATACACCCGAAAAAAAGCTTTTTATTGATACAAAACTCGACCCAAAGCCCTCTGAATTTCTGACATGTCATTCCCAGCAACCTCTGCGCGCGTGACGTCATTGTGGCCAAACAGTCTCTGGGCCAAATATCCCGACTTGGCAGTCTCGTGCGCTGTTCACATGTCAGCGGTGTTTTTCGCTCATGACTGGTGCAGAAAACTCTGAATTATATCTGCGAAATCACGCAAAACATGGGTTATTGTTGTGCTTTCGGATGTACGAACGGTGCGGTATCTGGGAGAATTTTTCATTCATTTCCCCAAGACAAAATCATCCGCCGAAACTGGATTATTTTAGTGAATCGTGTTGGCTGGCAGCCGACAAAATGGAGCAAGTTGTGCTCTGACCACTTCGCGTCTGATGCATACGATGTTGATCCTGCCATCGTCAAGTATGTTGGTGGAGAAGCATTTAAAGTACATCGGAGGCTGAAACCCGGAGCCGTCCCCTCCATATTTGAGCACAAAAAACAACTGAAAGAACGAAAGAGCCGGGCAATGCAGAAACGCCAAAGAATTGAGGTAAACACATTTTGATTTGATTTCAAAGCGCACGGAGCACAGAGCGGACAGCAGATAATGGAATTGCAGTTTTATTGCTATAATATAATATAGTGTTGAGGTGGGCACCGTGTCTTTACGATCATAAACAATGTGTTGGATGTGGAGCTAGGATAAGTAATAAGGGAGCTAGGAGTGATTTTCGGTGCAGTAATAGGTTAGCATTTTTCGCTCGGGGCTAATTCAGAGGCTCACTGTTAGCATTGTGTTTTTTTGTTTTGTGTACTTTGTTGTGTTAGTGGCATTTTCGAGCCTGAAACCTGAAAAACAGGCTCAGGGCTTAAGAGGTTAAAATATTCCTTCAAACAGGTGGTGAAAAGTTTGATGCAGGACACCAGCACAGACACTGAGGATCCTGACATTGAGGGAGATCAAGTCGAGGAGATTGGGACAGAGGAACCACACTCTTCTGGAGCCATGCCAACAGCTGAAATTGCAATGCAAACAAACAAAAGAATAAAGAACAAATCATAATGATGTAGTTGTTGTTCACATATATATACTAGTACCAATATCAGCCTTTTTGAATGGACACATGCCCTCTAATTTTACTGCTGTTGTAATACACAATCAAGATTGTTCATCTTGTAAATGTTCAATTTGTTATTTTCCAATTTTATTACAGCTGCAAAACCGTGCCACTCAAACGTACGAGAGAGATTTTCCATCTTGGAAAAAAGCATCAAGGTCAAAGGGGACCTGTACTTTGGGCCTCAAATCTGGTTCGGACTTCGGACAACAGACTGCACTCCTCACCACAACGATCGGGACATCGTACCAGCCTCCTCCCATAGATCTCGATGAAGACAGTGATCATTCCGAAGATCAGTCTGATGATGAGTCAGATGATGATCCTGACTGGCATTTTTCATGTGAAGATGCAACAACAGACCAGGATGATGGAGACACAGATGATGGCAATACTGTGTAAATACATGTAGATGTTCAGCAAATATCGTGTTATGTCTTATATATTGATATCTTATTGGGATATAAACCCCATGGGGTGATATCAGATATTTAACGGCGCTGATATTGCTACTTATATTATAGCTACATTCATGGGATTTATGACAGATAATACACTGATGACGTTCTGTGTGATATCACTATTAGATCGAGGCGTAGATCTAATAGTGATATCACACCTCAGTGAAGACCCCTCTTGTATTATCTCAAACATATTAAAGTGTATTATGTAGCTATTATAAAGAGCGATGAGAGTCAGACGGCATATATGAATACTGGTATGTGTAACTGTCCAGTCTCATTTTCGACGATGCCCTATTTCCACGTTTACAAATTTCAAATCTTATTTCAGGAAGAAAGAACTTTATGCAGATGCCTCGCCTCTAGAAGACCAAAAGTTCCTGGTGTATGGCAGTTGCCTGCTGAAGTTGCTGGCCATCTGCTCTGTGTGTTTCCCCACTTGTCGGGTCCAGCTCAAGCGCGTCATTGGGAGCATGGTGGTGTTTGAACAGTTGTGCACATGGCCACTCTAATGTATGGGACTCCCAACCATGCTATGGAACAATGCCTGCAGGAAACCTTCAGATTGCTTCAGCCATTTTGTTTGGAGGGAACAGCTCTGTGAAGATTCTGAATTTGTTTCGATACATGAATATCCCAGCCATATCTCTGCGAATATATTCCCTGCTCCAAACCTCGTACCTGATTCCTGCTGTTGAAAATGTGTGGAAAAGAAAACGACAACATCACCTGGCAGCGTTGAAGGATCATCCAGCTAAGTTAGGAGGAGACGGTCGCTGTTGTTCGCCTGGTCACACTGCAAAGTATGGCAGCTACACCTTGATGGACCTGACTAACTCCAAAGTGCTTGACACACAGCTAATACAGGTGAGTTAGATTTGGTTAAATCACTCTGTAATAACCTGATATCTGTGTATAATCATGCTCTGGTTATATATCCATCCAGAGCAATGAAGTCAGCAGCTCAAACGCCATGGAGTTGGAGGGACTGAAGAGGGGTCTTCAAAAGCTGAAGGATGAAGGTGTCACCATAGCATCAATCACCACAGATCGGCATGGTTCTGTTAAGAAATATATGAGGGAGAAGGAGCCTTCAATTGAACACTGGTTTGATGTATGGCATGTAGCTAAAGGTAAGGTGCTATTTTACATAAAAACATACTGAAATAAACATGTGCTTTAAGTAAGCAAGATAAACGGTGTACTATTTTATATAATACTGTAGGGATCCCAAAAAAGCTTGATGCCAAAGGGAAGAGGAAGATCCTGAACATACTGCTGATGTGGTCCAAGTCCATCAGTCACCACGTCTATTGGGTGGCATCAACCAGCCAAGGTGACGGATCATTGGTTGTTGAGAAGTGGCTGTCGCTGCTCAACCATGTCATCAATGTCCATACTGGCCATGGACAGCTCTTTCAAAGCTGTGTACATGGTCCACTGGAACAAAATGATGAACGAGACTGGCTTATCAAAGGTACTTAAGACACAAATGTGTATACACTTACAAGGACACATTTTTGCATCCTTCCAAAATATTTGGTGGAATCCAGTAAATACTATGTCAGACCGACAATGTCCAGTACATTGACGATGAAAATATTTGTTCCCAAAGGTTCTAAACCCTACAAAGAGCTGGAGCTGATCGTCAAAAGCAAGCTGCTGTTGAAGGACATCGCTCGCCTGTCGCCTGCAGAACAAACGTCGTCTTTGGAGTCGTTTCATAAAGTCATTTTATTCTTTGGATTGACTTCGTCCAATCGCAGCGCACAGCCGGTGCACAGCCGGTGCACACCTGCTGGGGAGGAGTACAAAGGCTGCGGACAATCATCACTCTGGAGGCTCTGTATTGTGTGACAGACGCCTCAACCCTCTCATTGTGACAAAGCCTTCCTCCTGTGATTCTGTAGACTGACTAGCAGTGTGTATTCTGTAGGGTTCTGTGCGAGCACACTGGTTAGCAGTGTGTCGTGGTATTCTGTGTTTAGTGTAGGGTTTGTGTGTCTGTGTTGTGTAGATCCAGGTTGCTTAGCTCCTGTAGAACCGCACTTAGGATAGTTACATTGTGAAACAGCTTAGACCCAGGTGATTAGCACCTGTAGATCAGTATTCCTGTGTGTATATTGCGTAGATCCAGGTGATTAGCACCTGTAGACCCGCACCAGCTGTGTTTGATCACAGTCCCGTTTTGTTATTGTTTGTTTCCACTTTAGAAGTGAGGTATTTTCTTTCTTTGGTATAGTACTGGGCTACTCTCTTTTGGAGACCCTTTTGTGAACTAGTGACAGCTTGACCCGTTGTTGGGCCAAGCTGTTTGTGTGCAACGTTTTGCTCAGTTTGCCGTTACAAATAAAACCACCGGTAACCAATACCAATTGAAAACTGGTCGTGTCGTTTCCCTTTCTTACCCCTAGCAAAGAGGAAATGTAACACGTGGGGGCTCGTCCGGGATCTTTAAATCAATTCCTGGGGTTATAGGTGGTTGTATTGTGGCTAAAAACTTGGTAAAACGTGTGGGCGGTACACTCAGGTATGGCATCGTTCGGCATAGAAGCGTTCTTGGTCTGGCCGTGCTATGAGCAGCTGGACCGATGTAAAAAGGACGATCTAATGGAGATAGCGCGGCACTTCAGTCTTGTGGTAAGTCGGCAAATGTTAAAGAAAGAGTTGAAGGCATTGGTGGTGGAAGAGATGGTGAAAAAAGACTTATTGGTACCGGCTGTACCGGTTGAGCTCCCAGTGTCTGATGTGGTAGCTGAAGACCCGTTAAGTCAGAGGCAGGCGGTGAAGTTGAACGCATGGCAGCGGCATTACAGTGGCCGGCTGACGCCTGGGCTCTGTTAGTGCAGTGTAAACTTCACGGGAGAGCTCAGGAGGCGGTTGCTGCTCTTTCAGTGGAGGACAGCCTAAATTATGACCTGGTGAAGTGTGCCATACTTAGGGTGTACGAGTTAGTTCCCGAGGCTTATCGGCAGAAGTTCCGGAATCACAGAAAGGGGGCTAATCAAACACATGTCGAGTATGCCAGGGAGAAGGGGATGTATTCTGCCTTTAAAGAATTAATACTGATGGAGGAATTTAAGAGAGGATTGCCTGACCGTATTGTGGGGCATATAAATGATCAGAAAGTACAATCTCTCTCCGCAGCTGCTGTACTGGCGGACGAATATGTGCTAATGCACAAAACGGTGTTTTCTCCGGCTATTGCTGAGAACTCTCGCCGGGTACACCTGTTGGTCAGCCAGCGAGAGTATTCATGAGGAACAAAGAGGAGAGAGAGTGTCACTATTGTCATCAGCCTGGGCATCTTATTAATAATTGCCTAATTCTGAAGCGGAAGGAGCAGTCACCAAATGTGACCAGGCCGAAAGGCATCGGCTTAATCAACACTAAATCACTCAGTATTTCCACAGCTGACACTGAGGAAGAAATAGATCCCTGTTTTAAGCCTTTTGTGTTCGAGGGATTGATATCACTAACAGGTGAGTCAGACGATCAGAGACCCGTCCGCATTCTACGAGACACTGGAGGCTCACAATCAGTGATTGTTGCTTCGGCTCTGCCGTTCTCAGACAAGTCAGCCTGTGGGTATGGATCACTATTATGTGGCATTGAAATGGGTTACGTGCCCTGTCCCGTACACAATGTACACATACAGTCAAAATTAATTACTGGATTTTTCCCTGTTGCTGTGTGCCCAGCATTACCTATACGGGGTATAGTCCTTTTAATGGGGAACGACATCGCAGGAGGTAAGGTAACTCCTGCACTTGAAATATTGGATTCTCCTCAGACTGTGTTGTCTGAGGCCACAAGTGCTCACATTTTCCCCATTTGTGCTGTCACCCGCGCGTAAGAGTGACTCGGAGGTGTCGCTAAATGATACTATGTTTGGGACCCTGTTTACAGATGAGAAAATGCCCGGAGGAAAAGCCAGTAGTGGCGAATTCCGTTCTCCCTGCTATGACCGCTGCGCCAGCGCAACCTGCCAGCCCAGCCGTTGACGGTTCCACACTCCCGGTAACCCGAGAGCGGTTACTCGCCGCGCAGAGGGCGGATCCGACACTTGCGAAGTGTTTCGAGCAGGTGGTGAGTAATGACAAAGCAAGGGGTGAGAAGGTGGCTTATGTGTTGGATAAGGAGATATTAGTGCGCCAATGGTCCCTCACTGCTACTGCTGAAGCTGACTGGAGTGTAGTGCATCAAGTAGTCGTGCCAGTGCCATACCGTCAACATGTGCTATCTGTAGCGCATGAAAGTCAATGGTCGGGACACTTGGGCGTGACAAAAACCTACCAAATAATTCTGAAGCATTTATTTTGGCCAGGTTTAAAGAAAGATGTCTCTAGCTTCTGCCGCTGCTGTCATGTGTGCCAGGTTGTCGGTAAGCCTAATCAAAAAATTCCGCAGGCTCCGTTACATCCCATACCTGCTATAGGTGAGCCCTTTGACCGGGTGTTGATAGACTGTGTTGGTCCTTTACCACGTACGAAAACAGGTCAACAGTATTTACTCACGATAATGTGTACGTCGACTCGTTTTCCGGAAGCGATTCCGCTGCGTAGCATTACTTCAACATCTGTAGTTAAGGCCTTGACTAAGTTATTTTCTACATTTGGAATTCCGCGAGTAATCCAGAGTGACCAAGGGACACATTTTAAATCTAAATTGTTCAAACAGGTCCTCCAAACACTGCAGGTTAAACATGTGATATCTAGTGCGTATCATCCCGAGTCGCAGGGGGCATTAGAACGGTGGCATCAGACCTTAAAAAGCATGCTGCGAAAATACTGTATGGAGACAAAAAAAAATTGGGATGAGGGAATTCCGTTCGTTTTATTCGCAGCCGTGAAGCTGTTCAGGAGTCATTAGGATTCAGTCCCGCGGAGCTCGTCTTCGGCCATACGCCCCGCGGTCCACTTAAAATCCTACACGATGAGTTTCTTTCGGCTGATAGTCCTCCTGATAAAAACGTATTAGATTACGTTAGTCAGTTCCGTGAGCGTTTGCACCGAGCAAATTCACTCGCTAGAGAGTCGCTCTCCGCTTCACAAGCTGTCATGAAGCGTAATTATGACCGTGCCGCTGTCCCTAGGCACTTTGAAATAGGTGACAAGGTCCTCGCCCTATTACCTATCCCCGGCTCTGCGCTCTCAGCCAAATTCCTCGGTCCATATGAAATCCACGATTGTCTTAGTGACACGGATTATGTTATTTGTACTCCGGAGAGACGCGCAAAACGCGCGTCTGTCATATTAATATGTTGAAACGGTACCATTCCCGCGCCGCCGCTGATAGCCAGCCTGCCGGCTCGAAGAATCTAAGAGTAGCTGTTTCAGCGTTAATAGTGGTAGATAGTTCCGGCCCGTCTGACGACGGTTTGGTAATGCGCTCACATCACCAGCCGGGTGCTCGGTTGTGCAACTCGGAGATGGTAAAGACATTGACCACTGTGTTAGGTCATCTCCAGGAGGCCCAGTAGCATGACATAACCCAGTTGGTGGGTCGATTCCCGAGCCTTTTCCATGATGTCCCGACACAAACTAATGTGATAACACATGACATCGATGTAAAGGGCGCGAGGCCGATTAAACAGCATCCGTACCGTGCCAACCCGACCAAATGCGCACTTATGAAACAGGAGGCTGACTATCTTGTAGCAAATGGCCTGGCGACACAGAGCTCTAGCCCATGGTGTTCGCCGTGTCTGGTAGAGGCGAAATCTGATGGTTCTCCGCGCTTTATTACGGACTACCGTAAAGTGAACGCTGTTACGGTGACAGATTACTACCCATTGCCGAGAATGGAGGATTGCATCGATAATTTAGGTTCCGCTAAGTATGTCAGTAAATTGGACCTACTTAAAGGTTACTGGCAGGTACCTTTAACGGACCGTGCCTCACAAATTTCCGCTTTCGCTACACCTGACTGTTTTCTGCAGTACACAGTCATGGCGTTTGGTATGTGTAACGCTCCCGCTACATTTCAAAGATTGGTGAATACTGTCCTCTCCGGAATAAGCAATTGTAACGCATATTTGGATGATCTCATTGTGTACACGCCCACATGGGAGATGCACATGAAGATCCTTGGGCAGGTATTCACCCGGCTCGCACAGGCGTCTCTTACCTTGAATCTGGCCAAATGTGAATTTGGTAAAGCGACTGTCACATATTTAGGAAAGCAGGTTGGGCAAGGCCAAGTCAGACCAGTGGAGGCTAAGGTTACTGCGGTGGCTGAATGTGCGGTGCCCGGCACCAGGAGTGATTTCCGCCGTTTTCTCGGTATGGCAGGCTACTACCGCAGTTTCTGTCACAACTTCTCCACTGTAGCCCAACCCCTAACTAGGTTGATAAGTCCCAAGGTGGATTATGTTTGGACCCCTGAGTGCCAGCATGCATTTGAGTGTGTAAAGACACTTTTGAGTCACGCTCCTGTGCTCGCTGCTCCCGATCTTGCAAAGCCCTTTAAACTCGAGGTGGATGCTAGTGCAGTGGGGGCCGGTGCTGTTTTATTGCAGGACGATGCGGCGGGAGTTGATCATCCTGTCTGCTATTTCTCCCGTAAGTTCAACAAACACCAGGTACGCTACTCTACCATTGAAAAGGAGACCCTTGCTTTGTTGTTAGCTCTCCAGCACTTTGAGGTTTATGTCGGGTGTAGTTCTTTGCCGGTTGCAGTGTTCACCGATCATAACCCCATTGTCTTTTTGTCCCGCATGTACAACCACAATCAGCGTCTCATGCGGTGGGCTCTGATCGTCCAGGACTACAACCTGCAAATCTGCCACAAGAAAGGTTCAGAAAATGTGTTCGCAGATGCTCTGTCCAGACTGGAGTGATGTGTTCTGCCTGTGAGTGTTTTCAGCTGTGTGTGTGTGTTCATGTAAATGAGCTGTGTGGTTGCGCCAACATCATTGGCTGCCCACAGTGTGCGAACTATACCACGGTCTCCGGGGGAGCCGGGATTTTTTTGTGTGGGGGGGGGGGGGGGGGTAAATGCTGATCCGTGCATTAATAGCAACAGCACAGACATAGGCCTATTATAAAGAGAAAATATGTTGTACACGGGGTGGTGCCACAGGTCTACATTTACATGAAACGTCCCGATGGATCATGTTCATGTCAACAGATTTCCCGAGCATGTATGGGCTACGCAAACTTCGATCAACTTGATTATAAATAATCCACGGACCACCAATGTAACGTTTGACTGTTTAATGAAATCAACTTAAAATGACTCAAAAACAGGCTACATTGTTTCACATAGGCTATAGCCTATTATGGCTGTAGCCTACACAGAGCCGAACACATGCGATAAGAGCAGCCAGCGGCACCAACCATGAACAATATTAATATTAATAATACAGCTATAGCACAACACAACCCTCTCACTGCCTGGAGAGACGCGACGCCACACACACACAACACAACGATGCACATAGCTCTTCAGCCCCCAAGTTAACGTTAGCTGTCAAGTTAGCACTAGCACTGACCTTAGCTCCCTCCTCTCTCGGTTCTGTTGTAGCAGCAGTCACAACGTACGATGTGCTACCACCAGCTACATTCGGTTGGTCTTCTTGATCAGGTTGTTTGGCCGTCTTTTTAAAGAAATTGCCCAAAGTAAGTTGTTTTTTTCAGCAGCAGCAACAATGCCTGGTAAACATGCAGTGCCAACTAAACGAGCTTGTGAGTGAGTGGGTAGTGGGTGGAGCTGCGGGCAGCGTGCAAGCAGGCGAAACTTTTTTCATGAATCATAAACTCTAAATATAATTTTATTCAACTTATTTTACACCTTTGAAAAAAAAAAACATGCCCAAAATGGAATTTATTTGGTCATCATATCAGTATTTTAGAGAGCTCCCCCCAGGGCCGGACTGGGACAATAAGTCAGGCCGGGAATTATACACCCAGCCAGGCCACTACCAGTTGCCATTCTGCTGGATTTATTTGTAAATATTTACAGCGTAGCTGCCCATAGTGATAGCTCTATAGTTTAAATCTACCCAATAATAAACATATGGACAGGGGTTACTATTTAAAAAAATATGCAAATGTATTTGTGAACATATCTTAAGTGGGGGTGGACCTCAAATCCTCTAGGGGGGTCTGGGGGCATGCCCCCCCAGTAAGATTTATTTTAAAATGTTGGAGTTTAATGCATCAACCTGGTGCATTTTGAGGGGAAAATAAAGAGACTACACCTGGAACACCCATATGAAACAGAACTGTATACATTTCAATAATCATAAAATCATGGCCATAACCAATAACATATGAAAAACACTGAAAGTTGTTTATTTATTTATTTTTGGTTCATTTATAGTTGTGAGTGTGTCTGTACTCCTGAATCAGCCTCCCCTGTCTCCCTCCTCTCCTCCCTGCTCCTCTTTGAGGCAGCAGCAAAGACTAGTTTTAGCTCTCAACAAGTTTTACAAGTGTATCTTACCTTCTTTCTTTTTATTCATGCATATTTTACTAATCACTCCCCCCTCAAATGGAAATATGGGTTTACATAAATGGTGACCAAACAGTTTGAGCCTCGCAACCGTGCCGCGCCACACTATGCGCCGCATAAGCGCATAGGTGCGCCGTATTTGCGGCTCCCTCCCCGAGATGAGGCTCCCTCCGCGAGGTGAGGCCCCCTCCGCGAGGTGAGACCCCCTCCGCGAGGTGAGGCCCCCTCCGCGAGGTGAGGCCCCCTCCGCGAGGTGAGGCCCCCTCCGCGAGGTGTGGCCCCCTCCGCGAGGTGAGGCCCCCTCCGCGAGGTGAGGCCCCCTCCGCGAGGTGAGGCCCCACGCAGTGTGTGTGATCAACCTGTAGGGAGGGACAGCCCTGTCGGCAGGCCACATCATGTGTGGACAGACAGCACCCTGTGTGAGGCAGACCCACATTTGCGCAGCGTTGCGTTCACAATACATTAAAAAAAAGGAAAATCGCCAGGCCAGCAGGCCACTTAACAGGCCAGGCCATCGGGAAACCTCCCGGTCCTCCCGATGGCCAGTCCGGGCCTGGCTCCCCCCAAATTTCACAAACCATGTTCCCAGGGGAGCTCATGTCACCACTAGGGGAGCTATAGCTCCCCCTGCTCCCCTCCAGTTCGCACCCTGGCTGCCCATCTCCTGGTCCGCCTCTGAAGATGGGGATTGGATTGACTTCGTCCAATCGCAGCGCACAGCCGGCGCACACCTGCTGGGGAGGAGTACAAAGGCTGCGGACAATCATCACTCTGGAGGCTCTGTATTGTGTGACAGACGCCTCAACCCTCTCATTGTGACAAAGCCTTCCTCCTGTGATTCTGTAGACTGACTAGCAGTGTGTATTCTGTAGGGTTCTGTGCGAGCACAATGGTTAGCAGTGTGTCGTGGTATTCTGTGTTTAGTGTAGGGTTTGTGTGTGTGTGTGTTGCGTAGATCCAGGTTGCTTAGCTCCTGTAGAACCGCACTTAGGATAGTTACATTGTGAAACAGCTTAGACCCAGGTGATTAGCACCTGTAGATCAGCATTCCTGTGTGTATATTGTGTAGATCCAGGTGATTAGCACCTGTAGACCCGCACCAGCTGTGTTTGATCACAGTCCCGTTTTGTTATTGTTCGTTTCCACTTTAGAAGTGAGGTATTTTCTTTCTTTGGTATAGTACTGGGCTACTCTCTTTTGGAGACCCTTTTGTGAACTAGTGACAGCTTGACCCGTTGTGGGGCCAAGCTGTTTGTGTGCAACGTTTTGCTCAGTTTGCCGTTACAAATAAAACCACCGGTAACCAATACCAATTACAAACTGGTCGTGTCGTTTCCCTTTCTTACCCCTAGCAAAGAGGGAACGTAACACCGGACTACACTTTAATGAAAATTCTGCACGGGCTCAAGCTATGACGCAGACCGGGAAACACATGTGGGGCGTGTCGTTTCCGAAGGCCAGGAGGGGAGAGCCAGTCATCAAAGCAGTCAAAGTTACACCAACTTTCGGTGAGTGTCTGCTCAATGTGCCTATCGCTAAGCTTTCAACAGGGCCCGAATGTGTTGTTTTCTGAATAATATTTCCCCCCTTGTTTGTCTTTTCAGCTTATGTGCAAGAACTGATGGGAGAGGTTGTTGAGCTGTGGAATACATACCCTAGCTACAAGAAGGCCGAAGCTCTGAGATCAAACAGACAAGTCCCACCCCCAATTGGTTCAGCATTTGTAAAACCCAACAAGCTTGTGGTTGTTGTAGTACAGAGGAGCAGGAGTCGCTTTAATAAAAGCGTAATTGATAAGGAAAACGATGCATAATCTATATTTAGATGTCTGAAAATGTAAATGTTTTTTTTTTTAGCTAAACAGCCATTAGACCGTTAGAGAGGATAGTATGCTTTAGCGATGGTGATCCTTTTATGGGCTTGTAAAAAAAAATGGCGGAGGTGTGACATCTTTCTTTTTTTTACTGGTGCTCAAAATCAATTCATTTCATGTTGATCTTGGCTATACTTATGAGGGTTACCAGGGGATACAATTGTGCATATCTAGTTTATTTTGAGAAGACTGCTGTGGTCATGTTAGGTTTGAGGTCTGATATGAGTTATGCTTTTAAACCCAGATGATTCAAAAATACTCTTCTCGTAACCAAGTTCGTTGAGCAGCTGGTCACTGGACAATATCTCTGGGATGTGTTAAGAATTTCCGCTGTGTTTCTTTCAGAGTTGATATGGTGGTAAGCTACAGAGCCCTTGGCACTATTTTGTTCTTATAATAATAATAATAAATACATTAAACACTATGTACATTATTTTGTTTGTTTTTATACTTTGATCATACTGCACATAATGTTTTTCTTCATTTTATGCACAACTCTTATACAATAAGACAACCATACACAAGTACCTTAAAGTAATTCATGTAATTTTCTTTTTACTGAATTTCGTGTTACATTCACTTTAAACATCTAGATAATTGAAACCATACCCAGATTTTTTTAAATCTAATGAAATACAATATAGTTTTGTCTGAAAAACAGAAGAAATAAGAATTTGGACATAACCATAAGGTACACCTAGTTAATACTGTAAGCGACAACATGTATACAACCAGAGTATTGTGACAATAGAATATCATTCACTGACGGCTGGTTTAAATCCTGTGTAGGAAATGATTTCCTGATGGCCAGTACAGCGCAACTCGGAATAACACGTCTATTCCCACGGCCAAGTTTTTACCAAATCAGGAAGCAAAATCGCCGGTACGCCAGATGTCTGTAGACTTCATGTTCCGGTTCTTCGTCCACATACGGCCCATTGTGGTGGGCGTACTCATACCGGGACACACGCAGCACATCACGATCCAGACAGTTTATGTCGAACGTCCTACAGTCGGTGATGCAGACTTCTTCTCCCATCTCTTCCTTCACTTTCCCATAGTTGTGGCAGCACTTGTTTTCTCGGCCTGTAGGCATGGTCTGGCAGTTTCCACATCTACACCTGTCGGTGATGGTTGGACTAATTAAAACGGGCTCACACATTTTGAAAACAATTGTGATTTTATTGTCCAGTAAAATTACATTTAGTATGTTCTACCACGTAACTGTTATTAAAATTCAAATATGCAGTAAAGTTCAAATATGCACAATATATTAACTAATTTGATGTGCATGCCTCATTATAGCAAACAATGTGCACTAGGACATGCTTGGTGACTGACCAATTGTCAGCACCCTCGGCCTCTGCCTCAGATGGCGAACTTGAATCATCGCCATCAGCACTTTCATCGGTGATGTCAGGTGACGTTTCCTTGTATTTCCTCTTCGACATCAGAGGCTCGTATAGATATGGTTGGATGTCGATAACATACTCCAGATCTTGGGTGGCCTCCGACTCAGAATCAGACATGATAACGAAACTAAGTTGTACTATCGGCGGAAGCAGCGGTGAGCGATAAGCCAGGTGGACATTTGTTTGTACACTCTGACGTCACGCGACGCCATCTTGCAGAGACGAGCGGCTGAGAAATAAATCATCGGACTTGGTGTTGGGGGTTGAACAAAATAAATATTGCGCATTGCCAGACGCATATTATCTCCGATTTTAATACTGCAATATCTTAGATAGTGTTGTACGATACGATACGATACGATATACTTTATTGTCCCCGTAAGGACATTTGTTCTGGGCTCCGTCCAGCAGTTCCGCATACATGTACATAATATACAAACATAGTGGACATTCATACACATATCATCAATCATATACCGTTTGAACAAACACAATACACACAGACGCACATACTGACAATGGTGACAATGGCGACCTATTGCACAACCCTTATGGTCAACATTTAAAAAGTACATTTCATTACATTTGACTTTTGACTACATTTAATTTCCTGTGAATGTTAAGAAGCTTAACGGACATTGGTAGGAATGAGTGCTTATAGCGGTTCAGCCTGCTCTTGGGAACCCTGAATCTTCTACCAGAAGGTAGGAGCTGGAATTCTGGGTGGAGTATGTGGGTGGGATCAGACACTATTTTGTTTGCCTGTCTGATAATGGACTGCTCATATATGTTTTGGAGAGATGGGTGTTTTTTAACCCCCATAATTTTCATAGCAGTCTGTACCAGGCGAGCGATCTGTGACTTTGACTGCACTGTCAAGTTACCGTACCAGGCAGTGATACCATACCTAATGATGCTCTCCAACACTGCATGATAGAACAGTAACATGAACTTCTGGTCGACTCCGAAAGCCCGGAGTCGACGCAGAAAGTACAATCTGACTTGCTGAGTGCGATTGGTTAAAAACGAGAAATACCATTTCAA
Source organism: Pseudochaenichthys georgianus (assembly GCF_902827115.2). Taxonomy (NCBI): domain Eukaryota; kingdom Metazoa; phylum Chordata; class Actinopteri; order Perciformes; family Channichthyidae; genus Pseudochaenichthys; species Pseudochaenichthys georgianus. The sequence goes on along the minus strand of NC_047511.1, from coordinate 16,501,156 downwards.
GATAAAAGGATTTATACTGATCTTTATCAGTTTTTGAAGCAAGATGTGAGGCTGCAGTGTGTTAAAAGCCGAGCTGAAATCCACAAACAGTAGGCGTACATATGCCTTAGGGTCTTCCAGGTGTTTAGTGACCAGGTGTGTGATGCTATTTAGAGCATCGTCTGTGCCACGCCCTTGCTTGTAGGCAAACCTCCATCTTTAGCAGCGGCACCATGATCCTCTCAAAACATTTCATGACAATAGATGTCAATGCAATAGGCCTAAAATCATTGTTTACCTTTGGACAAGGTTTTTTGGGGACAGGTTTTATTATTGATTTTTTCCAGAGGGTGGGGATGGTGTGAATATCAACAGATTTTTGAAATATGGGACACCATGCTGGTGTCAGTTCTTCTGCAAATGTCTTGAGGAGGAATGCAGAGATGCCATCTGGCCCTGTGGCCTTCTTAGTACAGGTGTGTTTGAAAAGTGATTGGACCTTTAAAGGGTCAATCACCACCCTTTCATCCTGGTCACTAGCAGGGATTGTCTCTATGATGTCTGTACATTCAGAGGAGAAGTCCTGGGTTTCAAATCTCATGTAAAAGTCATTCAGTTCATTTGCTTTTTGCAGGTCATCAGAGGTACAGAGAGTTTTTTTAGCTGGGGTCATATTTGTGATTGCCTTCATAGTGTCCCAAAGCTATATGATTTCGATTTTACTGGCAATTATAGAAACATCTTTGCATTTGATCTTTAAACGACACACATACATGTCATCTACTTTAGAATCACCGGAAAAGTCTGCGAGAGTGTGATTAGAGCTTATGAAGCAGTCCTGAAGAACCATCATCGCAGGCAAACAAAAAAGACAAACATATTTTGTCGAACTGATTGCCTGTGACAAGGTAACCGGTAATTGTTTGTGTAGCAGGGGATGCTCACCGCGGACGGCAGAACAGACATGAATCCAGTAGACTTCTCAGGATGACTAGAGATCTTCTCACCGTCCAAGACAGCCAAAAGGCACAGCAGAGCCACGATAGTGGCCATTTCCCCAGGCCAGCACAGCATCCACGATATTCCCTTCCCGTTATGAAGTGAAGCGGCGTCACTCACCGAGCCCGGGGAACTGGAGGAAAAGCTCTATCTTTGTATCCAATCAACTTCAAGTACAGGTTTCAGTCAATTACTTTCTTCAAGAGCAAGGAGAGTGCCTTAATTCCAGTGTGGCGTCCTTGAGCCAAAACAACATTCCTCAAAAAACTGTTTATCTGTGTAGGTCATTTCCTTCTTTCTCATATCTACCCGACTTTGACTAACCTTTATAAACTGATTTTGCACAAACAAATAAAGACATTAAAACACTACACTAAAATATGTTTGGGCTCTGTTTGAAGGCAAGGTTTGTAGGAATATATGAATCTTAGAAAGTCACACAAATATGACATTTGATGAATGACCAAAACAGAAAATCTTTTCAGAAATGTACCAATATTTAAAATGATAACAACTTTTTCCTTTTTGGGATTTCAACAAATGGTTGAATGGATAGATAGACTGACCCTTTCTTCAACCTTCTCCATTTCTAAGATCATTACCTGTTCAATGAGCTAATATCTCATTGGATGACTGTCTCTATTTTACTTGAAGAGGAACAAATTACTCAAGAAATGTAAAGATAAAAGTCAATGAGCTTGAAGGACCACCTGAAGATAATGATTTGTGTCAAGGGGAACATATTGTTTCAGTGCAGTCTTGGAGATTACTTCACTCATCAGGTAGGCGGGCACAAACTGATAAAGGAACAACAGTGCTTCACAGCGGCGCTCACATCTCTCATCTGTAAAAAATCTCATTAATATTACTGGACGCTTCATCACTGCCTTATACCCAGCTCTTAATCAAAATGCATCAGTAAATATTCATGACAGCATGAGCAAACATGAAGTCTTGATTACTCCATCACGAGATTGACCTCTATCAATATGTAAATCATTTAAATAAGGGAATTTTCCATGGAGTTGGATCAGTCCATTGTTCTGGCTCGCATGCAGGGTGATCCTGTGTCCCCTCTTTCTCTCTCTGTCTCCCTCATTACGGCAAGTCCTCTCAGCCAGAGTGCCTTGCATTATTTACGTGTTTATGATTAGTTAAGCCTCACATGGAGCCGCCATCTGCCGGAAAGTGGCATGTAGATTTCGATTGCCATTAGGCCTATTTATTTTCACTGAAGGAAAGAGCAAAATAAGGATGAAAACCATGTGGCCACCAATGCTCACTCTCACTGAGGTCCATTTCCTTTCGTACCCTAAAGTCTGTGGTATTTATGCCTTGTTAAGTGTTCCACTGCTCAACTTTAGTGTTTAAAAATGAACCCAAACTATAATAAACTGCACAGATGGTGTGCGTGACAGCAAGTGCCCCATGTAATGAACGCCTATAGAGCATTGCATTACCTAGCTGGCACTTGCCATATACAGGCACAACACATATTATTTGACACAATAAATGCTGGAAAAAGGTGGCAATAGGTTAGTGTTTTGCAAGTTTTGGCTTCTTGCTGTAATATTGGTTTTGAAATTCCAAGTCAAATAAACATGCACTGTGTCTCAGTTGTCATATTGCTGTATGTCCATGTACTCTTGTGAGTGCATAATTGTGTCCCAATGCAAATATATTGCTCTATGAGATGGTGAACCAATGACAGTCAAAAAGTCTCCCTCTCAGCCATCTTGGCTATATATAACAGAAGTTGCATGGCCACCTGCAATTGTGGTTACTCCAGTGTTATAGGTCTATTATACAATTAAATAAACATACCACTCTACTTAAAAGGAAGCATTTTTAGTTAATTGAGTAGTCTTTAATGATTTGCCACACGAACGATAATGTTGCAAGCTATCTAGTAAGCTATCTAACAACGTGTGATTTGATACAACCCTACTTTTCAAATTCATGCTTTGCACAAGTGTTCACAGTGTACGCAATACAGTGTAGCCTACTATGGGAAGTGTCTGAATTGATACACAATACCTCCCTTAATGTTTGTCTTGGTAACATCTTTTAAAATAAATGCTAATCTTGTAAAGATATGTAAATAATGTTCAAATTCTTTCCACTGTTTGTTGTACAACAGCCAGTTTTAACTTAGCCAGTGACATTTTCTGCATAAATAGATGGCAGAACAATGAGATCACTTTGGCTGAGAAACAATTCTCGCTTAGAGGAAATCAGATTTGAGAAGTGCATTGCAGAGAGACAAACAAATACCCAAGGAAAGTAAAAAAGGACATGAATTAAGTTTTAGATTCATTTGAGCAGGAGATCATGAGAACAGACCGGTACTGCTTCAGGCTCCTGCTGATAGGGCTGCAACCCGTTTAAGTTAATTGGCAACAGCAGCCACTCTGACTTGGCGAGGGGCCGGTCTGGCTGCCCAGGGGGCGGGGCTTCAGCTGACAGCAGCTGACAGGTATTGGTAGTGTTTGTGTCCAGTTGAACCTTTATATATACAGTCTATGAGTTGAACACCAGTGCCAGCTGAAAGCCAATGATTTATATGCTCTGGTTTAAGTTTTGACTTTTTTTGTTGTATTATGTTGCACACATCAGTACCAAAGAGGTTTTGGCTGTGTGCCAACAAGCAGCCACGCTCTTTCTTTATTATATTTGGATTATATATACCTAATAAAAGTTAAATATATTAAGATGTTCTTTTTATAATTCCTATATTTTGTTGTCTTTCCAACAAGTAATAACTGCTTTATTGACTAATGTACCTGAAGTGTGCACTATGCAGTCGCATTATCCTGGAAATAGAAGTATTGGATTCCTTATCAACAGATACTTATTATTAAATAATTCACAATCAAACTTGGGGGAAAAAACACAAATAGGAAAACTCTCCTTCAGTGTCATCTAAATTCACTGGCATTAAGGTTTTAGATATTGATGACAGTTGCATTTTTGACTCGATAATGTCAGGACATCACGAGGAAAATCTCAACGCTGATAGGCTTTTGTGACTCAGCATCTGAAAAAGTGTCTTACTCGAGTTGATGCAATTATTAAAATGTTAGTTCAGCTCAAATATGTTCATGTTGTTTTACGTTTGATCAGAACACTCCATGAGAAAAAGAAACCCATACACATTAAATGTTTTTCCTATCCGGTGCCTTTTCATGTTGTATTCTGATTTATTAGTTTGTTGCTTGGTGGTTGTTGCAGCATTAATATTTAAATCATTTGGTCGATAACTCTCTGCTCCATGACAATATTGCCTTTTGGATTTATGACCACATGTTTTATCACTTGTCTCTCACAATTGTTAACTTTTGCCTTATGCAGGCTGAAACTGCAGGGTGTGAAGAGATAAAGAGTCATAACAGTTCACCACTGATGCTTATTTTCCCAACACTGAAGCTTCTGTGTCCTAAAACCAAACATATTGTCCTTGATGGCCCTTCAGGAGGCGGACAGATATGGCGACAGATAGAAAAACACCCTGGCTGCTCCCTGTGAATTTTTCTTTGTTGCTGTCAGTCTGCAACATGCTGGATTTAACGCAGTTGTCAGTGTGTTGTGGCTGGACCATGCCTCCTGTAAGTGAATAAAATCGGATTGTTCCAGCACTTTGTCTCCTCATTGCGGGAGGTGGATCTCCTCCTGTCAGAAACAGGTGCAAAAACAGAATGATGTAATCCGCTGTAGACGATACACTTCAGTCACACACTGTTCTGCCTGCTGCCATCTGGCAGGCGCTCCCGCAGCATCCGGACTAAAACCAATGGGCTAAAACCACCAGACTCAGGGACAGTTTCATCCCAGAGGCAATAAGACTGTTAAACACCTGGACTGTTGAAACAACATCCACAATATTCATCTGGCTACTTAAAACCTATTTACTTCACTTTTTAAAAACTATTCTCTTCTTGTATTTACTATTTACTTGCACTATATTTTTCTGTTTATCTGTGTTTTGTGTTGCACTGTTGGAGAAGCCTGTGAAGCCTGTGACACAAGATTTTCATCGACATAACAACACTGTAGCTATGTAAGTTTGACAAATAAAGAACCTTGAACCTTCAACCTTGAGTTAGATAACCCCTATAATACAATCGTTCTTTCGTTGATTTTTGACACGGGGGAGTTATACAGCCAGAATGAAAGAGTTGACAGAAAATTGCGCTTCACCACAATCTTGAAGAGGGAAGTATTCTGTTTACTGTTGTTTTTCCTGCACAGCTGGTAAAATTATAAACAATGGGATACATGTGACTGTATTTAAGTGTGAGCCAAATCTGCAGGAATCATTTTTAGGCAATATGACATCTCACAGCAGGGTACAACATTCCACATAGTAAAATTCTTCAGAATGTAATTTATTCCTTTCAGTCTCAAGCGAAGACATCAGCTTTACCAACTTCTATTCACCTGCTTCTCAAAGTATATGTATTCAGTGTGCGTTTTTACTAAATGACAAGGGCTATTGAAAAATGAAGAAAGCTTTGAAGTCGACATTTTCTTTCAAGAATTATAATGAATCATAAAAATTGAATATTTTGGCTCAAGAAGGACGATCTATGTAAATAACACATTTCTATTAATTTCCCATTATTCTTGTTTTGTGCTTCATTGGTAGCAACGAAGGGCATAGGGCTCTGGGTAGGGCTATGTGGTCTGTCAACGCCGAATCATTGAAAGTCAAACATCCGCTCAACCTCTCAGACGAAGACCGATTCCTCCAAAAAGCCTCAGGGGCAAAATGTGGATCAACCTCAACGCCAGTCCTTTGGGTGTCATCAGGATCAATATACATTGATTAGTAAATGTCCCTTCTTCTTTCCTGAGAGGCTGTTTGTCCCACAGGGAGGTAACCATTGCACCACAGCTGGCCAGGGACCATTCAAGGGCAATCAGAGCAAAACGACTCAGGACAACCACTTAGTTGGGAGTGCATTGACCTGGCTTGGTAACAACGAGTAAAGAGCAAGAAAGTCGGGAGGGTTCTCTGTGAGAATGCCACTGCATTGAAGGGTTTTTTAAAAGCACTCTGGTAACTATCAGGATTTTGGTTGCTTTTACACAGAGATGTGCAGAGTGCTGGCTCAAGCCTCGACCCTACAATCTCTTTGTCTGAAGGACTTTCTCGACAAACACTAACAGGTATTGTCTGTATTGCCAAGCTTATTGATGAGTTGGATTTTGGCAAGATGCAGACAGAGAATAATATAATCCTGAGATGACATACTATTATGTTACCATTGACTGTTAGCAGGCTCAATGTTGAGTCAAGGCAACATAATAAAGGAGACGGTAGCCAAAGTAATCAAAACAATTTTTTAATTAATAATTACCACCATGGTTGAACAAAGGAAATATAAAGTAATGACAGACAAGAACACATACTGCACAGACAGGATCAGCCCCAGACAAAGGGGAAAGCAGAATACTTATACATGAGGTAATGACGAGACAAGACACACCTGGATTGATTACAAATGGGTAACGATAAGGACTACAAAACCATAACAGGAAACTACAGCTAGACATGACACATCACACTACAGCAGGAGCGCCTGATCAGGGCATAAACACATAACACATACACTGTAAAAAGTTTTTTACAGTTTTTCCCCAAAAAAATAACACTTTTTATTGTATTTCATAATTACAGGAAATCATATTAAAATTACAAGAATAAACGGTTTATTGAAATGTGTGATGTATTTTAAAAAAAAAAAAACTGTAGAAATGGAATTTATTTTACAAATAAATGATTTTCTGTTGGCAAAAGTAGCTGCATTTTCTGTAATAAAAAAATATATACTTTTGTCATGGCTATATATCACTGTCAAATACATAACAAATACTGTTAATACTCATTTCAAAAATGTATAATTGCAAGAAAATATATGAGTAAAGAAAGAAATATTTTGTAATTGTGCTTAATTGAACCACTACTTTACATTGATAAACTGAAAAAACACAGGTATTGACTATCCTATTATAGTAAAAAAACAAAAACATTTTAACACATTTTGACTTGTATTGCTTTGAGGATTGAATTGTTAAATATGTGAATTTCAGGTTATAAAAACTGTGTAAAGAAAAAGAAAAAAGTTGACTGTTCTTAACATGTTGGGTGCGAATTCCTACCAGAGCACAATACAGATATAAAATGATGCTATAACCCACAAGTAACAGCCATATACTGTGGGTTATTTCGGAGACATTTGTCTATGCCATAAACTAGCTCATAGGTGTCAGCATTCACTGCAGGCAAACCTAATGTGACCATTTACATATGATTTCTAAGTAGAAGAAGAAGATTTACTTTATTAATCCCTCAGAGGGAAATGTCTTCTCCCACTCTGTTGTGTTTAAACACATTACACACACAGAGAGGATATACAAGCACTAACAGACAGAGTTAGGTGCGTTCACAACCCAAGTAACATTGACCTGCTGAAGTATTTCAACACAAGAAAAAGCTGTGTCAATTTCTGACATCATTTAGCTTTTCACAGATGATCAATGTGATCTGTAGCGATTGCTACAACTGCACCATGTTATCTCTCTCACAGGCTCCACACTCTACTGGACTCTATGGGTACTTCCCCTTGATCATATCATGCAAGCATTCATCCACTGAGACTTCTATAGACGTAGCCAGCCCATGGCCTATCTGAATGCACGTGCATCCCACCGTATAAAAGGAGGCCTCGCCTCCTGACTGTCAACCTACACTTCTCTTCAGCAAGCAGCATAGGACAGACAGGGTCCCGAGTAGAGGGCTCCGCCTGTGCTTATACAACAAGGGTTAACATACGTAACCCCTCGTTATATCTCTCACAGGCTCCGCCCTCTACTGGACACTATGGGTACAGTGGGCGGACCCCCGATGTATACACACTAGGGATGTGGGGGGGGGGTTGTTAGACGCTCGAGATTTGTCAACGGGGGGGTGAGGGAGGCGCTCGTGAATTGTTGTTACGGAAACAGAGGGGATTTAGGTTGAACAATCCGAAGTGTTGCCAAATGTTTGATTTGTAGGTATTTTTCGGTGCGCTGTTTCTCTTTCTCCTCGACTTCCATGTGTGTTAACTGAGACTCTCGGCCTCCGTAGTGCGAAGTACAGATCAAAGATCTTCTCTGCTGAGTGCTGACAGGATGAGGGGATATTATATGAATGAATCGTTTTTTTTACAGATGCAAAGACGCTACAATCGATGCATCGCGAGTTCAACCCAAACTGTAGCCGATGTGCACTCTTTTAACCGGTGCACTCGCATCTTGAACGTTTATGCCGGTGCACCAATGCGAATCGTGAATTTTAACATCCCTAATACACGCGCTGTCGTCCAACAACACCGTTCCACCTCACTGTCCCTGACCGGCTTTCTGGTTAGCAGCCGCTGCACCTCACTCACCTCTACCTCGGTTGTAACCGTGTAGAGGTCCGGGCTGCGGCTGACATAGCACACTCTTACGCGCTTACCTTGCGAAGAGTATGCCCTGACTGTCATCCTTTTCTCCTCAGCAAGCAAGGAACAACTGAGAGCGTCAGGGGACGCGACACCGTGGCGTCACTCACGTCCCCTGACAGCTGGATACTACATAATAGCAGAGGACCAGACCATCGTCAGCGGCAGTGTCCTGAATGTTGTCGACGCCCTGATGCTGATATTTGCAGCATATTACTGCCTCAACATCAGTTATCGCTCAGAACTGGGAGCTACCCTGAAGTTCTTGCAGAGGTAAGACTTGAATTGTAATCATTAAGTCATTCCATCTTAAACCACAGAGTAGAGGATTGTGCACATTTTTGACAGACAATAAGTGCTCCTGACAATGGAAGATAATCGAGATAAAAAGATTATTGTGCTGCATTCTGTTTCGCATTATGCTCTCGTTTTGTCTCGGGTTGTAAATTCAGCGTACCCCTTTCCTTTGCAGTGGTGTGCTTTGGCTCCTCCCTAAAAGCCCAAACTCATTCTTAGCCAATCGGTGGTATGTTTACTTCAGCTCAATGAAAATGACGGAAAGAGGGCCTTTTGTTGACAACAAAAGAAAACAAATTCAGTTATTTGGAAAAATGAATTGTTTTCAAGGAGTCCTATTGAATAGGGATTCAGGCAGGACTGTATAGGGGAAGGTTTCACTCGGAGTGACTTACACTTTGGGGTGTCGTTAAGAACACACAATATTCTTGGTAGCGGTTGATTTCCTTAACTTATTAATACCAACACAACAGCACAGTAATACAGCCATGGAGCAGAGGCCTGTACTACGAAGCTGGTTCAACCTAACCTGGATATGTTTGAGTTAGCCGGTTGGCCTAATCCAAAACATATGCGCTCTCGCTAAACGGTACTACGACGCTGGTTATCAAGTGGATCGCTCAAGCCAGCCGTGCCCTATCTAGTTAGGTGCGCGTTCACATGAAAGGGGTGGTATTTGGAGCATTCGACCAATCACAAACATGGACAAGCGTACTGACAGCGCAGCGTCATACATCCTGACTATAATATTAGACATATGAAGAAGTTAAACTTTAAACATCCATGACTTAAACATTTTATCCAGGATAAAAGCCACATAGCTGCACCTGCAAGGTGAATACAGCTGGCAAAAGAAAAAGTGTTTGAATGCGTACATTAACAGGTTTATGATATCACTGCCCCGTCTAAGACACGAGTGGATCTGACTTTAATTACATTTGTCTCGAGTGTTTCGTCAACTTAATGTGTTGCTTAAAATAATACTTCTGCATACAATATGTGACACTGTAAGTGTTGCACGGCCAGATACGGCTCAGCTGACTCAGATAAGAAAATATATGATACATTATGAAGTGATATGCCGCGGACTGTACTTAATGTTACTCTGATCCGGTTACTTATGTTGTGGCAGATATTTAAGTAAGCTTTCTTATCGCTAATGTTATAATAGTCAGATTGCTCTGAAGATGGGAGGTGATATTCTATTAATGTTCACGTTCACACAGTCGGTGATTTTTGCCGGCCGTCTTTCCTGCAACGGCAGCTTTTCTGTATTTCCTTTCTCCTGTAATATGACTTGATCGCTTTAAACTCTGCACACTGAGCTCTGATTGGTCAGCAGGCAGTACTTTCACTGAGTTGATCTCTTAGCCTGCAACCTAACCTGCTCCGGAGCAGGTTAGCCGCACAGCATAACGGCCCGTCTACACTACAGGCATCGAAAAATGCTTTCACACTTCGCCCATTCACTTGAATGGGGTGACGTAGTTGATTTTGAATCTTCGCCGAACTGCATTGTGGGGAGCGGAGTGTGGCTTTGCAAGCATCGCGAGCATCAAAAGTTGAGCAACTTTTGAGGCTCGATGCTTGGCATCAGCCAATCAAATCATGCGTATGCAAATCTGACAGTACAAGCGCTAGCCAATCAAACCACGTGTATGCTGGGAGAGAGTACGCAGGTCATTTCCTCATATTCAAAAAAATGGAGCGGTAGTGAATCACCCGGTGCTGTATGATCAGTCTCTGTTCATCTACCGGGATACAAACCGGAGGAGCGAGGCATGGAGGGAGGAGGCAAAGACAGTGGGTGAGACTAGTAGGTTTTCGCCTGTTTGGGGATTTTATATCCAGTTTACTTCGTTTTAACATTGCTATTGCTTTGTATGCCGGGGGCGGGCGGGAGATTCCTGATTGATTGTTGGTCGCCTTGGGCGCGAGAAATCGCCAAGCCTCAGACACGCCCAGCTTCAAGATTTGTTAATGCCTGTAGTGTAGACGGGCCGTAAGTTACCATTGAGATCTAGCCTGCTAAAAAGAGAACCAGCGTCGTAGGACCGGAAAGCCGGAGTTTTCCCTGAAGTTAGCCGGTTAAGCGAAAATCCTGCTTCGTAGTATATCCCCCAGGTTTAGTGTATGTGTGTGGTCTATAACAGAGAAACACACAAGTATAATTAGCATATTCTTGTACTTGTACCACTAAGTAAAGGCTTAACATGAGTGTCAGCACCTGATGACAATGGAATCTGACGAGGAAGATGCAACTATTTCTTGCACCGAAATGGGATGGGCACCGGAACCTGGTATTATTGCAGTGAACAAACACATTAATTAATTAATTAACAATTAATGGCTGTATCATCCACATCATTTGTAATTAAACACTAAATGTAAGTGTACTTCTGTCTTAACAGGTGCCTATTCAAGATCAATCCAGACAAGGGGACTAAAGTGGAGAGGAAGGAAGAAAAACAAAAACAGCACTCGATAAAGATAAAGGTGCATTCATTAATTACAAACGTCGCTGACTTTGAATGGAGAGAGTAGAAACACACACACATAGTCATGTACACACGCACACACATAACTGGTAGATTTATTTAGTGTTTATAATTGTTATCTTTTGAACAAAATGTTGGAAAAAGGTTGGCTATAGTTAAATGTTGAAATGTTTCATTGCCGGTCTATTCTGCTTTATTATCACTTAAAATATATTTTATTTATTGTTTTTATTTTTGTGATGTATATTATTATTTTCTATAATATATTTTATATATAATATATATATTTGTGATTTTTTTTTCTACAAAACATCTGACAGTTAATGTAAACTTGGGCTTTTGCAAAGTAAAATGACATGTTTTCTTTGTGTTTTACATGTAAATGGTCTTAGATTTCGTGACGTTTGCTGACGACACGACCGTCATCGGCCTGATCACCGACGGCGATGAGACGGCGTACAGAGAGGAGGTCGAAAACCTGACATCTTGGTGCCAGGAAAACAACCTCCATCTCAACATCAGCAAAACCAAGGAGCTGATTGTGGACTACAGGAAGCAGCAGAGAGAGGGACATATGGTGGAGAGAGTCAGAAACGTCAGGTTCCTCGGTGTCCACATCACTGAGGACCTGACATGGACCCATCACACAAACACCATCACCAAAACAGCTAGACAGCGGCTCTTTTAAAAAAATGGTATTAGTAAATGTATTGAACATGTTAGAAACAAAACAAACAATAATAATAATTATGATATACAAATGTATTCTCAAAATTTCTATCATGTTCAAAAGGGGCAAGAAGAAGCTTATAAACGTTTCTGGTCCTACGCCCCCCCCCAGCATACAATGTTCATGAAAATACAAGTGTAGGTCATCGTCATCAGCATCTGTGATATTGGATTAATTATTTTAAACAAATCATTATTTTGTACAAAACAACCAAAAATAATACAACGACAAGAAATAGCAAGCATCACTTCACAGGTCCTGCTCAGAACCATTCAGGATTTGGTTTCTAAATAAGAGTTTTAGTTTAGATAAAGTTGCACAGTATTTCAGCTCATTATTACAGTTATTCCACGGATGAACACCTTCTGTCGTGATGCAATGAAGTTTGGAATTTGTTCGTATGGGTGGTTTTTAAAAAAACATCCTCTCAACATGTGTATGTTTTCTCTCTGTGTGAAAAGTCCCTGGACATTATGAGATAATTGTTCCGCAGGCTGAGGAGGTTCAACATGGACTCCAGGATACTCTGCATCTTCTACAGGTGCACCATATAGCGTATCCTGACTGGCTGCATCACAGCACGGCAGTGCAATCATATTCCATTTACTTGCACTCTTCTTGCACTATTTCTATTCTATTTTATTTGTATTTACTTGCACAATTGTATCTGTTTTATTTGTTCTATGTTCTATATATGTGTTGCTCTGTTGGAGGAGCCTGTGACTTCAGTTTTTCATTGACATATCCACACTGAAGATAATGTACAAATGACAATAAAGCCTTGAATCTTGAATTTACGGTATTTTTTAAAATAACAACAGTAATCTTCTGTCTTTAAGCTTTTTTTATCATTTAAAAAAATATGTATTCTGTTTTTTTAGAGGTGTATGACTCTATTCTAACAATTAATATATGTTAAAAGAAAAATATTTAATTTAATTATAAAAACATGTCTTGTACAATTACAGATTTCTTTGGCAAAAAATGTGACAGTTAATGTAAACTAAGGCTTTTGAAAAGTAAAATGACGTTATTTTCTTTGTGTTTTACTTGGTCTTAGATATACGGTACTTTTTTGTAATAATAAAAGTAATTTTCCGTATTTTAGCTTTTCTTTATCATTTTTTAAAGATAATTATTCTGTTTTCTAGAGGTGCATGACTCTATTCTAAGAAATAATATATGTTAAAATAAAAATAGAGGCTACTTGTGGTAAGGTAAGTTACCGTACTCTTTTTTTTTTACATGTTATCTCCGTATTTTATTTTTACAGTTATATTCCTTTTTTTAACAGACATTTTCCGTTTCTTTACAACAATATTTGTTACAGTGTAGCCCACATACAAGTGTGATGTTGTATCAAAACATTAACAAAAGTAATCTTTCATATCTTTATTAATGGTAACTCACAATGCATGGAGTAATATGGAGCGAGTGTCCGGAAGAAACTGACACCACCTCATGCAGCTATCAAAACTCTGAAGGTTTTATAAATGGTCACTTTCCTCAACAAATAATGCAAACAGCTATACCATTAGAGCCATGTTTGGTGAAAACTACAGTGCCCAGCTGTTATAGGAATTACGTTTTTTTATTATTTGTGTCTCATGATTTTCGACTTCAGATAAATTAGCTTTCGACACAATTTTTTCTTTTATTCCGTTCAAATGAACACGATTAACATTTTTAGCAAATTATTCTATAACTACCATGATGATTTTCCGAAAACTAATGTTATATGACAGTTTCTGTTCTAAAATGGTTCTTATTTGTCAGTACATTATAGAGGCAATTACATGGCGACAGTAAGTATGTTGTTTTAGAATACTATCTTTGAACCTAGCGTAAGGATCGTAACCTTTATGTATACTATTATCATAAGGGTTGACAAATTAAGGTTATCGTTTTTAGACTAAACCATATCCTTCAAACATCACAGAGCATTTGTCACTTATGTTGTTTTCTTTCTATCTTTATCCAGCTGTTAATAAAAATGAAGCATTAAATGCATTTTTAGAAAGTGATAAATTGCAAATTCTGTGGAATGTGTTTTGAGGGTTTCAGCATTACTAGATGTTGATTTATGAGTCCCACACAACACAAAGTTGTAAATTAATATATTTTATTTTCCCATAACAAATCATCCTGTTTGGACTTTAGGAGACCTATCATGCTATATTTAAATGATATAGTGTATGACCATACCTATATAAGGTATATTTATACATTTTATTTTTCAAAATACCAAACAGATCATTTTTTAGACATGCCTCGTTTCGCTCATTTTCGCTTTATTCCAAGCCCGTCTTTGAAAATTCTGAGCAGCAGCTGACCACGCCCCCCTGCAGAAGAGCAGGCATGAGCCGGCGAGAGTCACGTTACCATGCTTGCTGTGATTACGAGTGTCGAATAAACATGTCATCTCAGAGCAATTCATGTGTTCAAGCATACTATCAATTTGATCCAGAAACTGACCCTGAAGCAGCGGAGGTTTTGGTGGAGGTGCAAAAATCTCGGTTGCAGCAGGACGTTTCTGAATGGTTAGCTGACAAGCTGTTGTCCCTATTTATTTTACTCTGTTACGATGCTTGCTCCTTATTCCGTTCATATTTTGGCTAATTAGCAAGAATGCAATGTGTACAGTTTGTAACGCAAAAACAGCGATATATATATATTTATAAAGGGAGACATTCATATTTTCAGCATATATACAATGGCCTCATTGCGTTTAATAGTTTACAGTCCTTTTCTTCCAACATCCTGCAACAACCGTTGGAAAGTTGAATAACTTAGGATGATAAAAAGTATAACTCCAACAACACCTCAGTTGTCAGCAATGTGTGTAGTTTCATGTGTTTTTAAAAGCTCAGTTATTGACTTCTTTGTGCAAATTGCGCCACGACGTCATTGTACTATTATATACCACACAGCAATGGCATAACACACCCATGTGTACGACAAAAAGGTCCACACACACAACCTTATGCTTTTGAAATCAGAATATTCTTTACCCATCCAAACATGAATAATCACGACACATTTTGATATCAACTTGGAACTTTATTGTCAAAATCAACGGTTAAAAAAACCCATACAAAAAAACTAAATGTAGCCTACTTGTATTTTGTATAAATGACACTAAATATTTTTACAGAAGCTTTGTGAGCTGGTGCTGGGGCTTCCTTGGACGCAGGATCAGAGTGGTGATTCCGGCCTACGTTGTCCTCAGGATACGCAGGGAGTTTCCTGATCCGTGAAATGTCGATGTTGGGTTCAGACAGCAGCCAAATTGAACCGTGTAGCATACCCGGCGATGACCTCCTCCCTGTCAGGTCGCTCATAATGGTGCAGGGTCCACAAAGACTTGGTCGAAGATGAGGTCCATCAAGTTGGCCACGTAGGGCTGTGCAATGGTAAAAAAAGCACAACAAAAAATGTGGTTTAGATAGTATATGCATGTAAAAAACTGAAACTTCTTAGCAAAGCTCTTTATTTAGCAAAGCTCTTTGCTTAGCCTTTTCCAATCTGAGTTAGTTTTGAACCGTAACGTGCATGCTGTGTTTCTGACTCAATGCAGGTGATGTGTTGGAGAGGGGCTGAGCTCAGTAGACTCACTGTAATGAGTGCTAGCCACTAATTAGCCTGTTGCTAGAGGTAAGGCCTTGTCAACAACAACAGACCGACGGGGCTTTAGCTCAGTTTTACTCGTGGTGTGTGTCCCCCCTCGCATACATACAGTGTTGTATCCTAACACACCCCCATTTATATTCATGTGCGCAAACAAGTAAACACACAAAAGCTAAAATAAATACTTGTGTTATCGCCTAGGGCGTGGCTGTACAGCCTTCACACAGATCGCCATTACGGCAGTATTTCTGAACATGTTAGCAAATGCCTGATAATTCAAATGACAAAGCAAAGACTGCGGAGCGTACAAAATAAAATGCTACAAAAATATATAAACACCTAACCGATTACTATTTGGGTTTGAGGCGACATTGATGCGGCGAAGCTACATGCTACATGCTACAAGCTAGAGATAGCTTTATCAGGAAAAACACCGCTAAATAAAAATTTACATTACACAATGGACCTCCATTGGGGCTAATATTCTGTAGGTGACCTGCGTGGCCTGCTGAGGAGGGCCATGAGCTGAACACTTTCCGACACAACGAGTCAAGTATCAAATTATCATTAAAAGTCACCTGGTCAGGTCTGGTAATTGGCTCTCTGGCCTATTTCACAGGTTCATGTAGTTAATGGTAGACTGGATGGCAGCATACCGGCCCAATACTAGCAGTCACTGCACTCTAAAAACAAATGCCTTGGCTCAACAAAGAAAATCAACGCAACAGTTTGCATCGATGTTTATTGAGTTAAGACAACTTCTAATGAAATTGTCTTGAAGCAACAAAGTTATGAGTTATTGAGTTATTGGAGAAGGCTTTTCCTCTACAATCAGAGGTGTTTTTAATTACCACTTACTTAATTGGTATTATAAACACAAGTTTTGAAGTTGATTACTCAAAAAATTAAGTTGTTCCAACTTGTTTTACCACATGATTTAAAAGGAATTTTAAGTTGTAAGTACTTAATTACCCTCATTGTGAACACACATGTTTAAGTTGACAACCATTTATAAATTAAGTTGCTCCAAATATATTGTATTCGATAGTTTTTTTTCTTAGCTTTTTCATGTTTTTGCCTTTAAAGAAAGAAATCAATTGATTCCACACAACAAACATTTTAGGCAATTCACTTTTTATTTTTGAACTGCAGTTGTTTATTTCAACACATGATGTTTCAATCAGGAGAGAATTCATTTAGTTTGAACATGTATTGACACATGCCATACTGTATGATAAGGTACATGAACACCTGAAATCACAGCTGACTGCAGGAGAGAGGAGAACCATTTTATAGTTTGGCTGCAGCACGTTGATTGGCTGCTGGAGAATGAGGTGAAATGTAATAGGTTAAAGAGAACGCCTGTGATGAGCTGATGATATGCAGCTGCGGAGTGAATGTATATACACCCAGTCTTCCTGAAATAACTTGCGCTGAGCTTCATTTCAATCTTGAAAAAAAAGATAAATAACACATTTAAATTGCCCCACAAATAATAAATAAACACATTAGCCATATTACCATGGGACATGGGGACACAGCTAATACATGCTGCCATCACATCGAAGTTAGAGGCCTTTGCATATTTAATATCAGTGCCAACTATGTAAAATCTGTAGAAGTTTTTGTAAAACTACAGAAACAAACTCTCAATGGCCACCAATCTGCGGATCACACACATACATTTGACAAAAGATGTAACAAAGATGTTTACACTGCCGACAGCCATTATTTCAAACAGTATGAACACATTTAACGCAGAATGATTGCTCATTCATTTGTTTCCCTCGACCACGATGGTTGCCATCGTATGGTCAGATCCTGGGGTGGACCAGGTCACTGATGAAGGCGATATTCATGTCCTTTTGAAGCACATTAAATAATAAGTTAGCGCATAAGAGATAATGAATTAGGTAATTGCATACTTTTTAAACTGTCACTCTTAGCTAATTCAGAGCCATTATTACCAGCTGCTAAAGCAACGCTGGTATTGTTTTCACCTATTGAGTCTGCATGTGTGTCGTCATGGCAATGTGGTCCTGAAGACACACAGAGGTGCTTTTGAGTACTTTGCCTAGTGTTTAAATGCATGTGGACATATTTTGTCAATCACAACCGTGCAAGTGTTAGTGTACCTTCTCATCTTTTTAGCAGGTTCCATACAATAGTTGAACTGGTTAAGTGAAGAGCAGAAGCCACTTTTCAAATGTTACACAATCCTTTTCCCACGCCATTGCTGTCAACACCTATCCATGCTGATCGTTGCTAAGATATTATTGATTGGGGTGTGGCCAAAAGTGCAATATGCTTCAAAATGTAACTGACAGAGAGCAGTGCTTTTGTCCTGTGCCCATGGATTTTATTTTATTTCAAGATTTGTAATTACGTTGCTAAACTCCTTGAAAAGGTCCTCTTCCTTTTCTCCAAGGTACACGACAAGGCAGCGGATAGCTATAGTTCTCTGCGTGCTTCAATTGTATTGTGCTATTTTTGAAAAAAAGAGAAATTACCTAAATGAATATATTCTGAATGGGTGACTGCCAACAACTTGCATTTCAATGACAACTCTAAATAACGATCCTACCTCAAGAAGCATCCTTGATCTGCTTCACCGAGATTCATTTCGAATAAAAAGCGATATCACAATAGTAACCAAAGTAGTTTTACTCTCACAGTAGCCTCTACTACTTTGTATCCTCTCACATAACTATTCACAGTTCCAAGGCTGCTAATTTTGGTCAAACAGCAATTTGCCTATACAGTGAAACTACAAGGCTATCTACTGTATTTGAATGACAAAATATGACACTTACCTTAACATATCCTTTGTATATTTCTATTTGTCTTAACTGTTGGAATTTGTCCACGCATGTTAAGTGGGAGTGGACTTGAAACCCTTAACTCAAGGTGTAGAACAATTAAGTTATCAAGCCAATTGCATTACTTACTACAACTTGAATTTTGTTTTAAGTCAATGAACGCAGAGTTCAAATTACACACAATATTAAGTTGATGTAATTACCAACATTATTACGTCAACACAACTTATAAATTAATGTTTGCAACTTAAAATGTTTATCTAAATCAATGTACTCACATTTTTATCTTGCAACCATGCATTTCATTAAGTGGAGGTGAAAGCTCGCCTGAATTCGTTTTTAGAGTGTGCAAAAAGCTGCCCCTCAGTCCCAACGACGAGACTCTAGAGGCTTCTCAATACTCACATTTCCTCTCCTCGACTCCTCGACTTCTCGGTCCTCCGGTAGTGACCCGGAAATGAATTTCAGCGCGCCATTTTGAAGGACATCTCATTTCTCTAAATGCACCCCGAGGACCGAGGATCGAGCGTCGAGGAGGCTCTCTGGAGGAGCTATAACCGAGGATACACTGATGGTTCCTCCACGGCTCCTCCGTGGATGCATTTCCGGGAACGGTGGAGGCGTGACGCACGGCCGGACTTATCTCAGCCAATGACAGCTCTGCATGCATCCCCTGGATATTATTTTAGAAACTGCTTTCATCGCAACGCGATGTTTACAGTGAGAACAGCTGTGAGGTCCTGCAGAAAGCAGAGCAGTGTGTAAAATATATATCACTCAGTATAACAGGCCTACTCTCTTTATTTGCTTTAGTTTAGTAGATATCTACAAATAAAGAGTCGATATTTTTCTAAAACCATTTAGTGCTTCACATAATAAAATACACAACGGCTGTAGCCTGATTATGCTTTAGGAGCTGTAGGTGTGTGTGGTACAGTGTGTAGGTGTGTGTGTGTGGTAGGCTGTGTGTAGGTGCGTGTTGTACAGTGTGTCGGTGTGTGTTGTACAGTGCGCAGATGCGGCGGACAAACAGGTCTCAGTTGGTTTGGTGTCCTCTGCTTACTTTTAATCCTTGCAAATACAACTTTTGGCCTGTCATTTCAATTCCCCATTTCAGCGACCAGAGAGGGGGGGGGGGGGGATATATCCAGTCTCTGATTGTGTTACGTTATTATGAGAGTGCTCTCATACTTTAAAGAGCCTGTGACACCATCCCAACAACTGTTGTGCAATGAAATATTGGGCTACTAGTAATCTCGAACCGTCAGTTTAAAAAAGAAAAAGCGATACCGTTTTGTTAAATATCAATACTTTCGAACATCGCGGGGAAATTCCTTCACTCATTTTGAAGTTTTGGGGGAAGCCGGAAGTGACGTCAATGCGGGAACGCTTCGAGAGCCAAACACGGACAAAGTGTGTTGTGTCATGCGTAGAAATGGTAAATTACTGAGTTTAGGCACGTTAATAACGTTTTAATGAAGTTGACTACAGTATATTCATATGTGTCAGTGCTTTCATGTCAATTCGGCGACATAAACATAATGATCGTGGTGAAGATGATGATTACATGAGGATTAAAAATCGGGAGTGAGAGCTGCTGAATTTCCTCCCGTCGGATGTGATATAAAAACAAATCGATTATTTTTGTGGTTATAAACTCAAGTGGATGAAACTACATTTATCAGTGCTTTCATGTCAATTCGGCGAACATATTATACATTAAATGATGAGTGAGGATGATGATTAAAAATCGTTTGTTTGAGCCGGTCTGCATTTACTGATGAGAAAACAAACCGATGCTTTTTGTAGTTGTAGTACACCAACGTGGATTAAACGTGTGGTTTTTTACCACAATGTTGGGGAAATTAATGGATAAAATGCACGGATTATTATTATTATTCCTACTCCGATCGGGACACTAGGTCCACCGTTTCCCCGCAGCGAGGCTCCCCCCGTTGACAGTTTACGTGGGCTGGGTGCAGTGGCGGACTGGCCATCGGGACGAATCCCGATGGGCCGGTACCGAAGTGGGCCGGTCGGATAAGTCACTAGCACATCCCCCACACCTACATTGTGACGAGACCGGCTCCCGTTTCCCTTGTCTGTAAAAATTAATTTGAAAGGCTGACGTAAACATAACGTTGATCGCAAGGTAGGCAGAGAGTCCTGCGTGACGACATATGTAACACGTTATCAGGCCGGACAAACTGTACGGGGAATAAATCTGTGTGATTTTTACCTGAATAATCTGTGTGAGCGATTGTCTGTGGTAATCAGGCATTCGCTCAGAAGAGTGAAGCTCATTTGTGCTCTGCTGCTGCCATCTAGTGGCTGAAAGGGGGGGAAGCACGTTAATTAAGTCAGATAAATAAAAGCGAAGTCAATATATTGCGTCAGAATAGTAAAGACAATTCTGAAATTCCAGGGAGTTATCGGGAGCAATGGGAACAGATTAAGAGATTGATTTTAAGTGGAATCAAAAAGGGGGATAAAGAAAAGGCTTGTATATTTAAATAAATAAGCTGTCTGTAGGTTGTCATTGTTGATTAGTAAAGACCTTGTTTTATGTTGGTAAATGTAATGGTACAAAAGACAGGGGTACTTATGCCCGTTTAGGTTTTCAATGTGCGCCATCACGTTAGAACAGGATTGGTGGCATTTTCAGTTCATTGCTTGCTTCCACACGCCTTCCCCCTCCTTGTCTCTTTCACGACTATAGTTAATGCATTGGAACGATTGTCAAGTTGCCGTGTTTCTAGGAACACGGCTGTTCCGGAACGGCCTTTCAAAATAAAAGCCAAAGGCCGCTGTCCGCCAGAGATGCCTTCACAATAAAACAGTAATTACCTTAACAATATATTTAACTTATATTGCGTCTTTAAATATTGATTTTAATTCATTACAGATCTAACCTGCTTGTAACACAACTTTGATCAAAATAATAGGATAAGCAAGTGGTTAAAGGGGGTTTCCTGTCTGGCTCATTTGATTTAGAACTGAAGTAAGGGAAAATAGTGTTTTATGAGTCATTCCTCATGGTTTCTGAAGATAAATCATCAGTTTGTCTGAACTTTGATATAGAGATAGGATCATGGTGGAGAAGGAAGACCTTTTTTTGGTTTCAAATAATTAAAGTAGAGTTTAAGGATGAAGTAAGCAGGACTTCAACTGGCCAAAAGACATTTTGAAGTTTAATATTCTTGGTTAGCAAACAAGACATCTGATTATTATGTCACACATGATAATCTTGCTATAGGAACTAGCTTAAAATATTGGAGTAAATATGTAGATGTTCTTTCGTGGTGTGTGGAATATGTGATGCTGGAAACATGTACGTTTTTCAATGTATAGGAGAAAATGTTTTCCTGAAAGAGTTATGTTGGGTACATATGTAGCAATGGATGAAACAATTTTTAGAGTGAGTTTTTGTAATATCATTTGTAGACATCAATTAGGTTGTTTAGATGGCATTTAACAATTAAGACAGATAGTATGATTACAAAGAGTCAGAGTGGAAAGGGTTGGATTTATTTAACCTCAGTGTGCTAGATTTTTTATAGGTAATGCGTCCCGAGACCTGGACTCCCCCTCTGAGTTAGAAAAGGCTAAGATCCCGACCCTCCAAGCAGACAAAAGACCTAACCCAACAGGAAACTCCTCCTTCTCCATCGAACAGACAGAGAACCAGAGCTGAAACGACAACAACAAGACTGCAGCCAGAACTATCTCCGCCTGTGGCATCCAGAACCAGACAGCATGCTGACGGGCAGAAATCTACCCTCATCAGTCCCTCAGACAGGACCATGAAGTTCCAAGCTGAGCACAAGAGCAAAGTGTGGGAGATGAGCAGAATCCGCCCTCCATAAAAACAGCAGGGAGACTGTAAAGGAGGAGATGAAATGTAAAGCAGTGCAAGAACATTGGCATGAGGGTGCATGCAGATGTAACTGGGCCAATGGCTGACAGCGGATGAAGTTACAGCGGATGGACTGAAGAGAACACAGAATCAGAGGAGTTGGCATGGTCGATTAGAAGTGAGGAGGCCGGGGTCACGGCTTGAGAAAACCAGAGGAGGAGAAAAGGAAAACGGGAATGAGTGAGTTTGCACATAAACACACTTATTCACAAAACGCACATTTAAAGCATAAATACGTAAAGACAGAAAGATTTATTAAATTAAAAATAGCAGTAAACTATTAGAGTAAAATGAGAACACACTGAGGGTTCAGAATACAACCATATTCTTCAATCTTTTCATCAGGTTAACATAATATTCTTTGACATTTTTATTCACGTGTGAATAAAGTAGTGGGATAGTTTTGGGAACCACTCTATAAGACAAATCTTTATCTGTATGGATAATGTTAAAGGGCGAGCTGGTGCCAAGCCAGATATAGTATTCCAATCTAAATAATTGATTTCACCATTGTAGCATAGTTATTACCATGGGAAATATGAAATGACTTCTGTTTTTAAATCCTTGATAAAGGAGGGAGGAATGGTTGCATGTTCGGACATCCAGGGTTCCACACACTGCTAAAGAGTTTAACATTGGTTTTTAGGTGGACCAGAATGGATGACATGTGGTTGTTATACCATTGTTATCGTGAACTAAACATAAATAAGGACATAGTATCTGCTTGAAGATGAATGGATTTCATATCCTAGAGGGGATTAGTTATTGTGAAGACTCCACAAGGTATCTACTAATGTATTGTAAAGAACTTGAATTGACTTGATAAATAAGTGAAGATAAGAAGATCTATGGACCATAAATTAGTCAAGTGGTAAATAAAAATAGCGGAAAAGAGGGGGACTATTAAAGGGAAGTGGAAAATCAGTCTAATACACACTGATAAAAAAAAGGGGGGGGGCATGAAGGAAGTATGCACTGGATTTTTTATTCGTGTGTGAATTTGGTAGTGTTTTAATTTGTTACAGTATTGATCAGTTCAAAGGGAGAGTTTTAGTAACAGCTCTATAAGATCAGATAAATATTTATTTATATAGGTCATGTTGAAGGGAAAGCTGGTTCTAAACAAAATATAGTATTTCAATTTGAGGTACTGGTTTCATGTTCAGACACCCAGAGTTCCACGCACTGTGAAAGAGGGTAACATTGTTCTTTAAGTGCACCAGAATTGAAGATAAATTGATAGAATGAGTTATGGAATAAATAGCAGAGCTTTACAGATCCTAGTAATGTTTGGACACAAGATAGTGATGTACACATGTTTCTGAAATAGATCTATTAGTCATGTTAATACTAATTAGGTGTAAATGAATTGCAGTAATAGTAATAGTACAATAAGGAAGTGACATTTTTTTGGCTAGACACTTTTCAGGGAATGTGGGAAACAGCAAGGAGGGGTTGGAGATATCTTGAACATTATAGTTGTAATTGTGAATTAATAAGTGATGGCGCTCCATATATACAGATTTGTATAGACGGAGGATGCTGGCCTGTGCTGGAACATCAAAGTCTCTGCAGAGCACAACACATGGCCAAAAAGACTGAGACCAACTGACCGACAGGGTAACTTGGGAAGGCACTGTCAATGACTGACTCTGCGGTGAACCTGACCAGACCTGACTTTACAACCTGACAGTGTGAGTGTGAGTGTGTGTATGTCTGCACCTGATCAGTGCAACTGCGTGATTTGAAACGATGACTAATCAAGCATGTTTTGGACTAACACATTATTTTTGTGTGATAATAATGTGTGAAATGAGAGGTTTCCTAACATTGCACAAAAGGGGAAACCGTATCTAATCTGGTTGATGATGTTTCACTCCCACAGGAGGTGGCGGTTTGCAGAATGTGAAACTCAAACTATGAAATTTGGAATTCTGTTTCTTTTAGGACTGAATGATGGAGAGAAACACTCTCAAGTGTTTACTGGGAAAAATGTTTGGTATTGTCTTATAATCCATTATGACCTGAAGGTTTTCTTCCCATACAGGTTTTTGTTTACACATGAGAGAATGTGTAAAAAAGGGGGAGTGTAAACTTTACAATGTACATTTTTCATTTAGGGACTGAAAGGAACCTGCTGCCCAACTCCATTGTTCAATCTGACCATTGATTGACAGTTTTAGAATTGACCTGCTCCATATTTGGGGATAAGAGGCTGTTTGGTGAATGTTGACATGTCTCTAATATTGATTGAGTTATAGCAGGAAACACAGGTAGAGAATCAGTGGCCAAGGGGCTGCTGGGAGAGATGTAAGTCCAGAATGAAATACTGGAGAGGCTGACCGGTGAGTAATGTGTCAACTAATGTTTCAACAGGTATTAAAGTAACTGAGGTTTGAAATGTAGAAAGAACATATTTACAGTTAAGCTAAAACATAGTAATGTAATGAGACACAATGTAATTTGGACAACATCATGTAACTAGTCTGGTAAAGAAGTAAAAGCCATATACTTTATTGTTGAGGTCATTATGGGGATATACATTTAATCTAAATACATAATAGAAAGACATTTGAGGACAGTTTGTTGGAATTCTGTATTCATTTTTTCAGCGGGATAATATCTAAGCACTGACGGGTAGAAGCAGTATCACCAGGAAGCCATTCACTTTGTTAGTATTGTGATTTTGGTTGTTTTTGAATCCATAAGATTAGTGTGTTTCTTTACCAGAAACATTGGCAGTTCAAATCATATTTTTAGATTTTTAATGGGATCTCAAGGATTTCATTTAAAAATAAATACAGATGCTTCTCAGAAATTCAGAGCTATTGAAATATGTTATTTAGTTTACCTAAAGATGTTGGGGTTCTTATTTAGTTGGCACAGTCCAAGTATTAAGATTCTGAAGCTGCACAATTAATTTAGAAAACCTGTGCACCGACGTCTGTTGTTTTAAGACACCCCACCAACAGGCTCCAAGTGGCCAGGCACTGGTGGGTCAAACAGCCGAGGGCCCCAGAGCCCGGAGCGTAGGCTTGAGGGATTTGTATCAGATTTCTCCACACAGGTTGTGGATGCCAAAAGGGGGACCCGAGACGCAGGAGGCTGACTGTCAACCCCAGGCTCTCCGGCTCCGACCAAGTGACCCAGAGGACATCCCGTGCCGTCCGCCTACAAGGAAAGGGGGACAACTGGTACCACTGTGCGGAGCCAGTGTGCGGCGGGGGAAAACACCTGCGAGGACCCTAGACGACATCAGGACGGATCGGGCTCTCATCAGGGAGGTCGACTCGGAGGCTGTCATCAGCGGATTGGAGGAGAAGGACCTCGAGGAGATCCATCATCCATCCAGCAGTCGTCCCAGGAGGCATCATCATCGGACCGGGGAAGGACCTCGAGGACATCCATCCAGCAGTCGTCCCAGGAGGCATCATCATCGGACCGGGGAAGGACGTCGAGGACATCCAGGCAGCAGACGACTTGGAAGCGGCTGGCAGTGGGCTGGGGGACTTGTCGAGCAGCAGAGGAGTCTACTTCTCTCTGATCAGTTCCACCCGTGAAGGGAAAGCCGCATCTCCCCCTCCCTATCAGCTGTCGTGTGGGCTATTCCTTTGGGGGGGGGCGGGCAGGCGGGCTGATGATTCACCACCAGGAGACCGCTTCTTAGCACTCAGCTGCCCCCTCATGGTTCCTTCACTGCCATGGGAAGTGACGTTCTGTTCCTTCACGATTTCAAATATTTTGGATCTCAGTTTCTGATGATATTGGAGAGGAATGACAATAGTTATGTTTCAAGTGCCTTGTGTAAGTTGCACTCTTTTAGGAGAGTGCAAAAGAGGGATTGCAGCATCTGATATTTAAGAAGTGTGTTTTATATTGAGTTATCTGTTTCATCCTTTCATAAATGTGAGGACCAAAATGGCGGTAGACCAAGGGCTGGTAAGGGTTTTATTGCTGTGGGGGAGCTGGACCGAGACCCCACTGTGGTCTCGGAATGTGATGGGGGATGTGTGTCGGTGCAGAGGCTGCAGAAATAGGAGACAGTGAGGGTCAGAGGTGTTTGTATGAGATGACTGGACCAGTTGTCCTTAAACTCCACCCCCTCCTGTATCATTTGGTATGAAAGCCTATCCAGCTTGCTGTTCTGTCTCTCTCTTCACGCGTCGCTGGGACAGGAGGTCTGGTGGCCTGTGGGCAGGAGCCAGGAGTAGGCCTAACTCCTGACATTACACATAATACGATATGATTGTGTATGGTAATGTATTTGATTGTATTGCATTGTATATTACCATTAAAGTGGATTATTGTTAAACGGTTAAGTGTATGCTCTGGATTCCCTTCATGTAAGATAACAGCTTGTAGGAACGCGAGGAGATTTAAGCCTATATCTCCTAACACTGGCTGGCTCCCATTGCTCGTGTACACAGAGTGGTGACTGCAGCCAGAGAAACGGCCGCATCAGAGCCACAGTTTTATCGGCAATTTGATAAAAAAAGGCCGATACCGATAATCGGTCAAATGCGGAATATCGGTCGACCCCTAATGCAGAATGCTAATTTTGACACAGAAAGAAGATCTCCTAAGTGTTTTGTCGTGACTCAGAATAAAATGTTTGTAAAACTGCTACAACACTGTAGAGTTGTAGCCCTGCTTCAGCAGTATATTGATCATCTTTCTGCAAAGTGTTGACACAACGTGCAACTCCACAGAGTGGGTTCACCTGCTCTGCACCTGAACCATATCATCGGAGACTCTTTATGTTTACTGCCCCTCGGCAACATAACAATGAGACAAAAACAACAGCTCTGTTTGAGAAAAAAGACAGGTAGATGACGAATGTTCGGGAATATCCTGAGAATACTTTAAATGAACAACAATGGCTTAATTTCCATTCACTCGTAGCCTGAGAAACTGACACATCGAGCCCTTTAGATTTCCTTCTGTGTGCTGTTGCAGATGAAAGCTTGGGCAGGAATCACGTAGCTTCAACATTCTCACTTGCAAATTCAGGGAAGACAGGGTTCCTCCGCCAGCTTCAATTATGAATGACAGCCTTTTATCTCCTGCCTGCTAATTAGGTGAGATGATGCTATGTGCTCAAAACACGTTCTCTTCCCTTTTTTTGTTCTCCTATGCACCTGGATCCAGCCTATTTCTAGTGAAACAGATAAGTGGGGAAATAAATGGGTCAGGAAGTAATATCTTGGAGTTCAAAAGAGTGAACTTTAAAGTCAGACAGGGCGAAACCTCAAGAAGAAGAAGAACAATTTCCCTATAAATCAAGCTCGCTACATCAAAGATAGTGTGACATGTCAGTACACAAATTAACCATCAACTAGTTGTTAATTAACATGCATATTAGCAGTATATTGGCTCTTTATTCATTATAAAACACTTATTAATGCCTTTTTCTACATGACAATATTCTACAAGTAATAGGCCATTAGTTGAGAGTTGTTCCTCAATAACTCTCTAATTTGTGCTTATTTATTGCAAGTAAGTTGTTGAGTTTTGGTCTTAATATGCTGTGCTCAATATGGGCTTAGCTGGAGTCGGTGGATGCGCCGGCCCGTCCAGGTGCCTAATTTTACGTAATTAATCATATATTTTCGATTATAAGGAGTAGAAATATGATTCAGATATCCGCGGAATCGCTGGGCACAGCAGCCAATATGGCCGCTCAAAGCAGCTTGACTTTACACTGTGTGGGATTGGTGGATTCGTGTGTCCGTCAAGGAAATCTCTGCCGGCAGCCATCATTGTCTGAAATGACCAATGGACATCGAGAAATCACTAAGGACCTACCCACCAAGTAAACAGAGAAAATGGCTAAAAAAAACTTTACAGTTGCCGACTTCGCTAGAGTTTTTTTCGCTAGCAGCAGTGAAGATAGAGCCTCAGAACCTAAAGTTTTCAACTCTTCTGAAGAAGAAGAAGAATACAAAGACAACAACAAGGATCCATTTGGACATGGGTAGGTGTAAATATTACAGTAATAGTGTACTGGCAATATGTGGAGAATACCGCGAAAATGAACAATAGGTTTATTGATATATATTTTTTATCGAGAGTCATGAACTTTTTATTGGACAAAATAGACTCTCCATTAGCAAACGTTTACTCTGTGTTAACGTTATGTTGGTGTGTAAAAGTGAGATGACATGTGTAGATGATTAAATTAATCAATTATTCGTCCCACAACGGAGACATTTACAGTGACATGTTTTTGCCATCGAATATTTTATAATACTGTTCTGTACAGATGAGACTTTGTCATAGATTTATTTATATGTGTGCCTGTTATTATTTTACCATCCTGTACAGATGAGACTTTGTAATCAGATGTAGCCTATGTATATGTGTGTCTGTGATTTTATACTGAATGTAAAGCAACTGGAAATACCTGTGTGTGTGTGTGTGTGTGTGTGTGTGTGTGTGTGTGTGTGTGTGTGTGTGTGTGTGTGTGTGTGTGTGTGTGTGTGTGTGAGAGAGATCGAGAGAGACTCCTTCTTCAACCTCCCAAACTTTATTTGTATGTGTGCATTGTTATTTGTGCTTGAGAAACATTTTACTTGAACTTTATTTCAATGAAATTAGTTGTAATTGTTGTCCTACATTTTAATTTGTTTTACAGAGATGTTTCACAGCTGTCTGGGCCTAGTGGCCCACAGGTGGCAACGTTTATCCAGCAGCTAGAACATCCATCTGTGCCTGCCCCCAGGTCAAGATCTACTGTGGCTCAAGGGCCTTCACCAGAGCCATCACCACCAAGGACCAGCAGACCAGCATCACTACAGCTGCCTCCACCTCCATCTGCGGCTGCCACCAGGTCAAGATACACCTCAGCACAAAGGCTCCACCATAGCCATCACCTTCAACCCAGCCAGCAAGGAGGTCTCGTATAGCACTTGTACACCCCACCTACACAGCAGCCCATGCACCGTCACCCCCACCTACACAGCAGCCAGACCCACTGTCTTGGAAGACAGACAAAGACCTTGACACTGTCTTGACATTTATAATGAATAGTTGGTTGAAAGTTCTGATGTTCAATTTTGTAAATAGTTTTTTTTCCAGTTTCTTATATTTATATAAATAGTTGGTTGAAAAAAAAGGTTGAATGCTCAATTTGTATTTGTACACATCACATGAACCTTGGTATGTAATATGAAGTCATTATTTGAGTAAACATTTTTTATATACACAAAATAACCATTTCTCTCAAATATTGTTCACAAATCTGAAAAAATCTGTGATAGTGAGCACTTCTCCTTTGCCGAGATAATCCATCCCACCTCACAAGTGTGGCATATCAAGATGCTGATTAGACAGAATGATTATTGCACAGGTGTGCAATAGGCTGGCTGGCCACAATAAAAGGCCACTCTGAAACGTGCAGTTTTGCTTTATTGGGGGGGTCTGGGGGTGTCCGAAAACCAGTCAGTATCTGGTGTGAGGGGTAGAATTAGGGTTAGGGTACTGTTGTGAATTGAGTGGCCCATGGTGGTGGTGGGGTTATGGTATGGGCAGGCGTATGTTATGGACGACGAACACAGGCCACTCGATTCACAACATTACCCTAGCCCTAACCCTAATCCTACCCCTCACACCAGATATTGACTGGTTTTCGGACCCCCCCAGACCCCCCCAATAAAGCAAAACTGCACTTTTCAGAGTGGCCTTTTATTGTGGCCAGCCTAAGGCACACCTGTGCAATAATCATGCTGTCTAATCAGCATCTTGATATGCCACACCTGTGAGGTGGGATGGATTATCTCGGCAAAGGAGAAGTGCTCACTATCACAGATTTTTTCAGATTTGTGAACAATATTTGAGAGAAATGGTTATTTTGTGTATATAGAAAATGTTTTATATCTTTGAGTTCATCTCATAAAAAATGGGAGTGTTGCGTTTATATTTTTGTTCAGTGTAATAGCTTATTGGTTATGAACAAGACTTCACTTTAAAATAGGGAACATGTACCTAGTTATAAATACCTAATTTTGAGTTATTTAGACACAATTAACACTTATAGTTTCATGTCTTGTTACATAAGAATAGATCATATTTGTTAAGTGTTATTATCGGAGAATTACTATTCGTGTGGTAGTTCTACCATATTAGGCCCATATTGAGCAGAGCATATTAATGTTGTGACTCGACAGATATGTTAGGTTTAGTTATGTTTTTATTTTGAAAGTAATCTTTCCTGTCATTTCAGATCCCACAGTTCCTGTCTTTGTGTGTTTCCCGCCAGTGAGATTGCTTGGCCCTGCCCTGATTGTTTTCACCTGTGCCCATCCCCCTCACCTATATATAGCCCTGGTGTTTCTCTGTTCCTTTGTCAGTTCGTTATGTTTCATGTCGTGAGCACCCAGGCCTTTTGACTCCTGATACCTACCTTGGGATTTAGACCTTTTGTCAAGTGAGTTTTTGTGTTGCTGTACAACTTTGTTTTGGCTTTTTATCTACTTTCTATTTTTTGTGAAAGTACGATTTAATTTGTGATTAAAGAACATTCTATTTTTGGACATCTGTCTCCGAATCCTGCTTTTGGGTCCTGCGGCCTGTATCTCGGTTCATAACAGTACGAACTGACCAAAATATGGACCCAGCGGATTCAGAGACCGTGAAGATAGCTCTGCGAGCTCAAGGAACAAGACTACACCAGCATGAGGAGCAGCTGGGCGCAATCAACCTGGGGGTGAGGGAACTGACCGGCCGTCAGGAAAACTTTCAAGCCTCAGTCAATACTCAGGTGAATCACCTTGCCGAACAGCTGCACCGTGTCCTCGCTCACCTGGAAGCTGGTTCATCCCCTCAGCACCCTGCTGTTGCTCACACACCTATTGTTCCAGCTGACCATGTGCCACTTCATGCTCCACCGCCTCGTCTGGCATCTCCAGAGCGATTCTCCGGAGATTCCGGTGACTGCCGCCCTTTCATTGTTCATTGTGATCTCCATTATAAATATAACCCTGCTGCATTCCCCACTGATCACTCCAAAGTGGCCTTCATGGTGAGCCACTTAACGGGGAGAGCAGCGGCCTGGGCTACGTCCGAATGGGCGAGAGATTCATCTACCTGTAATTCGCTGGATGTATTTACAGACACTCTCAACAAGGTGTTTAATCGCACGGCTCCTGGAAGGGAGGCAGCCAGAGCACTGATGCAGATTAAGCAGAGTCAGCGCAGAGTATCGGACTATGCCATTGAGTTCAGGACCCTTGCAGCAGATAGTGGCTGGAATTCTGCAGCACTGCTCGACGCCTTTTTGTCTGGTCTTTCGGAGTCCATTAAAGACCAGTTAATACCTTTGGACCTCCCAGAAGACTTGGATTCTGTCATTGCACTGGCAGTTCGAATAGACAATAGACTGGCCGAGAGACAAAAAGAAAGGTTCAAGAGTGTGGCACGTCTGCCTCGACACCAAGGGGACACACCAAGCCATCGTCCCGCCTGGAGACCTCCTACCGATACTCCTCCTGAGAGAAGAGTGCTCCCTAGTGTTTTAGAGCCCATGCAGTTGGGTCGGGCTAAGTTGACTCCGGAAGAACGTCTTCGGCGCATTCAGGAGGGCAGGTGTTTTTACTGTGGGGAGCAGGGGCACCTCCTGGCTTCATGTACAGCAAAAGATCGGGCTCATCAGGGACGAGGAGGACCCTGGTGAGCCGACTGTCATCTGGATTCCCTCCTCGTACCTTGACACAGGTACAAGTAAAAATAGACAGACATGTTTTAACTCAGGGGGTTCTCATAGACTCTGGTGCGGATGAAAGTTTAATGGATTGGGGGTTGGCCAAGAAGTGGAACTGTGGGGTAATTCCTTTGACGCAACCGTTAAAGGCCTCTGCTCTGGATGGTCGGTTATTGTTTACCGTTACCCACTGTACTATGCCCATTGAAGTAACCGTAAATGCAACACATACTGAACACATGACTTTCCATTTATTTGACTCTGCTCAGCATCCACTTATTCTTGGTTACCCATGGTTAGTCAAGCACAACCCACACATAGACTGGAGATCTGGGAGAGTTAAGGGATGGGGAGAGGACTGCAAGCATTTCTGTTTGAGAGACAATAAGACTGACAACACTCCCCATGCAAGAAGGATTGCATGTACAGAAATGACTGAGGCTATCCAAGTACAGGAGCAAGATTTCCCTGACAAGTCCAAGGTGCCCAGTTGCTATTGGGACCTAAAGGAGGTTTTTAGTAAAGCCCGAGCCACTGCCCTGCCACCACATAGGCCTAATGACTGTGCAATAAACTTGGTACCTGGCTCCCCAATTCCAAAGGGTCGCCTCTACTCTCTTTCCGGACCCGAAAGGGAGGCCATGAACAATTATATTGAGACCTCCTTGCAGGCCAGACTCATTCGCCCTTCCTCGTCACCGGCGGGAGCGGGCTTCTTTTTCGTAGACAAAAAAGATGGATCACTCCGGCCCTGTATAGACTACAGCCCTCTGAACGCAATCACTATCAAAAACAGGTACCCTCTCCCACTCATCTCCTCCGCCTTTGAACTTTTGCAAGACGCCAACATTTTCACCAAACTGGATTTAAGGAATGCTTATCATTTGGTGAGAATCAGGGAGGGGGACGAATGGAAGACTGGATTTAACACACCTAGTGGACACTATGAGTACCTAGTGATGCCTTTTGGCTTGACAAACGCACCGGCAGTATTTCAGGCCCTCATAAATGAGGTGTTGGGGGACTTCCTGAATAAGTTTGTGTTTGTATATCTTGATGACATTTTGATTTTTTCTCCTGACAACATAACCCACCAGCAGCATGTCCGTCAAGTCCTCGACCGCCTGCTACAAAACCAACTTTATGTTAAAGCAGAGAAGTGCGAGTTCCATGTCCAAACCACATCGTTCCTGGGTTTCATCATTGCCCCCGGTCAACTAGAGATGGACCCTGCCAAGGTCAGTGCCGTGGCCGAGTGGCCAGTTCCTGTCAACAGGAAAAAACTACAGCAGTTTCTGGGGTTTGCAAATTTTTATAGACGTTTCATCAGAAATGTCAGTTCTATTGCTTCCCCGCTACATGTAATTACCTCTCCTCATGTCCCGTTTGAATGGAACTCCAAAGCTGCTAATGCTTTTCAAGCTCTAAAGGAGATGTTCACCTCTGCTCCCATCCTCACCATCCCAGATCCACTTCGACAGTTCGTGGTAGAGGTGGATGCCTCTAACCTCGGTGTGGGGGCAGTTCTCTCTCAGCGGGCTGCAAAGGATAATAAGCTCCATCCCTGTGCTTTTCTCTCCCGTAAGTTGTCCTCAGCGGAAAGGAACTACGACGTGGGAAATCGTGAATTACTGGCAGTGAAACAAGCCTTGGAGGAGTGGAGACATTGGCTAGAGGGGGCCGCTCAGCCGTTCCTGGTATGGACAGACCATAAGAACCTCGAATACATGAAAAAGGCTAGGAGACTGAATTCACGCCAGGCTAGATGGACACTTTTTTTCAGTCGTTTTGATTTTATCTTGTCATTTAGACCTGGCTCCCAGAACACCAAGCCAGATGCCTTGTCCCGTCTGTTTGACCCTGAGCCTGCTGCCAAGGAACCAGAACCCATCCTACCACTGAACCGTGTGGTAGGAGCGGTAACTTGGCAGATAGAAAAAGAGGTGCAGCAAGCAAATGTTGAGAGTCCAGCACCTAGTGAGTGTCCGCCTAATAGGCTGTTTGTTACAGTGCCCTTACGCTCCAAGATCATTCACTGGGCTCACACGTCCTTGCTCACTTGTCATCCTGGGATTAGAGGAACCATGTTCGCACTTAAGCAGCGTTTCTGGTGGCCGTCCATGGCTAAAGATGTTGGTGAATATGTGAATGCCTGTCCTGTTTGTGCTTGCAGCAAAACCTCTTCCATGCCTCGGGCTGGGTTGCTGCAGCCGTTGCCCAACGGCCCTGGTCTGACATATCCATGGACTTTGTTACTGGACTCCCGGTGTCTCAAGGTAAGACCACTGTACTAACAGTGGTAGATCGTTTTTCGAAAATGACTCATTTTATTCCATTGACCAAGCTACCCTCGGCCAAGGAAACGGCGGAAATTATGATGGTCAATGTGTTCCGGATACATGGATTTCCCAGGGATATTGTGTCAGACCGGGGCCCACAGTTTGTTTCCAAGTTCTGGAAGGAGTTCTGCAGTCTCATTGGAGCCACCGCTAGCCTCTCCTCTGGGTATCACCCCCAGTCCAACGGACAAACGGAGAGATTAAATCAAGTGTTGGAGACATGTCTGAGGTGCTTGGTGGCTCAGAATCCCTCATCATGGAGCAAGCATCTAACCTGGGTGGAATACGCCCACAATTCTCTTCCTACCTCTGCCACTGGTATGACTCCCTTCCAGTGCGTCTTTGGCTACCAACCACCCGTGTTTGCTGAGACTGAAAAGGAGGTCTTGGTCCCGTCTGCACATGCCCTGGTCAGACGTTGCCATCGCATCTGGGCGGCTGCCCGTCGAACCCTTCTAAGGAGTTCTTCTTCAATGAAAAGGGGGGCTGACCGACACCGCCGGCCAGCTCCAGTGTACCAGCCTGGGCAGAAGGTGTGGTTGTCCACGAAAGATCTACCCCTCCATGTCGCTTCAAGAAAATTAGCCCCCAGGTTTGTTGGTCCCTTTCCAATAACGAAGATCGTGAACCCTGTGTCTGTGCGCCTGCGACTCCCCAGATCCCTGCGGGTCCACCCTACATTCCAAGTTGGGAAGATCAAGCCTGTCAAGGAAAGCAGTTTGGTGCCCGCAACTAAACCTCCGCCACCCCCCAGAATGGTTGATGGTGGCCTTGTTTATACAGTAAAGAAACTGCTGGCAGTCCGGAGAAGGGGACGTGGCAGGCAGTTCCTCGTTGACTGGAAAGGCTATGGAGCAGAGAATAGGATGTGGATCCCGTCTCGCTACGTTGTGGATCAGGAGTTGATCAGGGATTTCGACAGGCAACATCCTAATCTGCCTGGGCCGTCAGGAGACGTCCCTAGAGGGGGGGGTAATGTTGTGACTCGACAGATATGTTAGGTTTAGTTATGTTTTTATTTTGAAAGTAATCTTTCCTGTCATTTCAGATCCCACAGTTCCTGTCTTTGTGTGTTTCCCGCCAGTGAGATTGCTTGGCCCTGCCCTGATTGTTTTCACCTGTGCCCATCCCCCTCACCTATATATAGCCCTGGTGTTTCTCGGTTCCTTTGTCAGTTCGTTATGTTTCATGTCGTGAGCACCCAGGCCTTTTGACTCCTGATACCTACCTTGGGATTTAGACCTTTTGTCAAGTGAGTTTTTGTGTTGCTGTACAACTTTGTTTTGGCTTTTTATCTACTTTCTATTTTTTGTGAAAGTACGATTTAATTTGTGATTAAAATTCTATTTTTGGACATCTGTCTCCGAATCCTGCTTTTGGGTCCTGCGTCCTGTATCTCGGTTCATAACAATTAAGACCAAAACTCATGTACAACAACTTCCTTACTTGCAATAAATAAGCACTAATTAGAGGGTTATTGAGGAAAAACTCTCAACTAATGGCCTATTACTTGTAGAATATGGTCATGTAGAATAAGACATTAATAAGTGTTTTATAATGACTAATAAAGAGCCAATATACTGCTAATATGCATGCTAATCAACAACTAGTTGATGGTTAATTTGTGTACCTTAATATAAAGTGTTACCGCATTTAAATAATTTGGCTTTATAGTGAATATATTAAAATGGAACAATGCTCAAGTATCCTTGATCCTTGACTCGCCATCTTTTTTGCAAGGACATCCTTGTCTAACGTCACAGGGACTGATTTGGAAATGGTATCAAGAACTCCAATAAGTCATTGTTAGAGTTATATAGAAGCATAGCATTTAAATTCATGTCAAAGGGCCACTCAGAAGGATTAGGTCACAGTTGAGAAAGGAAAAAGGATCTGGGGTCAATCCGACTGGATCCAATTAGCTGCCTCTGACAGGAGGCCATGACAAGCCTATAACTGCAGCGACATCTCATTCGCTGAGCCCGGGTCTCTACTCGCAGAGGGATAGAGGGCTCGGGAATAATAGAAGAACAAACAAGTCACGACTCCAGGAGAACACCCACCAGATACTCATTAGAAGAGAATCTCTGCTTCTCCCCTCCCCTTCCTCCCTCCACTTTCCCTCCCCTCCTCTGAGTGTGCTCTTCAGATTGGTTGAGATGAGAGGAATGCTTTTTTATGTGCTATTGGACAATGACAGAATTTTTTTCCACTTTGCAGAATGTACAGTGAGCAGTATTGACAGCACTTTTAATAGCATTCAATTAAAGTTTTTTGAAATCTGCCAGAGGTGACAGTTTTTCATGTTTCAAAGTGGAGTTAGAAAAACACTTGTTTTGTAGGAATCACTTCCAGGGAGTTTTGTGCTTACCTTTTTCTTATTTTGAAGGTAAATAATTCATTCTTAAACTTCAAAAGATGTCTGTCTGTTGTGGGTCATTAAAACAAGGAAAATTAAGTTAATGTTTAATGAGTGGTGTCACTGTATATAGCTCATCAGATTACAAAACTCTGTGAATAAGACATTATATTCTAAACGAGGTAAAATAAAGATGAGAACAAGTTTGCGTTACATTTAGCATGCAGACCCTGTATAAGAGATCATCCTACAGTCGATGTATGTTAATCAGTTGCTTAAGTGTTTTTCCCCCCACAACGTCACTTTGTAATCTTCGGACCTAACAATAACTAAATAGTTCATTTCGAATGCATGAATCTAAACCTCAGAGTATGGTGATCAAAATGCATCAATATGGCAAGCTTGCTATTGAGTAAAAAAAAAGGTGAAAACCGTTTTCTGCAGATAAAAGTAATTACTCACACACAGAGTTGGGTGTAACACATTACAAAGTAACGCGTTACTGTAATAATATTACTTTTGTCGGTAACGGAGTAGTGTAACACGCTACTTTTATAATTCAGTAATCACACTACAGTTACTAACATTTCCCCGACACGCGTTACTTCGTTACTTTCTAAAATCAGTCATAATCAAACCTCAACAAACACGTACCTGCAAAGAACACATGCTAAGGTGAAGCTAACGCACAGCTATTTGTTGTTTGTTTATATCACGTAGTCTGTTCTTCTCTGTTTTCCGGTTGTTGCCTGTTTTGAATGACGAATACACACTACCGCCGTCTGCTGGTAAGGAGAGTTATTGCCACTCACGCATGCGCAGTTCGTACATGCTCGGCTGAAGTCTTTGCGGTGTTTGGTTCCAGTGCAACACATGGCAACACGCAGGAGAACACGCCGACATAACAGCGTGAGCAGAGATAGACTGCCCAAAATATACAGATAGCAGGAGACAGAGGACAGCCATGGTCAGATAGGAAAACATTCTGGATCAGTCTTATGCAACAATGGAAACTGAACTAAAGAGAACATTTGAAACTTTAGCAGTCTGCGTGATCTGCCTGCAGGGAGGGGCCGGCCCTGCGAGTAAAGTAACGAGTTACTTTATGTAGAGAGTAACGAAGTAGTGTAATATATTACTTTTTTTTTAAATAATATGTAACATATTACTTTTTTTTAGTAACGACCCCATCTCTGCTCACACAGAACACCGCTCCCAGGTACTAAACTCTTTGTAGTTGTCAGTAAACAAGTGGTGGAATGGGGCTGAGGGGATCAGCGGTCCTTTGAAGTGTTCAGTCCTTGTTTAAAATAAGCACAGTAGCTTGTCTATTTCTCCCCACCGCTGTCGAAAGAAGCTTAGACAGGAAGCTCTTTGGCCTTGGCACCCCATTTCAGGGGCCCTGGACAGCAGCCTTGAAGCAGGAAGCCGGGGCGATGGACTAATCGTATTCAGGTCTCCGAACAAGTGCCTTCTAGGCTGACTTTGCACAGCTGTGAGTGCCTCTGAACCATCCCCAGCTGGGCTGAACAGGCCATCCAGCTAAGGTTATACAAAGGGCAAGCAAGAAGCAGAACGACTGGGGTTAAGATTGAAGTTTGTATGATTCTTCAGCGCATCATCCTGACCGTCATATTACATTCTCAGAAAACAACTTTCTTTAATGAATGGAAGGATTTCTTATAGCAGATGGTTTAAACATTAAGCGTCGGCATGCCTTTTATGTTCAAGAACACAGTCACATCACATTTCAAAGGTATATGTTGGCAAGGACATGCATCAATTTCACTTTGCAATGCGTTTCCCATAGGTAACCAATATGAAAGGTCACATGTATCTGCCATGGGCAGATCAGTCTTAGAGCAGACTAGGCACATCATTTTGTGCTTGTAATGTCTGAGATGGTTATTTGCTTGCGCAGTGCTCTTCTTTAGTACACAATTCTGTTCTCTGCCTGCTGACTTTAAACATATTTTTAAATCATTGAGCAAGCTTTTAAGAACTAAAGATAGCTTTGATAACTGTTCTTGAATTATTGATCTCATCCAAGGTTCACTAAATCCAAAAGTCTTAGATGAAAAGTATTATGGTTATAAGAGCTAGATAAAAAAGATAAAAAAGTGATCATTTATGTTGTTGTATACAATTCAGAGAGAAACAAATTGAATCAGGCTCATCAGTAGAATTGTGGACCTTAATATTGAATGTGATAGGCTTAGAGTAAATTGCTTTTGTTTGATAAAACTAGAGTGGAATAACCAACACCAGGGGGATTTTGGTGGGATAAAGACCATCCTGGCCCAAAATGACGGGGGGTTGCCTGAGCCGGCAGACATAACTCCATCTCTGCCAGATATAGAAAGCCCCCTTTAAAATAGTGGCTGGAGGGATTCAAATGTACCCAGTGCTAACCCAAGCACGGGAAGTCAAGGCGAGTGTGTGGCCAATCGCAGAATTAAAACTAATCTCTCTAGGAGGTACAGCTTCTAACTTATGTTTGTTTTCAGAGCAGCCACCCACTGTCCTTTTTGGCAAACTAGTTTCCCATCGGCAGGGAGTAAGAAGGAAGAGCCTAAAGAGGCGCTAGCTAGCTTATTTTTCTATTTGAATGGGCCACTACTACTGTATGGGTTTGTGTGCTCCATTGTTATCTCTGCTTCCTTGTGCCGAACTGACATGAAAGAACATTGACCTAAATAAAACACTTTTAATAAGATTTTGTATCTTTCACATCTTTTAGTCTGTAACCTTCGATTTATGTTTTTTGCCTCCATGTCTCCTCTGGCGCTCCGTAATATTGTGCAATGTATCACACAGATCTGTTCAAACTACTTTTAAGAAGATAAAATAAATAACTTTATGCATTATTTAGCCAACCTCATTATGTATTTCCAAAAGACATATTTAAAATTCAATTGATGAATTTTCATCAAATTGTGAAACTAAGACTATTTGCCAACATCAACAACTGACTCCCTAAAAGTTGTGCATTACATGTCAGCTTCATTACACGTAATTTCCTTGGAGCCACTCACAATCAGCCATTAAAAACGTTTAACTATAGATAACCATGGGCAACAACTTAAAAAAAATCCTGTCTCCTTAATATTTGTGTATTGTAGTGCCGAGAGATAGGGAGTCAGAGGCGGTGCAAGGAAGGTGCAAAAGGGTACTTATAGATAGATAATAATAGATTTAATTTGTTAGCGCTTTTACAGGTGCTCAAAGACACTTTACAGATATAGTGAAGGGAAAAGAAAAGGAAGGAACAACAAATACATATATAGTTAAAGTTAAAGTCAAATAATACAAAAACAATCACGCATAAAAAGCCTGATTGAAGAGGTGAGTTTTTGTGAGTTTTTTGAAGGTGGTTAGGTCAGTGCAGTCTCTGATGGGTTGGGGGAGTGAGTTCCAGAGGGAGGGGGCAGCGACGGAGAAGGCTCTGTCCCGCCAGGTGCGGGTGGGGATGGATAGGAGGTTGGCTTCTGATGAGCGGAGGCAGCGGGAAGGGGCGTGGTGGTGCAGCAGGTCTGTGAGGTAGGGGGGGGGGGGCCTGATTGTTGAGGGCTTTGCGAGTAATGAGGAGGACTTTGAAGTTGATTCATTGACGGACGGGGAACTAGTGGAGGTTCTGGAGGATGGGAGTGATGTGGTCTTGGGAGCGGGTGTGGGTGAGGAGGCGGGCAGCAGAGTTCTGGATATGCAGAGTTCTGGATATGTTGGAGTTTATTGAGGAGGTTGGATGGTATGCCGTAGAGCAGGGGTCTTCAACTAAAATTCAACGAGGTCCAGTTAGAGAAAATCTCCCCATGCAACGGTCCGGAACATCAAAATGTCTAACTTGCTTCATGAATTAGTGTGATATATATTGAAGTGACCTGTAGCTTTATCAACGTCTGCATGTAATCAACAACTGACTGCCAATCAAATAAAGTACAATTAAAAAAACAACAATATTTATTGTCAATTAACATTGAACTATACAGTAAATACTGTGGATATGTGTAATGTTCCTCTCGGGCTGCATTTACATAAAATAGAGACAATAAATAAAATAGCTTTTGAAAATATGTGCATCTTAAAAGTGCTTAATTTTAGATAAATAAAATAAAGTGTAGCAGCAGCTTGAGAGTCCCTTTTTCTTTGTTAACCGTTTCACATCATGACTTAACAGTTTCAGATGATTATAGAACAATATCAGTCTTTACACATCATAACAATTTAACAGTTTTAAAGTTTCTCTTTCTTTCCCTCTTATATTGCAGTCCCTCACTCACTTTTTTTAAATTCAGTGTAAGAATTGAGCTCGAGCTTGTCCTGCCAGGAGTTTGTAAATCTGGGCTGACATGGAGTCAGGGCCATTCTCATACACATGCAGGTGCTCATTGGTTACAGTGATGCAAACGCAGGTATGGTGAAAAAAGAGAGAACTATTCGAAGCAGTCAAATCAAATCAAGGGTTTTTATTATTATTATTTACAGCAGGGGTGGGGAACCTTTTTCCTTTCTATTTTTGCAACATCCTCCGAGGGTCGTACAAATTATTGAACTCAACCTCTGCTTAAAAAACTAAAATCACAGCCCATTCATTTGGCCTTTCTTGCATGCTGTGCAAAGAAAAAGCAACCTCTTAATCCAGATATCTCACCATAACTCACGTATGCATGCATGTGCACGGTGTGGCATGACCAACAAAACAGAAAGATATGGACACAAGATGTGTGCAACTGTATTTAGTATCCTATCCATGCGAACACCTCCTCTAGGAGGGTCCGGGGGCATGCTCCCCCGGGAAGATTTTTTTTAAATATTGAAGTTAAAAGCATCAATCTGGTACACTTTGAGAGCAACATTAAGAGATCTATGGATACATCTCTCAACACCCATATGAAACAGAACTGTAAGCATATTTTTCTTTTTGGATATTTTACAAATCACTCCCATTTTAAACTCTATTCTTGTTATTTTTAACAACTTTTTTGTTACTGTCATATAGTATTTTATACCTGTTTTTCATTTAGTCTCATTAATAACTCTATTGATCATATCAAGGTGTGCCTTAACCCAGTGGCGAGCCGTCAGGGCCCTCTAGGCCCTCTATGAGGGCCTAAGATATTCTAAAAAATAATATTTGAAAACATTAAAAAAATGATATTAAATATTTTTTTTAATATTTTTTTGTTTTTACATTTTTCATTAGTTTTACCAAAATAACTTGATTTAATTGTATTTAAAATAATATTTCCAAAGAAATAAATCCTTCAAATCTGCCTGTTCAGTTTCTGTTGGAATGTGAAGGGTTAAATGCCGTCTCTGCGAGTTATGTGAAGACTGGAGAGCTTGTTGGTCCCTCTCTACATTCACAGAGGGCCAGCTACAGTAACTCAACGAGAGAGTAATGTCAAATGACAGTACAATTGACCAATCATATCTTCCCTCTAAATGGGCGGGCTTTATTTTCGCGGACTTTATGACAAGTTCCGCCCACTGTGAGGTCTATGCAAGTGGTGCAGTGACGCGTCCTAAAACCCGGAAGTAAGCTGCGCTCGGATTCCCTCGACAGAAAGCAGTGATATTTCTCCATAGGGTTTTGGAAAATAGCTTGAAATAAGGTCTGTGGAAAATGAACCTGTTATGACATCGTTGCGAAATTTTTAACCGAGTAATTTTCAAGATTGAGTTACAATGATAAACTGGAGTGGCAAAGGATCAGCTGAATGACCCGCAAGTGCTTCATCCAAAAGGACAGGAGGATGGACTTTGTGTTTCAGTGATTTATCATCAAAGGTAGGCCTAAGTCATTTTCAATGCGGGCCGCCGTGCAGACTTAATTCATTTGTAATTGTTACTTGGCTGTGGGTGCCCTGTCATGACAGGTGTTTATATAAATGGTGTTGTTCTGTGTGGTAGAGGGTCGCTGTCATTGATGCGTTTTGCACCCCGGGCCGCTGTTTTGATATTCCGCTGAAGTATACGCTGTGACGTAATATCTCTTATTTTCTTTCGAGGGAAGGGGGGTTAGAGGGCCTAGGTATAAAAGTCACGGCTCGCCACTGCCTTAACCTCACTGAGCTGAGGTTATTTGAGCCTCTCTGGAGAGAGCTCTCTTCCACTTGGTTGTTGAAAAGCGCTTTAAATTCGTTAGTATAGCTAGCTAACCAGATGCTAATAACAACAGATCGCCACTGTGCTTACAACTAAAGACACAGCCACGCAAACACTGCGGCATGTGTATGGCTCCTTATGGGTATTGCAATATTTTAAGGGCTGGAGTGGCGTTCCGGTGCTCTCTGTCAGCACTCCTTTCAGACGAGACATATACCACGTGAAGACACATTACGCTCGTGTTGTGCAGTAGTCAAGTCGTGAAGTGATGAATGCATGAATCCGGGTTTCAGCAGCAGAGGAGGAGAGTGATGGGCGGAGACGGGCAATGTTTTTGAGGTGGAAAAAGGCGGTCCTGGTGATGTGATTTATGTGGTTGTTGAATTTGAGCTGACTGTCGAAGATGACTCCGGGGTTGCGGATGTGAGGGGGGGAGATAGAGTGTGGCTGTCAATGGTGAAGTTGAAATTCTAGATGTCTTTGATACAGG
This sequence comes from Pseudochaenichthys georgianus, assembly GCF_902827115.2. Lineage (NCBI taxonomy): Eukaryota > Metazoa > Chordata > Actinopteri > Perciformes > Channichthyidae > Pseudochaenichthys > Pseudochaenichthys georgianus. The sequence continues at coordinate 16,457,808 of NC_047511.1, read as the reverse complement.
ATGGGGGGCCGATGATGATGATGATGTCTGATTGGCACTGTTCAGTTGGAGATAGTTTGTTTGCATCCATGCTTTTATTTCTGAGAGACAGTTGGTGAGAGTGGAGTGTGTTGTGGGGGTGATGGTTTTTGTCGAGATATAAAGTTGGATGTCATCGGCGTAGCAGTGAAATTGAAGGTTGTGGCGACGAATTATTTTGCCAAGGGGGAGCATGTAGAGGATGAAGAGGAGAGGGCCAAGCACCGAACCCTGGGGGACACCTTGGGACAGAGGAGCAGTGGAGGAGGTGCAGTTGTTGATGTTGATAAACTGATGTCTGTCGGTGAGGTAGGATTTCAGCCAGGAGAATGCAGTGTCGGTGATGTTGAGTGATGATTCGAGGAGGGACAGCAGGATGGCGTGGTTGATGGTGTCGAATGCTGCGGTGAGGTCGAGGAGGATGAGGATGTTAAGGTTGCCGGAGTCAGAGGAGAGGATGAGGTCGTTTGTGATTTTCAGAAGAGCTGTTTCTGTGCTGTGTTTTGATCGGAAACCGGATTTAAATGGCTCAAAGAGATCATTGGAGCTGAGGTGGGCTTTAAGTTGTGAACGACACGTTCAAGTATTTTTGACAGAAAGGGGAGATTTGAGATGGGCCGGAAGTTGGACATGATGTCAGGTGTGAGTCCAGGTCTTTTGAGAATGGGTGTGACAGCAGCCAGTTTGAGAGAGGGGGGAACTGATCCAGATCTGAGGGAGGAGTTAATGATGGTGGCGATGAGTTGGGAGATGGCAGGGAGGCTCTCTTTAACACATTTGGAGAGCATTGGGTCAAGTGTGCAGGTGGAGTTAATTCCAGTCATGAAGTCGGACAGTTGCATGGGGGTCACAGGGGAGAAGTGGGACAGGGGCTGTGAGGTGAAGGGGGGGAGCCTGGAGGGGAGGTGGGGGGTGCTGATGAGGGTGTCAGCTTGCTGTAAATGTTGCTGATTTTGGTTTGGAAAAAGGAGAGGAAGGAGTTGCACTGTTCGGTGGTGAAGGATGAGGTGGCGTTGTCACAGGGTTTGAGAAGTTTGCTGATGGTGGAGAACAGACGCTTGGGGTTGCTGGAGCCAGACTGAATGAGTTGTGAGTAGTAATTAGACCGGGCTGCTTTGAGTGTGTTACTGTACTGCTGAAGATAGTCTTTGTAGATTTGAAGATGGACTGTTACTGTGGTTTTCTTGTGTTGGCGTTCAAGTTGACGTTTCCTTGATTTCATTTGGCGGAGTTCGGGGGTATACCAGGGGGCGGAGTGTATGAAAGAGACATTTTTTGTTTTTGTGGGGGCCAGTTCATTTAGACATAAGGAGATGATGCTGTTATAATAGTTCACAAGTTCAGATGGGTTTTCAGAAAGTGGGGGGGGGGGAGACAGACATCTTGCAGGTAATGGAGGAAGTGATTGCTGAAGGTGAGATGGATTTGAGATTTATGTAGGTTATTGTGCGTTTTTGCTTTTGGAGGGTGATGTTGATGTCCATGATGATCAGATATGTGGAGATTGAGGCTGGACAGATGATGGATGGTGAGACCAGTGGAGCAGACCAATTTTAGGATGTGACCACGGCTGTGTGTTGGGAAGTTGATGTGTTGAGAGAAGTTGCAGCAGTGAAGGGTTTCCTTAAATTCAGAGGCATATTTGCAGGTCGGGTCGTCAACATGAATGTTAAAATCACCTAAGAGGAGAACAGATGGGGATATGGCAGAAAGCTTAGTGAGAATGTCAGAGAGGTCGGAGAGAAAGGAGGGGTTTGGCTTCGGGGGACGGTAGATGATGGTTGTGACTAGGGGAGTGGGACCAGAGAGTTTAAAGAGCAGGTGTTCAAATGAAGAAACATCAGGGATGGGGATTATGGTAGCTTTTATTTCCTTTCTGATAATGGCAGCTATACCACCACCCCACCCTTGTGGGCGAGGTTTATCAATGTATGTGAATCCTGCTGGGGTGATTTGATTTAAAGAAAAATAGTCCAGGGGTTTTTGCCATGTTTCGGTCAGATACAGAAAGTCCAGGTTATTGTCTTTAATGAATTCATTTAGAATGTGGCTTTTATTGTGGATGGAGCGTGTGTTGAGCAGGGCTGCTCTGAGGTGACGTTGCATTTAATAGAGAGTAATTAAGGTCATATTATCTCTTCTACCTGCTGACCTGGACTGACCGGTCGGATGAGGAGAGCGCCTCCACTCGCACATTTCATTTTGTACACCACCGCATCTTTTGTGTAATTAAATGCTGTTAAGCTTCCCTTGACTCTTTTCAGTCTCTCCTGCCTTCAGGGTTCTAGAATACACTAACATTTGGCGTCCCTGGGTGGGCTCTGAAGCGGGATAGAGCTGGAAGAGAGGGGAAGGCTGCAAGCTAACTAGCATCACACTAGGCTGCACAAAATGAGTTTTTGGCTGGGCCTAAACGAAAGGTGAGACAGTTACCCGTTTAATTCCGTGGTGAGGAGATTGTATATAGTGTTTCTATTCGTCTCTGTTGTATCTTCGGCGCCGCCCGATTAATGTGAATATTACATAGTATTAAACGACGCTGAAGTTGACTTCCGATTCAGAGCATCCGATTCGGCAATTAAGGGGAAAGTTAAGGGACATTTAATTTACAGCGCTGAGCGAACAATCCTCCGTGTTTGAACCTCTTAAATCGCTGCATAGCAGATTTATTTGGACTGGATTATCCTAGAGAGTCTAAAGATTCTTTATAACACAGTTTGAGATCTGTGAAACCTTTATTCTATTTGTGAAAATTAAAAAAGGGAGATTTCAGTGCTTTTTTCGCATCTTCACCACATTAGACCAGGTCCTGATCTAAAACCACTAGACCGACACTCATCAAATCTGGACCGGATTATCCCAGAGGGTCTAAAGATTCTTTATAACACAGTTTCAGATTTGTGAAACCTTAAAGAGCTTACGAAATGAAGGACAATACTGTTCTTATTACGATAATATATATACTATTATTAATGGGAAATCATGTCATTCATGACAATATGCCCGCTGTATTTATAAATCGTGGTTTATTACAACTTTCCATGCTCATTTCCGATGTTACACGACCGCTCCGAACAAAACAGCTTTCGCCGGATAGTGACGTGTAGAACACTTGTTGAATAATACATTACCTATATGGCTGATGTCGGACTCTGGAGACAGAATCGAGTCGAGTGACAGTGAGTCGTCAAGACTCATTTGGCGGAGATCCGATGCGGCAACAGAACACAGACTGACAGAATTCATAGAGATTCTCAAAAAATAGTAAATCAATAATAATTAGGGCTGTCAAACGATTACAATTTTTAATCAGATTAATCACAGCTTAAAAATAAATTAATCATGATTAATCACCATTCGAACTATGTCCAAAATATGCCATCTATTTATGTATATTGTTGTGGGAATGGAAAGATAAATGAAAGCAGGCGGATATATCCATTTAACATACAGTATGTATGTTTATTATAAAAATGTTCTGCATGTCAAAATGAAAGACAGCCCACACACCTATCAATCATCAAACCGTGGGGTCTTAATGCATTATGTGTTGATTTCTATCAACGGGGGAGTACTTCAGGAAAGTCGACAGAGGGGGGGGGGGGGGGCGCTAGTGGAGTACTTCGTGACCACAGAGTGTGAACGTTGTGATCAGCTGTTTTAGCGCAGTTCTCCAGTGAAGGGGGGGTCTCCCTCCGCAGCCAGTTGGCGTAGTTTTGGCACAGTTCCGTTGTACAGACCGACGTTAACAGCAGCCCTGTCTGTGCACACGGAGACCGACTCTGTCGTCCGGTGATCTAACCGCCTTCTGGAAAAGCTTCACAAGTACGTCGGTACGCAAATGCGCTTTGTGACACAAGTGACGGAAGCATTTCAGATTACGCACATAACCTGCGTACCAGTTATGTGCACCCCTGTACCAGAGCCATATTATTACTATTATATGGCTCTGCCCTGTACTACAGCAAGAGTATTCTCCGTCGGGACTTCCTGCAACAACACCACGCCGTTATCAAAGATGTTCTATTGAGAAGACGATCACTACGTGACAAAAGTTTTCAAAACCGTGGCTACTGAAATCAATCTTACTAACTGCTGTCTGTGCAATTTACTCCGCGCGAGTTGGCAGACTTTATTTTGCTTACTTTAACATCATTTTTCATGGTGGGGCTAAGCCATTTCTTGGTATGGGTGTAGCCTACCCCAGCCATACCCTGGCGCTGCCACTGGTGGCACGTATGGGGCGGGCCATTCTGCACATGCGTTAAATGCGTTAAATATTTTAACGCAATTAATTCAAAAAATGAATTACCGCCGTTAACGCGATAATTTTGACAGCACTAATAATAATACATCGTAATGTAGCAGGCAAACTTGGCTCAGGCAACAGAACAGAGACTGGTATATACATTTGACTAAAATTCATAGAGATTCTCAAAAAATAGTAAATAAATAATAATGACTCTGCTGAAAAAACCAGCTTAGATAAATGTAGCTGGTCAGGCTGTTGTAAATTGACCAGCCAGTAGATATTAGGCTGTAATGGTTGGCTGGAGAGGGGTTTTGGACACTTTAGCTGGCCACGATGGCTGGTTTATCCATCCATCACCAGCTTATGTTTAATAATAGTATTAAATATACCCTGCTGGGAGCTTACCAGGATTCCAGGTGACCAGCATACATTACATACTGGTATGATTATTTAAACAAGAGAACATAAATATATTACAAAGATTCATTGTGTCATGTATTCTGGTATCTACCAAAAATAAAGACATTGTATAGTGTTCATAATAGTATTTTAATTTAATAAATAGCTAGTTAATATAATAAAATACACAGTAACAATACAATAATTATACAAATAACAACCAACCTGCAAATCAACCTACACATCAAAATAAATATATTATCTAAAACCGGTGCATTTGATTTAAAATAAAAGTAATACATAGAATTCAATATTTAAATGGTAACAAAAACCGTAACACTATGTATGATAAGAACAAGGCAACAAATAAAGTGTTTTTTGTTTTTCTTTGTTCATGTCTATAATGTTTCCCGTTGTGTAGCGTCCAGCCTTTCCCAATCTGGCCTGCACTTCTGTCTGTTGAAGCCACTTCTTGAAGCAAACTGAAAGGAAATGTACAGATATAAGTACACTGTAAAAAGAAAACTTGACATTTACGTTAACATTTGGGCTGCTGTGGTTGCCAGAACCGTTGAAGTATAATACATTACAAATTACAGTTGGTTGGCATAGAGTCTAGACCAGGGGTCTCCAACACGTCGATCGCGAGCTACCGGTAGCTCGCGGGCAGCTTTTCAGTAGCTCGCCGCTCGATTATCGATTATAGCGTAGTAACGTTGCTTCTTGATTTTTCGGCCGTGGTCGGACAATAAAGTGTTTTTATTTTAGAATTGTTTCTGTCACACGAATATCAAATTGGTCCGTGACGCAGAGATCAAGGAAGGAACAGACGTGACAGCGGCACAGCGACACCACACACGGAGCAGTCTGCTTTCTCCAGCAACACCAGTCCAGAACCAACAGCAGAATGACCTGCTCTGAATCAGTCCGCGTCGCTGCGGCTCAGAGACACAGGGAGGGATTTGTGTTTTTTAAAAACACTCATTATCGTCATGTCAGGTTTTTGGTGGATTTAATCAAGTCTTGGATTGCAGAGTATGAATGTCCTCTTGCTATTTTCAGTTCATAAATACGTGTGTAAAGTTTGTGAAGGCAGGAGGAAAGCTTCCGCGATCACCGTCTCCTCTCCGTTCCTCCAAACCCCGCCCCCCCATGACAAATAATGAGTGACAGGCTGATAGTGACCTGATAGAAACTTTATTATTCACGTAATCACTGATTGAGATATAATGAAGCTAATTTAATCTCATACATTCATGGGATTCATGTAACAGTAAGACAGAGAATGTAAGTGTGCACCCACATGCACTATTTTTGTTTTTATAATGCTGTTGTAAATACTCCTTGTCTGCTGTGTTCAGACTTAAGTCCTGTGTGTGATGCCACATTCAGGACATTCAGTGTCCTTTCTTTAACAGAAGACCGTTGCTAGAAGCTGCAGCTAGAAGCAGAAGTATTAGTTTTTTGTTTTTGAGGATGGAAAAATGTCACACACAGATATAGGGAGGCTAGACCTATAGGCCTACAATTGATTTATTATGGTTTATAATTTCATGTCAACACGAAGAAGAAGAAAAGATGGCTGCACTGTTCAGTGTCAATCCTGTGGAGATGGAGGTTATAAATCTCCAAAATCATGTTCAGCTTAAGTCTCAGCAAAACTCACAACATTTCTGGAGCCTTAGACCCAGAAAACTATAAGAACATTCACCAAGCAGCACTGAACCTGTCTGCTTTATGTGGCTCTGTTCTAGAGACCTTTGTGAAGCAGCTTTTTCTGGCATGAATGAAATCTAAATACAGAACAAGACCGACTGATGAACATTAAATGAGTCCATTAGAGTGAACCTAAGTGGGTCCAGCATACACCTGTATGGTAGACTCCATGCAGCGCCAGTCATCTCACTAACTGTAAAAAAGAGTGAATGCACTTATTTTACACACGTGCCATAAGATGCTTGCAAGGTGGTGATTAAGGCGATGTATTTACTATGTGGGCCATAATAAGAAGTGAAAACATTGTAATTTGCTCTTGGACATGTATGTGAATCTTCAGTGAAGTACTTACTATGTTGTCCATATTAATATGTGAGAAATTGTCGTTTTCTTGGACCTTGATGTGAAGTTAAGATTTTAGATAAGCTTTAGGTATTGCAATTTCACACACAAGTAGCTTAATTCAACTGATGAGTGCTATGTGAATAAATGTAAGCGATGCGATGCAAGTAGCTCTTGGCCACTTTCATTTTTTCAAAGTAGCTCTCAGATGGAGAAAGGTTGGAGACCCCTGGTCTAGACGTTACAGTCAACAATTGCTTATGGTGAATTACGATGGCAAAAACAAATAGAGCTAGTGTACACAGTGCAGCTGTATTATCTGGGAAATAGAAGAATCGGATCAGGATTCGGTATTGGCAGACAATCAATATCAAATGAATCGGATCATTATTAGCATCTGATCACCTTTGTCGACTTGCAGCCTACATACAAAGATTACTATAGGTTACTTACGTAACCCCAGGACTCAGAGTAACATGAAGTGAGATGTCTCACTATGGGATGCGCCTCATCACGGAGCAAACAGAAGCATCAATCTCATTACGCCAATCCTGATTGGCTGGTGATCATGATGTCAACGTCAGGGGAAATCACCCCCTATAAGTAGCCTGCGCCACGACGCATGCGTCATTCAAAATAAGCACCTCTTCTCGCTTCACCATAGCAAGGAGGGCCGTCTGGTGAGACATCTCACTTCATGTTACTCTGAGAATGGGGTTACGTAAGTAACCTATAGTTCTCATTCATAACACTCCGTTCGATGTCTCACTATGGGATATTGTAGCTCCCGTATTGCCAGACGAGCTTATCTCGAAGATCACCGATCAACCAGAATTTAACAGGTGGAGTCCCGACTCAACAAGGTGCCCAGTATTGCTCGGGCCACGCTTGGAGCGGAGACGTCTAGCCTGTAAAAGCGGACAAAAGTGAGCGGCGAAGACCAGCTTGCCGCTGCACAGATGTCTTGGATGGAAACACCCTTGAACAAAGCCCAGGATGTAGCCAGGCCCCGAGTCGAGTGAGCCCGCAGACCCGAAGGTGCTTGCAGATTCTGACTCGTATAGGCCAAAGCAATCGCCTCCACGATCCAGTGGGAGAGCCGTTGCTTAGTAACAGGCTTACCCTTGTGAGGTTTAGCCCAGGACACGAAGAGTTTGTCATTAAGACGAAGCTCTTTTGATCTGTCCATATATGTTTGTAAAGCCCGGACTGGACACAACAGATCCTGCTGCTGCTCCCCGGAGGAAACCAGCTGCGGAGGAAATGCCTCAATGTCAATTGGGGTACACGAACCAACCACCCTTGGTGTAAAGGCAGGGTTGGGTTTCAACAACACTCTCGTTTGCCCTGGGGTGAACTGAGTGCATGAGGGATGTACAGACAGTGCATGGATATCGCTGACCCACTTGGCGGATGCCAGGGCCAGTAACAGCACTGTCTTCAGTGACAGATGTTTCATGTCAGCTCCTTCCAGGGGTTCAAATGGGGTCATTTTGAGCCCATTTAAAACCACTGCCAGGTCCCATAAGGGCACCAGCGACCTGGAGACAGGGAGGAGCCTGCGAGTTCCCTTCATAAAATGGCAAACCAAAGGATGGCATGCAGCAATAGCAGCCAGGTACACCTTGATCGTGGAGAAAGCTCTGTGTTTTTCGATCAAGTCCTGTAGAAATGATAAAATCACCCCGACAGGACATTGAAAAGAGATGTGTCCTTCTTGAAGGCACCACTCCTCAAACACCCTCCACTTACAGTCGTAAAGAGACCTGGTGGAGGAAGCTCTCGCACTCTGAATAGTGTTTATCACCTTCTGAGGGAGTCCCACTGTATTCAGATTGTACCACTCACGGGTCAGGCCCATAGTGCCCCGCGCTCTGGGCGTGGGTAAAGGATCGCCCCCCCCGCCTGAGACAATCTGTCCCTGCGTGGTGGGGGCTGCCATGGCTGCCCGCACAACAGCTGATATATCTCCGCCAGCCCGTACATTACGGGCTAGGGCGGAAACATCAGAGTAAGTGTGTGGCGTTGCTCCTTCACTCTGGCCAGAGTTGGGGGTAACAGAGCCAGGGGTGGGAACACGCACAGAGGACCCGGAGGTCAATCGTGTACGAGTTTGTCCCCGCCTAACAGTGCGTGTAAATCCTGCATTAAAGAGACTTAACACGGCTCCGCCGTAACGCACCCACAGCGGACTCCCGATCCTTGGATGAGGAGTCCAGTCTGCATAGAGTGGTGCACCTCTGGACAGTAATTCTGTCCCGAGGTGCATAACTCCCGGTACCTGTGTCGCTCTCAGAGAGAGGAGACGTCTGCCGATCCAAGGGATCAGTTTGTGTGCCAGTGTGTGTGACTGGAGACAACGCAACCTCCCCTGGCGGTTCATACACGATATCGTGTTGTCTGTCCTCACGAGGACATGGTGTCCTCTGAGAGAAGGCAGGAAGCGTTTTAGGGTGGGGAACACCGCTAAAAGCTCCGGGTAGTTTACGTGTGCCCGCTGGAGGTCTCTGCTCTAGGGACCTCTCACCGGGCGACCTTCGTAAATACCAATATCAGCCTGTTTGACCTGCGTCCGTGGTGACCACCTTCTGTGAAAGGACAGCACCCGTAGGCGCGTCCCGCACTAGAACAGTCGGGTGTAGTGCCACTACGCATTACATAATAACCAAAACTCTCCGCACGCCGTGGCGGGGTTTAGTTTTATTATGAGGCCCATGTTGAGTGGGTGCTTTACGAGGACATTTTTCCCCGTAATCTGACTCCGCTCGGTGGGCATTATAGATAAAACCCTTCTTTCTAGGAGAGAGAGAACCTCTCTCTCCAGAATATGGGTTGACTCTCTCTGGGTTTGTGAAAACAGATAAAGTATAACTGTTTTGAGAAGCCCAGGCAGATGTTGTGAGTATCTCCTGCTGTATGCTCCTTAGAGCCAGCTGAGATGTCACGTTTACGGCACTGCGCATGCGCGTGACGGAGGTGCCCTTTCAGCTCCAGCCGGCACTGCGCATGCGTGTGACGGTGGTGCCTTCACAGCTCCAGTCGGCACTGCGCCTGCGCGTGCCGGTGGTGCCCTTACAGCTCTAGCCGGCACTGCGCATGCGCGTGACGGTGGAGCCTTCACGACCCCAGCCGGCACTGCGCATGCGCGTGACGGTAATGCCCTTAAAGCCCCAACCGGCACTGCGCATGCGCGTGGCGGTGGTGCCTTCACAGACCCGTTTATTATCCACCTTTTGAGAGAGGTCGTAGCTTCTCTCAGAAGGGGAATAATTGGCGTGCTGTCCTTTACAGCTCTAGCCGGCACTGTGCATGCGCGTGACGGTGGAGCCTACACGACCCTAGCCGGTACTGCGCATGCGCGTGACGGTAGTGCCCTTAAAGCCCCAACCGGCACTGCGCATGCGCGTGGCGGTGGTGCCTTCACAGACCCGTTTATTATCCACCTTTTGAGAGAGGCCGTAGCTGCTCTCAGAAGGGGATTTATAGTTAACGGACTGTTTATTGTTTTTCTTTTCATTTTCTTGAGCTGCGCCCTTGGCCGAAGCCTGGATGCGTCAGCGGAAAATGGTTTATTTAAACAACAAAGATGTGACATGTGTTTTATGCGGACTTGAGGATGACGTTGAGGCATCTCTCGAGGCAGCGGGGACACATTTAGAGCCGGGGAAAGAACTTCCAGCTCTGTCACAGAGGGGAGAAGGAGGGGCTGTCAGGCCGCTCGCTTCTTCTTCCTCGACTGCTGGCCGAAACTCTGGGTTGGCTGAGCCTGAGCTGCAGCCGGAACCGGTGATTTTCTCGGCCAACTTGCCCTTGTCTCCAGCCTGGGCTGGGGACTCGGGATGGGCTGCGACATCTGCGTCTTCGGTGTTTTAAACCGAGCAGAGTTCGAGGCAGCTTGGGTGTCGTGAGTATCTCCTGCTGTATGCTCCTTAGAGCCAGCTGAGATGTCACGTTTACGGCTCCAGCCGGCACTGCGCATGCGTGTGACGGTGGTGCCTTTACAGCTCCAGCCGGCACTGCGCGTGGCGGTGGTGCCTTCACAGACCCGTCAATAATCCGCCTTTTGAGAGATGCCGTAGCTGCTCTCAAAAGGGGAGAAAATTGGCGGGCTGCTTATTGGTTTTATTGATTTTCTTTTCATTTGTTTGAGCTGCGCCCTCGGCCTGAAGCCTGGATGCGTCAGCGGCAAATGTTTTATGACAGAGGAATCAATCAACGTGTGACATGTGTTTGTGCGGACTTGAGGATTGTGTTTAGGCATCTCTCGAGGCGGCAGGAACACATTCACGGAGGGGAGAAGGAGGGGCTGTCACGCCGCTCGCTTCTTCTTCCTCGACTGCTGGCCGAAATTCTGGGTTGGCTGAGCCTGAGCTGCAGCCGGAACCGGAGATTTTCTCGGCCAACTTGCCCTTGTCTCCAGCCTGGGCTGGGGACTCGGGGTGGGCTGCGACCTCTGCGTCTTCGGTGTTTTAAACCGAGCAGAGTTCGAGGCAGCTTGGGCAGAGGACTGTTCATCCGAGTCAGACAGGAGTAACTCAGAGGTATCTTCTTCGTCCTCCATGTAGTCTAACTCTAGGACATCTTCCGCGGGTGAAACCATGGTGAGGTCCAGCCGGGAGGCCCAGCTTGGTAAAGCGTGGGGCCCCGTTCCCGCGTCTCTTGCCGCCACCTGGTCTCGGCCTGATATGGCGGTTGCCGCTGTCGATGAGCCCCAGACCGACCCAGTGAGGGGCTCCATCTCTGCGGCGGACGCCCCCGTGTCTTGATTGCCAGCCGGCAAACCAGTGGACATGAGGGGGTCCTGTCCCGACAGGCTAGCTTGTTGTGCTAACCTTCAGCGGAGGCTCTTCATAGTGAAGCGGGCACAATGCCCGCACGCGCCGGGGTTGTCAATGGCCTCCTGGGCGTGTTCCAGCCCGAGGCAGGACGAACAGATCTGGTGTGAGTCTGTGCCTGACACTTTCAACCCGTAGCCGCAGAGCCGAGCCTCCGAGTTCCTGACTCCTCTGGTGTGAGGGAGAGAGGCATCCATCTCGTTCGCCGCGAGGCGTGGAGAGGACCCACTCTTAACAGGTACGTCGAGAAAAAAGGTGTTACCAATCTGTCTTTAATCCGGAGAAAAAAAGGACAGTGTGGGTCTTTTTCCTCAAAGAATATTACCTGGTGTGGTAATATTCTTTTAATCCTTTTCTCCTCCGTGAGAAGAGAAAAGAAAAAACGTCCTTGCTACCGTGGTGTCGGCAGTGAGGGAAAAAACACAAGCTGGCAACGGGTGTGTTGCTAGCTTGAGAATCAAAACCTTACCTTAATTCCAGAGGAAGAACGGCGAGGTTGATTATAATACTAACTGGTGTGTTAGTACTATACTCTTCTGCGAGGCCGAATAGGGTAGCCGGCTAACGCCCGTCGACCGAAATTAGCTTTTGGTTCAGTCTGTGGACTGTTAAGCTAGCCCGGCTACCATTAGATATGTGCTCTGAAGCGAGAAGAGGTGTTTGAATGACGCATGCGTCGTGGCGCAGGCTACTTATAGGGGGTGATTTCCCCTGACGTTGACGTCAAGATCACCAGCCAATCAGGATTGACGTAATGAGATTGATGCTTCTGTTTGCTCCGCGATGAGGCGCATCCCATAGTGAGACATCGAACGGAGTGTTATGAATGAGAACTCCACTCCTCTCCTACCACTCTAGAGTCTTACCTCTAATAAGCCTTGGTAGAACTAGTGTCCGAGTCATAGGGTACAGAGGCCTGTACTACGAAGCTGGTTCAACCTAACCTGGATATGTTTGAGTTAGCCGGTTGGCTAACTCAAACATAGGCGCTCTCGCTAACGGTCCTACGACGCGAGTTATCAAGTGGATCGCTCAAGCCAGCCGTGTCCTATCTAGTTAGGTGCGCGTTCACATGAAAGGGGTGGTATCTGGAGGATTCGACCAATCACAAACATGGAGAAGCGTACTGACAGCGCAGCGTCATACTTCCTGAATGAAAAGTGAACTATAATATTAGTCAAATATGAAGAAGTTAAACTTTAAACACTTTATCCAGGATCAAAGCCACATAGCTGCACCTGCAAGGTGAATAGAGCAGTCTCACGGCATTTCGTGTTCACCAACACGATTTTTAATCTATTGATTCGTGTTCACCATCACGATTTGCCCCTTTTTTTCGTGTTGCACAGGACGATTTTAAAAGCAATGTATTTCTACTGGTAACGTGTTTCGTGCCTGCAGGCTGCAGCACGTATTTTTCTCCGGTCGGGTCGTGGGAGACCGGAAGCTGTGTGGTTCATAAAAACATGTTCTTACTCAATATCAAGCCACAGTTATTGCTTTTATTTTAAATCGTATAATTTCGGACTTTTGTTGCCGTCTGTGAGGAAAATAAATGGGGCTCAGAACCTCAGGATACTGAAATCTGTATTTTTAAATATGTTTTTCCTTCTAATTTGTTATTCTTTTCAAAATAACACACTGTTATTTACTCACCAATAACACTCAATTATCCTTGCTTTTATTTATTGGTTTAATTCCATAATCTCGGGCTTTTTTGGTGTCCGTCAGGAACTGAATTTCAAAATAAAAATAACCGGAAACAGACGTAGGCCTATAAGGGACATTTCGAGCATCATTGCGATTGTCAACATTTCTGAGTTTAGGATGGCCGAAGACACTACACTACCCATAATCCCCAGCTATCGTTTAGGACTACAGTTCCCGTAAGGTTACGCAGAGCGTCAAACAGCTGTGTGAAATGGAACGAAACCACGCCAGACTATCCAAAACTGGAATCGAACACCCCTCCAGAACTACACATGCTGGCTATTGTGTTTCGCAAAATGTTCTATGGGACGTCTCTACTGAACGTTTTCGTTTTTCCCACAATTAGAAGTTGCCAGTATTAAACACATTGGTGTTATCAAATGTAAAACATATAATTAATAAATGGGTGAAAATCACTTGTGTCCATAATGCGCAGCATTATATTAATGTCGTATACCCACATGACAGCTCATTGCTACTTTGTAATTCTACTCCACTACAATTCAGAGGTTAACCTGGTATTTTTACTCCACTGCATTTATTTGAGTTACTTTGCAGATTCTGATTAATTATGTGAAATATAAACAACCCTTAAATCAGACTTTAGTTACACCTGAGTAAAATTCAGGTAAGGTGATTGTCAAGTGCCAACAATCAGGAGAGATATTTGATAGTTGGTGCTTGAGAAGACTAAACATGTATCTGCAATTGACATGAATGGAAGCAAGTAATAAAGTATATTCATTACTCGTTATTCTCTACTAATAGTTAATTAAAGACTGTATATTATGGCTATTTTGCACATCCCTTTCAATATTTTCTAAGGTTTATTGACATATCATACACAACTACGGAGTAGTTATGCAATGAATGAAAAAAGTGGGTCACAGGTTCCTCAACAGTGCATTACAAGACATCTATCAATATGTGTGTACCTCCACCATTAAACTGTCATATTCTGCACATTTCTTATTCTATCTACATACATAAGAGTATAATTAATGTGTATAATATCAGTTAAAATAAGTGCTTCAACATAGTTAACATTGCAGGAAAGCAATATATTAGACGTTAATTACTTTGTCAGGCTTAATATTTAATATTTAATGTTTAAATAAAGGTTAATCCGTTTTTCTGTTTTGCACCTCCTCCTATTAATATCTGTGTACATCCTGCATTAAACTGTTTTATTGTAGAGATCACTTATAGTATCTTCTTGATTTTTTATATTCTATATTTCTATATTTATACATTCCCCCTATGCAAGTATGTACTCTTAATAATTGTGTAATCAAATATAACACATAAAAACAATAATTCAATAACGTGCTTTAACCACTAGGAGGTGCACACAAGGTGCATACAGCCATAATAACTTTGTATTATTAGTGTGTATGTACAACATCTGAAGATGTATAGTTTTATGCATGCTTTCACATCATTTTACAGCATATTGCTATACTATTTCAGACTCAGTATTTACATTCTTACATTCAAAGAAAATCAGTAATATCTTTGAAAACTACAGTCCTTTTCTATCAGCTGTGCACCGTTATGGTGTAAATATAACCTATCTATGAATTAGGTCAAATGTAAAAGGCAGCCGAATTAGTGTTGATACTGCAAGGAGACGTATTGTGTGAAGAGAAATTGAAGATGTTGTTTAATTGTTGATATATTTATGATCCACGTCAAGTATTCAGTTTCGGCGCCATTTCTTCCAGTTTTTACAAAGGTCTTCTCATCAGGGCTCTCTAAATAAAGATCTGTAGTATGTAATGCAGCCGAACCGTGTATTACAATGCCGTTATGTGTTGACTTTCAAAGAGAAAAGCAAGAGCACTCGGAATTAAGTATTATTTTATACTTTTAAAATGTTTTCCGGATTTCATATAATATAAACACCAAATCCCAGCATGCATTGCGGCTAACACATCCAATCAACGAGCTTAAAACCATAGCTGAGGATCTTGGGTAATCGCTCGAAATGCCTACGTCTGTTTCCGGTTATATTTATTTTGAAATTCAGTTCCTGACGGACGCCAAAAAAGCCCGAGATTATGGAATTAAACCAATAAATAAAAGCAAGGATAATTGAGTTTTATTGGTGAGTAAATAACAGTGTGTTATTTTGAAAATAATAACAAATTAGAAGGAAAAAAAGATTTAAAAAATACAGATTTCAGTATCCTGAGGCTCTGAGCCCCATTTATTTTCCTCACAGACGACAACAAAAGTCCGAAATTATACGATTTAAAATAAAAGCAATAACTGTGGCTTGATATTGAGTAAGAACATGTTTTTATGAACCACACAGCTTCCGGTCTTCCACGACCCGACCGGAGAAAAAGACGTGCTGCAGCCTGCAGGCACGAAACACGTTACCAGTAGAAATACATTGCTTTTAAAATCGTGCTGTGCAACACGAAAAAAAGGGGCAAATCGTGATGGTGAACACGAATCAATAGATTAAAAATCGTGTTGGTGAACACGAAATGCCGTGAGACTGGGTTGGAGTGTTGCACGGTCAGATACGGCTCAGCTGACTCAGATAAGGAGATATGTGATACTTTATGATGTGATATGCCACGGACTGTACTTAATGTTACTCTGATCCGGTTACTTATGTTGTGGCAGATATTTAACTAAGCTTTCTTAACGCTAATGTTATAATAGTCAGATTGCTCTGAAGATGGAGGTGATATTCTATTAATTTTCACGTTCACACAGTCTGTGATTTTTGCCGGCCGTCTTTCCTGCAACGGCAGCTTTTCTGTATTTCCTTTCTCCTGTAATATGACTTGATCGCATTAAACTCTGCACACTGAGCTCTGATTGGTCAGCAATAAAAAAACAAATTATTACATGAATGTTGAGACAAATACATGTTTTTCAGTCTTTACAATGCACTGTTGGAAATGACCTTCCAAAGGCTAAATTCAAACTCAATACCATAAATAACTGGGTACCAAAGTGCTTTGCTGATAGAACACGCTCCACACGGAGCAGTAACCATCCGGCTGGGCCTTTTGCTGCATATCATCATCATCTCTCTGTCTCTCTCTCTCTCTGTCTCTCTCTCTCTCTCTCTCTCTCTCTCTCTCTCTCTCTCTCTCTCTCTCTCTCTCTCTCTCTCTCTCTCTCTCTCTCTCTATTACCCATTTCTAATCTACTTGATGATATTTTACTCCCACAGGAGTTGGCGGTTTGCAAATGTAAAACTCAAACTCAAATCTGAAAATTCTGTTTCTTTTGGGCCTGAAGGAAGGAGGGAAACACTTCTTTTCACTGAAGTGTTTACTGTGGAAATAATGATAATGGATGTAAAATTGTAAATAATGTTCGTTATGTCCCTAACCAATATTTACCTGACAGTTTTTTTCCCCCTCCCCATTACAGGGTTTTGTTACACATGAGTTCATGTGTAAAAAGGGGGAAGTGTGTATAATGTATAATGTCAACATGGCTGTAAAATTCACAATTTAAATGTTTCTTTTAAGGATTGACAGAAACCTTCCGCCCCAACCCATATGTTCAAACTGAGCATTGAATGATAGTTTTATAATTAACCTGCTCCATATCTGGGGATAAGATAATGTTTGATGAATGTTGACATGTTTCTAAATATTGATTGAGTTATAACAGGTAACACAGATGCAGAATCAGTGGCCAAGGGGCTACTGTGAGAGATGTAATTCCAGAATAGAATACCGAAGAAGTTGACCTGTGATAATGAAACAATTTTGTAATATTTTAACAGACATTAGAGTAACTGAGGTTTGAAATGTAGAAATAACATATTACAGTTAAGTTAAGCTAAAACATAGTAATGTAATGAGACCGAATTTAATTTAGACAACATCTTGTAACTAGCCTGTTAAAGAATTAGAAGTAAAAGCCATAGACTTTATTGTTTAGTTCATTATGGGGATATACATTTAATTTAAATTCATAATAGAAAGACATTTGATGACAGTATGTTGGAATTCTGTATTCATTTCTCAGCTCGATAATAGACAGGTAGAAGCCGTATTGCCAGGTGCAATCGATGGGATTTCTGCACACGATCCAAGCAGAGAATGACGTACCTTACAGGACAGATACACTCAGGAAATCATTCACTCTGACAGCATCATGACTTTAGTTGTTTTTGAATCCATAATGAAATTGTATTACATAACGTTAGTGTGTGTCTTTACCACAAACAGGAATAGTTCATTGTTATATTTAGATTTGAGAAAGATTACAAGGATTTTATTTAGTTCACCATGAAGATGTTTTTTGTTTGTAACATATGCCCAGTAGTAAGATTCAAATATCAGCAGGTTCTGAATTATTATTCCTCTGTCCCACAACCAACAAGAATGTGGATGGGGAGAACTATATCTACTAGAACCAGCAGAGATTCATAAATTACACCAGAGACACAGTAAAAGTAAATAAAGAGTAATATTTAGCTATTTTCCGATAGTTTAATCCTTCTTATACTTTGTAAAAGAACAAGTGCCTTTACACCAGATACAGTAAGAAGATGATTTATGATGTGAAAGGAGGGAGTTAGATGTTTTCCATACCAAGCTAATTGCTGCTATTTTACGAAGTGACATTAAAGGTTTAAGCTAGAAGTTATGCACAAATGAAAAACTTCATATTTATGATGAATATGTATTCTTATTTGTATTTTTGTTTGTACTTTTATGAGTTATGTACCATGCAATGTACGGATGAATAACTCATTGATTTCAATATTATTTACATACCTTAAAGGGTATGTAAGGAGGGATTGTTAGAAATTAAAATCAATGTTGATATGGCGTAATTTGAATTAAATACACTATTTAATTTAAATCAGTTTTATTCTGAAAAACCTGAAGTTCACTAACCAGAGCCGTATAATAGAAGAGTTACGACATCTCCGTTCACTCCAATGGACAATTTTTTTACAGCAATGGCGGATCGTGGAGCCTCTCAATCGTTCCCCGGAAGTTAGCGCCAAGGCTAGCAGAGCTGTGGAGTTGCAGCATAATAGACCGTTCGTGATGGACTTTTAAAGGTAAGAAGAAGTTTAAAGATTTATATTGCGGATATTATCAGTACATCTGATTCAAATTAACATGTGTATTAAAGGATGTCAGTGGATTATCCCTAAATTAGTAGATTTAGGGAACGTTTACAGATAACAGATTAAGCTAGGATACCGATCAAGTTAGCAACACACGTTGAACAGCCTTTTAATTGTAAATTCCGTTCTCTTAATGTCATTTCGTCCAACGTTGTTGAATTAGAGAAGAGGGTTTTCTAAACGGGATTGTATGCGGGGGTGGAGGGAGTTAAATATTAGATAAATATAACTTTGGTGCGTGTAAGAGTGAGTGTTTTTAGCAGAGCCATATTGTGTCCTTGTGATTCTGTTGATTATTACCTGACTGTATAATGCTGCAGTTCAGCTGATTTTGGATTGATGGCAAAGGGAGAGGGACTTAAGTGAGAGTGAAAACACAAGGTACGTTTAATACTACTGTTTTATATAAGTAAGCATACTAAACATGTATTATATCACTGTATTATATAAGTAATCTTGTTAGTAACCTACTGTATGGCAGGCGGAGGGGCAGTGATGTTACAGGTGGAGGAGCAAAACTGCAAGACTGCAAACTCACAAGACAGAGAAATCAAAGTGTGTTCTCCAGAGAAGAGGTTGATTTCACTTCAATTTTTTCATATTTTCTAAAGATGTGGAAATGGCACAAAAAAAAACTTGAGAGCTGTAACCAAGACAACTGTAACAACATGAGTAGAGAGCCACCAAGGTTGTTCAAGTCCCTCTCTTACTCCATGTTGCCAACCCAAACTTCCAGGTACATGATGGGACACCTTGCTTGTTTTTGTTGTTTGCGCTCCTCTGGCTGGGTGCTGGCAGGTGGAGGGCAGTGATCCCTTCCCTTCTTCCTTCAATCTTTAAGACTAATGTAAGTAGAAGACATGGCACTGTAAATGTACGAACATTTAAAATATTATACCACTTAAAAATAAGAAATATTACTTTTGTTACTAAGAGTTCATACTTATTATACCTGTGTCACCTTTCACACTATCGCTGTGATCATGAGCTATGGGCTTTGTAGATACAGGGGCCCTTCTCTTTTTGACCACAGGGCACGAAGATGGTGGGTATAGCCTCTGCTCTCAGCCTAGTCTTGCCCTTTTTTGTCTTGACAAACGAGTGACTTGAGGTTACTTCACACACAGAACAACTCAGTTTTGTCTGCCCACATACATACTCCATAGTGGTTGAATACACAGTATTAGGAAACACTTTATACTTACTGGACATGTTATACTCATTACATACTGTATATAAAATATGACCAAGAATGTGAGACAACTTTATAGAAATTCATATCACATCTGTTACTGATGCCATTTATCATACTTTGTTAAACTCACAAATAATAAAGTTCCATAACTTCAGTTGGGAACAGAGACCACACCTTATCTCCCCAAGGCAATTTCCCATCCAATAGGTGTGCTATATAGGTGTGTATAACCCTTCCTCCTGTCTGTTACTCCCTCTTTCAGCACAAGAACCAGAGGGGGATTCAATGGAGCCTGAATACCTGCACTGAGACCCTCACCCTGCACCCTGAGTCTCAACTCTGTGTTTTTCAAGCCTTTCCCTGTTTTTTTTTGTATTAAACAAAACATTAAGCTTTCCCAATGGTGTGGTTTTCGTTTTGTGAAAAAGTGCAAATGCAGTGTTTGTATATAAATCACATATTTTGTTGCTGTTGGTCGTGAAATTGCTCCTGCTTCCTCCGCTCTGTGTCAGTGGGGAAGCCGTACATTCGTACTACTTTCTCTGAGCGATTGGAATATCCCCAGGCAGCACAGCAAACCATGGTGGCGACTAGGAGGCAGCACAGCAAACCAGGACAACACGGAGGAAAAGGCACAGACAAACGGCATGATATGCTATTCAATGTTTATTGAATTCCATGTATTTGCAATGGATGTTCCTAAAGCAACACATTTAACATCATCATCATCATCATGCTGCTGCTGCTGCTGCTAGTCCTTTGATAGTCACCTGTCGGTCTCCTGTCCTTTCTGAAAGCCATAAAGATGACATTAGTCATTTAGATAACTTGTGTCCTCAATTACCAGGGGATTACTGAAACTACCATGAATTTAAGAAAATGGTAGAAATGAATCTAATCTGAATTTTAAAGCATTACTTTAGATCCCCTCCCGCTAAATATATCAATAAACATTAGAAAGTGATGCTCCTGACTACCATACAAGTTTAAGAAGATAATATTGGTTTTAAAGAATTCAAAGCTATAAATAAACAACAACAGGCTCTTTAACAAAGGCACTGTTAGCCTAACATGTAAACTAGTTGTTCACACTAATCCTAATATTATCACTTAATATTAGCAAATTCTATTTTTTTTTTTGCTGTTAACTTTTATAAGCTTCCCTTGACTCTGTTCAGTCTCTCCTGCCTTCAGGGTTCTAGAATACACTAACAGTACCTGCCATATGTGTCTGAAAAAGGTATGTAATTGATGTGAATTGATTTGGTGAAAATTAAAGTTTGAATGTGCTTTTTATTAACACCTGTCTTTTAAGAGTTAATGCCTTTAAATTCTATCGGGAGATTTAAAAATCACAAACTGAATTGGGCAGTTGAAATTACAATTTTGGTAATAAATGTAAAACTGTGAATTAAAGTTTCATATTAGAACATGATCACAGCATAATAGGTTTAATATGATAATAATGTTGTAAAGAGAGAAGGTAAAAACCCTGTATTAGTTTAGACCTATTTTTCTTCACATAAACTGATCCCACCTTTTGGATTGGGACAACTTAAAAGACATCTGCACTCTCCTCTCCTGCTTCAAAGGTAAGATTGCACCCTGTCACACTCACACCTAGGTAGGGCCACACCTCATTTACTGATATCAAAATCCTTCCGGATCGCTTAAACAGATTTAAGAGAGTTGTCTGAATTGAAACAGCAATTAATTGAACCTGGTTCTTCGGGGAGTTAATAGAGGTGAGATATTGCTGACGTTGGTGGATCTGAGCCAAGCAGTAAACTTACATAGACTCAATAACTTCGGTTAGGTCAATTAGTAGGTCTGAGTAATTTCCCAGAATAAATGATCAGCCCTCCCGACTCTTACAGTTGCTTGCATCCTATTTTAAAAGGTATTTATTTTTATACTCTACTAAATTGCAAAAAAAAAGGGTTTGATTCTATTATCAGCAGCAGATTCCTGTGTAGCTTCAGATCTGAGTTGTCTTATTAGTAAGCCTAATTTATACTTTTGTAACAACACTATTTGTATATAATGGCAAATAAACGGTTTAGTGTCTTTTCTTTTTTTCCTGTGTCATATGTGGCAGCACTGTTTAATGTTTCTTGAAAACATTACCCGCTGTAGTACTGTATGTGACATGTGAATTGTTAACATGTAATCTCTTTGCGTCTATACTACAGGCCATATGGTAGTCTAGGTTGCCCTCTTGAGGCTGTGAAACGCATGCGCAGTTAGTCTGTGTCGACCTGGAGCATGAGGTCCACTGTTCGTTAATGGCTCTGTATTGGTGTTATGCACGTTGATGGAATAAACCAAGTTAACAGAAGATAAACGTAGTGTTTATTTGTAGTAGACTAACGTGAATAAACTCCAACTCTGTATCAACAACACTGTTGTTTAACTTCAGTTAAATACTTGTATGTGTGTGTGTAGATTAGAAAGAGGTAAGATAAAGGATCTGCAGTATTTTATGAAGTATTAATCGTACAAATGTCAGTTTTATACAAGTAGAAGTGTGTATTTACCTGGTAGTAGTCTGTCGGTAATGTAGTCCGCCTCTCTATTTGGACTGGTAGATCTCGGCAGACTGGCAACTTTAAAAGTAGCTCTCGGTTCAAAAAAGGTTGGGCACCCCTGTCGTAGAACAAAACGTGATCCGCCTCTTACATTTGTGTCAACCACAGACCTTATTTTTTCCCAAATCCTATAGAGAAATCCCATTGGCTCTGAGACGAGGGAACCAGTAGTGGTAAAATGCTAACTCACTTCCGGGTTCTAGGACTCGTCACTGCATCACTGACAACATACATTTTTTCCTACAGAAAGGCTAATAAAGGTGAGTATTCAGATATCAAAAGGATAATTATTTTCTGATATGTATTATGTTGTTTTATATTGTCGTCTAGTACAGTGACTAAGATTACTATGTTTAACTAGGAATAATGATAGCAAAGCTAAGTTAACCAAAATTAGAATCAGCTAACGTTAACGTGAGCATGGAAGTCATGTGATCCATCGGTTCATCCGGTTGATCCAAATGTTATCACACGTCACATTCTTTATAACTATATTAAATACTATTTATGCTATTTATGCTATTGTATAAGGTGAAGAGTCATCAGGGGTGTAATGCTGCTGGAACGCCGCTCCGGCACCTAAAACGGGGATGGTTGTTAGCATCTGGTGCTAGCTAGCTATGATAACGGATAGGCTGAGAGGCTCTGATAACTTCAGCTCAGGTAATGTAATGTTTACACAGTTAACTTTAGTCTAAGTTATCTCAGTGGGTCTCAAACGCTTTGGTCACCATATGCAAACAAATATTTCAACACAGTCTCACGGCATTTCGTGTTATAGTCACGAAATTAATCTATTGATTCGTGTTCACCAACACGATTTCGCCATTTTTTTTAAAAGCAATGTAAATAATAGCAAATTAGAAGGAAAAACAGATTTCAGTATTCTGACACAGAAAGATTCTGAGGCTCTGAGCCCCAGGAACTGCGGAAGGAGGAACCTATTGCGGTGAGCATGTTGTAACTTCCGGTTGTTGTTGTTGTTGTTGTTGTCATCTCCGGGTATCCCGTGTGCCTGTTCTGTTGCTGATAGCTTATTAACTTAACTTAATCGATCGTTTTAAAACTCTTGATCACAGCAACTGCCTGACGTTGTAATCACACGTTACTACAGCTTAAGCACTCACAACTCTCCTTCTCTTAGCGACTGTAACTCCACAGTTGCCTACACTCTTTTCGGGTTTGCTAACGGTAGCTAATTTAGCTTGATAGCTAGCCATGGCACTTTCCCCACCCTCTGGTGTTATTTCCTGCTCTTCCTGTCTCATGTTTGGTTACTTCCCGGCCTCCTTTACTGGTAAGGATACATGTGTTAAATGTAGTATAGTTGTTGGGTTGGAGGCGGGAATCATAGCCATAGAAGCCCGGCTCCGCATCTTAGAAAGTAACTCAGCTACAGTAAAGCCCATATTAGCCAGTGCGGACCGGCCAACGGTAGCTCCTCTTAGCCGTCCCCCGGCAACTCCCGAGCAGCAGGGAGACTGGATGACTGTTCAGAAGAGGCATAACACGAAACCCGCAGGTCCCCACCAACCCGTTCACGTATCTAACAGATATTCCCAACTCAGCGAGACACCCGCTGAGAAGACAACTCTGGTTATTGGTAGCTCTATTATGAGACACGTGAATTTAGAGACCGAAGCCTCCACAGTCACATGCATTCCGGGGGCCAGAGCGGGCGACGTTGAGGCGCATCTTAAACTGCTGGCTAAAAATAAACATAAATACGGTAGGATTGTTATTCACGTCGGTGGTAATGATGTTCGTTTACGCCAATCAGAATGCACCAAACTTAATGTGGAGTCGGTGTGTAGTTATGCTAAAACAATGTCGGACACCGTAATCTTCTCTGGTCCCCTCCCCAATCTGATCAATGATGACATG
Source organism: Pseudochaenichthys georgianus (assembly GCF_902827115.2). Classification (NCBI taxonomy): domain Eukaryota; kingdom Metazoa; phylum Chordata; class Actinopteri; order Perciformes; family Channichthyidae; genus Pseudochaenichthys; species Pseudochaenichthys georgianus. The sequence continues at coordinate 16,433,747 of NC_047511.1, read as the reverse complement.
TATAGCCGCATGTCATCATTTCAGCGCTGGTTGTCTTGGTGGTGCCCAGCAAACAATGTGGGCTTCGTAAATAATTGGACAGCCTTCTGGGGAAAACCTGGTCTGATTAAGAGAGACGGCATTCATCCTACTTTGGAAGGTGCAGATCTCATTTCGGCAAACATTTCAGGGCTTTGTGGACTTAATCCATGACAAACTGGAGTTGAGACCAGGAGGCGAAGTCGCATTCTTACACGCTTCTCTGCGCTCTCTCCTAGGCAGTCATCCATAGGAATCCCGAACCCAATAAAATACCCAATATTAGCGGTGTGTGTGTCTGCCCAAGGACAATTTAAGGTAAAACCTAATAGAGGTGTCATACATAATAACCTAATAAAACTAAATGTAACAACTACTACAGTGCAACAAAACAGGAAGATTAAATGCGGTCTCTTAAACATAAGATCTCTAGCATCTAAAGCAATATTGGTAAATTATTTAATATCAGATTATAATATTGATATATGCTGTCTCACTGAAACTTGGTTGAGACATGAAGAATATCAACACTCATATTGCTCGAGGCACGGGCCGAGGAGGTGGAGTTGCCGCAATCTTTGAATCTAGTTTACTTATGAATACTAAACCAAAATTAAATTATACCTCCTTTGAAAGCCTCGTTTTTAGTCTTACGCATCCGACCTGGAAAACTTTGCAGCCAATCTTATTTGTTACAGTGTATCGTGCACCAGGTCCTTATTCAGAATTCTTATCAGAATTATCTGAGTTTTTATCAACTTTGGTTCTTAAAACAGACAAAGTAATTATCGTAGGTGACTTTAATATTCATGTTGACGATGATACAAATAGCCTTACTGTTGCATTTAACTCTATATTAGATTCTGTTGGTTTCTGTCAGAGTGTAAATAAACCAACCCACTGCTATAATCACACTCTCGACCTTGTTCTGACTTATGGTATTGAAATTGAGCAACTATTAGTCGAACCGCATAATCCTGCTTTATCCGACCATTTCTTAGTAACTTTTGAAGTACTATTACGAGACTACAAAGCATTAGTCAAAAGCTCTTGCAGCAGAAACCTATCTGTTAGTGCTATAGCCACATTTAAGGAAGAGATTCCACCAATACTTAACTCGATAGCATGTCTGCATGTAGGAGAGGAAACTTATACAAAATGTACACCACCCCAAATTGATCATGTTGTTGATAGTGCTATAGATGCGCTGCGAATAAAATTAGACACTGTTGCTCCTTTGAAAAAGAAGAAAATAAAACAACATAGATTAGCTCCATGGCATAATGCCGAAACCCGCAAAATAAAGCAAAAGTCTAGACAACTTGAAAGGATATGGCGTTCCACTAAACTTGAAGAATCTCGTTTAATTTGGCATATTACTCTCAATGAATATAAGAAAGCACTGCGTAAAGCGAGAGCAGCCTACTACTCTTCATTAATAGATGAGAATAAGAATAATGCAAGATTTCTTTTCAGCACTGTAGCCAGGCTGACAGAGAGCCACAGCTCGATTGAGCCTTCTATTCCCATAGCACTCAGTAGTAATGATTTTATGTGCTTTTTTAACGATAAAATTGTTACTCTTAGAAACAAAGTTAATGACCTCTTGCCTTTGACCAGTATAGTGTTATCAACAGCTCCCGGAAACGTAAGTTCTAATATTACACTAGATAGTACACTAGAATGCTTTTCAGCCATAAACCTTGAACAATTACATTCAATGATTCTCTCTTCTAAACCATCAACGTGCATGTTAGACCCAATTCCAACTAAGCTGTTGAAGGAAGTTTTTCCATTAATTAGCACTTCTTTATTAAATATTATGAATATGTCTTTATTATCAGGCTATGTTCCACAATCATTCAAAGTAGCAGTGATAAAACCGCTTCTTAAAAAGCACAACCTCGATCCAGAGGTTTTAGCCAACTATAGACCTATTTCTAATCTTCCGTTCCTCTCAAAAATTCTTGAGAAAGCGGTCGCAAAACAGTTGTGTGATTACTTAAAAAACAATGATTTATTTGAAGATTTTCAGTCTGGCTTTAGAACACATCATAACACAGAGACAGCTCTGGTTAAAGTCACAAATTACATTCTAATAGCCTCAGACAAGGGACTTGTCTCTATTCTTGTTTTACTCGATCTCAGTGATTTGATACTATCGACCATGATATCCTATTGCAAAGACTAGAGCACTTAGTTGGCATACAGGGAACTGCTTTAGGCTGGTTTAGGTCCTATCTATCTGAACGCTCTCAGTTTGTACGTGTTAACGATGAATCTTCCACGCAAACCAAAGTTAGCCATGGAGTGCCACAGGGCTCAGTGCTCGGACCTATTTTGTTCACATTATATATGCTTCCGTTAGGCAATATTATAAGGAATCATTCTGTAAACTTTCATTGTTATGCGGATGATACTCAACTATATTTATCAATCAAGCCTGATGAAATTAATCATCTAAATAAAATTCAAGACTGCCTTAAGGACTTAAAAACGTGGATGACCTTAAACTTTTTGATGTTAAACACGACCAAAACTGAAGTTATTGTACTTGGCCCAAAGAATCTACGAAACAAATTATCTAAAGATATACTAACTATGGATGGCATTAATTTGGCCTCCAGTGAGACTGTAAGGAATCTTGGTGTTATATTTGATCAGGATTTGTCCTTTAACGCCCACATAAAATCAATTTCAAGGACCGCCTACTTCCATCTACGTAACATTGCAAAAATCAGGCATATCTTGCCTCAAAACGATGCAGAGAAACTAGTCCATGCATTTGTTACTTCTAGGCTGGATTATTGTAACTCATTATTATCAGGGAGTACCAAGAAGTCAGTCAAGTCGCTTCAGCTGATTCAAAATGCTGCGGCTCGTGTACTAACCAGAGTTAGGAAAAGGGACCACATTACTCCTGTTCTGGCTGCCTTACACTGGCTCCCTATAGAACACAGGATATAATTTTAAATTCTTCTTCTCGCCTACAAAGCCCTTAATGGGCAGGCGCCATCTTACCTTAAAGAACTCATTATACCCTACTGTCCTACTAGGGCATTGCGTTCCAAGAATGCAGGGTTGTTGGTTGTTCCTAGAATCTCTAAAAGTACAATGGGAGCCAGAGCCTTTTCTTATCAAGCTCCACATTTGTGGAATCAGCTTCCAGTTTGTGTTCGGGCGGCAGACACCCTATCCGTTTTTAAGAGTGCGCTTAAAGAGCCTGTGACACCATCCCAACAACTGTTGTGCAATGAAATATTGGGCTACTAGTAATCTCGAACCGTCAGTTTAAAAAAGAAAAAGCGATACCGTTTCGTTAAATATCAATAATTTCGAACATCGCAGGGAAATTCCTTCACTCATTTTGAAGTTTTGGGGGAAGCCGGAAGTGACGTCAATGCGGGAACGCTTCGAGAGCCAAACACGGACAAAGTGTGTTGTGTCATGCGTAGAAATGGTGAATTACTGAGTTTAGGCACGTTAATAACGTTTTAATGAAGTTGACTACAGTATATTCATATTTGTCAGTGCTTTCATGTCAATTCGGCGACATAAACATAAATGATCGTGGTGAAGATGATGATTACATTAGGATTAAAAATCGGGAGTGAGAGCTGCTGAATTTCCTCCCGTCGGATGTGATATAAAAACAAATCGATTATTTTTGTGGTTATAAACTCAAGTGGATGAAACTACATTTATTAGTGCTTTCATGTCAATTCGGCGAACATATGATACATTAAATGATGAGTGAGGATGATGATTAAAAATCGTTTGTTTGAGCCGGTCTGCATTTACTGATGAGAAAACAAACCGATGCTTTTTGTAGTTGTAGTACACCAACAACGTGGATTAAACGTGTGGTTTTTTACCACAATGTTGGGGAAATTAATGGATAAAATGCACGGATTATTATTATTATTCCCACTCCGATCGGGACACTAGGTCCACCGTTTCCCCGCAGCGAGGCTCCCCCCGTTGACAGTTTACGTGGGCTGGGTGCAGTGGCGGACTGTGGGTGCAGTGGCGGACTGGCCATCGGGACGAATCCCGATGGGCCGGTACCGAAGTGGGCCGGTCAGATAAGTCACCAGCACATCCCCCATAGGCGGCGCGTGAGGCTCAGGTTTGAGAAGGCTAAATAACTTATTTTACCTGACGCTGTCCGCCTCCGGCGTCTATAGAAAAGAGATCCACTCAGTGTGCGGAGTTTAAATCTCTCAAGTCATATTACAGGATAAAGGAAATACAGTTTAAACTGCCGTATGCAGAGAAGACGCCGACGTGTCGCACTTATCATTCATATTACATCATCAATCAGATCATCGATCAGATAATATCATAATATATCATATATTTCCTTATCTGAGTCAGCTTCTCCAGCCTCATCTGGCCGTGCAACACTCACAGTGTCACAGACTGGATGCAGAAGTATTATTTAACACATTATGTTGACGAAACACTCGAGACAAATGTAATTAAAGTCAGATCCACTCGTGTCTTAGACATGAACGCGCTCTCAGGTGGAGAGAGAAACCCTGGCTTGATTTACCGAGTTGATAACCAGCGTCGTAGGACCCCTTAGCGAGATCTCGTTTGTTAGTTTGTTGTTGTTAGTTTGTTTGTTACTCAAACATATCCAGGGTCTGTTGAACTGGCTTCGTAGTACAGGGCACAGGTGGCTAGCAGCGCTAATGTCAAAGACACAGACATTATACATTATATTTGTATTTTACATCCCCCACTCCCCCCGTTGACAGCTTACTAGCGGTACCGAAGTGGGCCGGTCGAGAGTCCCGGGATGATTTTTAGTCCCAGGCCACCACTGGCTACATGACCATATGATCGCCCATATTGACGCACCTCATTCCTAAACTTCTAACAGATACAACATAAACCGATCCTTCAGCCTCATATGAGCTCTCAGACACCTTCAACATTAACCTGTCATCGCTGTCTGAGCTTGCTGCTGTGTGCACCGTCGTGCGGTTACATCTGACTGTATATATATATAAAGGTTTACATGCAGATGCTGGGATCCTGGACGGTGCAGCTGGAGCGCTGTGCCCGCAATGACGTCACCCATAATTTGGCGGGACTTGAAAAATCCGCGAGAAGATCCAGAAAATTGTCAACATTGAAGGCAGATTAATGGTTATCAAAGTACAAATATCCAAAATCAGTTCAGTAACGGTTTTCAAGGGGACAATATGTACTCAAATTGATGGGTTTGGATGATGGGAGAAAACCGTGTCACAGGCTCTTTAAGACCTTCCTTTTTGATAAAGCTTATAGTTAGGGCTGATTAGATTCAGCCCCTAGTTTTGCTGATATAGGCTTAGTTTGTCGGGGGACATCTTACTTCTTCCTTCTCTCTGTCTATACCTGTGTACTCTCATGTTCCCATTAACCCAGCTTCCCCAAATGTCTTTCTTTTTGGTGTCTATATACGCTGGGATCCGGAGTCATGGATGATCCTGCGGTCCTGTGTCCTGGATCGCGAGTCGTGGCTGTGGTCCTGGATCATCGGTCCTGGATGGATATCCTCGTGGATTCATCTTCCTATTATACACACATGCATTTCCAAACATTTGGACTACCTATGTTGCAAATGTATTATCTTTTCAATTTACACACGGCATCTATTGCACGTCTGTCCGTCCTGGGAGAGGGATCCCTCCTCTGTTGCTCTCCCTGAGGTTTCTCCCATTTTTCCCTTTAAACTGGGTTTTCTTCGGAAGTTTTTCCTTGTACGATGTGAGGGTCTAAGGACAGAGGGTGTCGTATTGTCATACTGATATTCTGTACACACTGTGAAGACCACTGAGACAAATGTAACATTTGTGATATTGGGCTATATAAATAAACATTGATTGATTGATTTATTTTCTTCGTGGACGGCAAAAAAACTCTATACATTATACAATTGAAAATAAAAGGGAAAGGGTTAGGCTTAGGGTAAGATATTGAGTAAGAACATGTTTTTATGAACCACACAGCTTCCAGTCTTCCAAGACCAGACCGGACAAAAAGACTTGGTGCAGGCACGTAACATACTACCAATAGAAATACATTGCTTTTAAAATCGTTCTGTGTGACACGGAACAAATTGAAAAATCGTGTTGGTGAACACGAATCAATAGATTAAATGAATTATGTGACTATAACACGAAATGCCATGAGACAGGGTTGAATATTTCCAAGGCACACTTTTATATTATTGTAATGTTCCACAATAGGAATCGGAAACAGGCCTCAAGTTCTTAGGCTTAATAGCTCCTTTGGTAGCATACAGGTTCATAGGTCGCAGGTTCAACGTCACTCTAGTACTCCACTCACTAATGGTGCATTTCCATTGCAGGGCCTCGCTCGGCTTAGTACGGTATAGTTAGGCAGGGCTGCCTTTCCTCACGCATTGAGCGTGAGAGTCACGCAATTAACCCATATCTCACGCACTCAAGCCACACATGCCTTTCCTCATGCTAAGCTTTCGTCCAAAATAAATGTATATACAAATAAAGTGAAGGAACAGCAAACCGAGCAGTCTACGAAATGAGACAGTCTTCTGGCTTAGTTCAGTAAAGTTGGAACGATATTGGGAGATTCGGATTTCACGGATCAATAACTCATGAACAAAACGTTATTCAGACACAAATGACGTCTCCTAAGTACCGTGGTAAGGTTGACAATGAACTACAATCACATTTTGATAAAAAAAAAGCGAATACGCGCCGTCCTATCCGCAGCCGGAGAACAAACGAGTGCTCAGGGACCGTCTGCAAAGTGCAACTCCGAAAAAAGAGAATACAATATTCAATCACTATTATACAGTACATTACTACCAAACTTACTACACATATCAATAGTATCCTGTGTGTCATACTACAGCAAGGAGTTTGGAATAATATGCTTTTAAATAATTGTGGGGAATATTTATAATGTAAAATCTTCAATAACTATGGCATCATCTTAAATAACTTTACTATTATACAGTATAGTTCTACTAAACTCACTACACACATCAATAGTCTCCTGTGTGTCATACTACAGCAAGGAGTTTGGAAGAATATGCTTTTGAATAGTATATTTCTACCAAACTCACTATTTGCATTGTTGTTGTTAGCATCTGGTTAGCTAGCTGCGCTAACGGATATTAGAAGCTGTTTCTCAAACAATGAGAGGGAGAGCTCTCTGCTGTCTGACTGAGAGAGATAACTACAGCTCAGTGATGTAAGGGACTCTCTGAGTGTTCACGTTAGTCTAGTTATCTCAGTGGGTCTCAAACGGTTTGGTCACCATTTATGAGAATACATGAAAAACAGTTATGAAATACTATGACAGTAAAACAAGAATACTGTTTAAAAGGGGAGTGATTTGTAAAATATCCATAAAGAAAAAGAAAATCTGTTTACAGTTGTTTCATATGGGTGTTGAGAGATGTATCCATAGATCTCTTCATTTTGCTCTCAAAGTGCACCAGATTGATGAATTGTAATACAAATCTTCCCGGGGGAGCATGCCCCCGGACCCCCCTAGAGGAGGTGAGGTCCCCCCCCATAAAATATAATTTTACCTACACCTAGGCCTATATGCCATGTTATATGCTGTGAGCTGATTATCGAGCCTTCATTGTAAGAGTCGCGGGTACACTGTCTGTGTGCGTATTCCACTGTAGCGCCTGGTACATTAATGGGACACCCTGGTTTGTACATGTTCAATACATTTGTAACACTGTACACATGAACGTTTCTTTTTTCAGTTCACCACTCCAAGCTGAACTCAAAGGTTGGCAGCCCTGGTTAGGCCTTGTTAGGACTGGCTCACTTTATGCTGCGTTTCCATTACAGTTTAGTAGCTGGGGCAGTAACTATAGTAACGCAGTGTAGGCGGAGCCGTGACGTCATCTTCAATGCGAACCACAGAAAAACAACATCAGCCATTAGCTGTTAGCACTCAAGCTCACAGCTCCTCATATCTGTTCAGAAACTAGACAAAAGTTGGAGTAGGGCCTACAAACCACATACTGTCTGTGTCATGGCGAATACAGTCGCTGGTTTATTTATGTCTGAAGAGGCCGTTGTTGTGAGTTTGGATGGTTGGAGCATATACTGTGTTAGCTTAGCCGATCTCCATTTAGAAAACACGCATTTTAAAAGGTTTTTCGCCTGCCGTCTGTCTGCAGACTTGTCAAAGCGTTAATTCATGTTTTTTACTAACCGGTATCAGTATGTTGTTACTTCGGCATCATTTTGAAACGTGTATTACAATTAAATCACGGTCAAATATGTTCATCTTGTTGTAGTTGTAGCCCCCTTGCCAGCGATTCTCTCTCTAGTTTAGCATACTAAGCCCGACTCAGCCTGGTTGTTGGCCCGCTAAGAACCTCGATTTTATGGGGCCAGAAAAACTGTGAAATAGTACCCGCTAGCCGGTACTACGCCAAGTGGAAACGCAACCAAAAACGGGCTGGCTAAAATTATTGGTCGTGCTTTTTACAGCGACACAGCTTCCACAGATGAAATGTTTTAATGGATGTTTTGTCAAAGCACTTAAGATATTCATTTCTATCGGGATGTTAAGAGCATTCCATGGAATATAACAAAAAGTGTATCTCGAGCCGGTTTCTCAAACTTACCTACCCCACCTTTAAATTGCTTGATTCATAAAAAACAATCAATATTTGTAGTTTCATTTTTAGTTGTAATTACTCAGATTATAAATGTATATGGAGGATTATACTTGGTCATTTATTCACCATGTGTCTACTTTTTTTTCTTCTCAAAAGTGACGTTGGCAGTTGAACCAGCAACCAGAGTGGGGGAGATTCCACCACTAGACATTGAGGGTCCTTCAGCCACACAGGCAGAAATGGCCGTAGACCCAGGATCAGATTTCTTGTCTGTACCTCTCCTTACCACCGTGACTGACACTGAGTTCACTCTCATCCTCACTCCTGTGTCCTCCGGCCTGACTCCTCCTGTGTCCTCCGGCCTGACTCCAGCTCTGTCCTCTGGCCTGACTCCATGTGTCCTCCGGCCTGACTCCATGTGTCCTCCGGCCTGACTCCATGTGTCCTCCGGCCTGACTCCTGCTCTGTCCTTCGGCCTGACTCCAGCTCTGTCCTCCGGCCTGACTCCATGTGTCCTCCGGCCTGACTCCAGCTCTGTCCTCCGGCCTGACTCCTCTTGTGTCCTCCTGCCTGACTCCTGCTCTGTCCTCCGGCCTGACTCCTCCAGCCTGAATCCTCCTGTGTCCTCAGTGTCTTCCTCACAGAAAAGAAGACCAACAAGAGGCGCATTCACACCGCAGTACTTTTCCCACAAAGGTTCATGAGAACTTAGTTCATGAGAAGACATATATCAATATGTGTATACCTCCAGCAATGTTAACTATATTGAAGCACTTATTTTAACTGATATTATACATATGTATTATACTCTTATAAGATGTATGTAGATAGTATAAGAAATATGCAGAATTTGACAGTTTAATGGTGGAGGTATACATACATATTGATAGAAGTCTTGTAATGCACTGTTGAGGAACCTGCGACCCATTCATTGCATAACTACAGCGTAGTTGTCCTATATGATATGTCAATAAACCTTAGAAAATCTTGAAATCTTGAAAGGGATGTGCAACATAGTCAATCAATCTCAATCTTTATTTATTTATATAGCACATTTAAAACAACCTTCGGTTGACCAAAGTGCTGTACAGGGCAGGCAGTAACTACAATAGTGAATAACCCAATGGGAGTACGATAATAAAAACAATAATTAAAAACATAATAAAAAGCACAATAAATAGAAACATATACAAAATAAATACAAATATAAAAATGTAATGCTCAACTAGTATTAAAAGCCAGTGCAAAGAGGTGAGTTTTTAGCTGGGATTTAAAAAGTTCAATAGACTCATGTTATGGAAATCTAGGGCCCAACACAGCGCTGGAGAGTACAAGTCAAATGAACAATACAAATAAATGGTGAATCAAGCAAAGCTGTCTTTTGGTTATTTATTTGAAGCTTCAAATACATGATACAATAATATAAATATGTCACAAGTCGCACAGAGTATAAAATAGTCTGCGCGAGAGTGCGCAGAACAATGGAAAAGCAAAGGTTATATAGAACCCCAGTGGGAACGTGAGAAATCTGGGTTCACACAGTCACATATTGTTATTAGACACCTGGCCTTCAAAGGGAGATAGCATAACGGTTCTCAGAGCAGGGAAGTTCGTGTGTGTCTGTGTGAGTCTCTTAGTAGCCAAAGCATCTCTTTGGCCTTGAAGGAGAGGAAGAAGAGATATATAATTATGGTAAGAATATATCAGGAAATAAGAAGCATTTGGTTTAAACATATGAAAGACATAATAAGGATAATAATAATAAGGAACATTTCCACTACATTCCCCCCTTTTGATCATACTTGATCAATAGAAAAAAACAAATGATAGGATAGACTGATATAACACATCAATGAATACACTCCATCGCTGGTTTAAGTAAACACATCACAAATATATCATAGAAAACTGGCTGTTTTTGTGGAGGACAGACTCCAATATAATGTAAGCATAAGAGAGGAGATACACACATGATTATATTGATAAATCGGAATCAGACTCTTCTGATTCTAGCTGATCTATCTCACTGTGGCGCAAAGGATTGTCTTGTAATGGAATAGTAGTATACTGAACGAAAGCTGAGGACACCATGCTGGAAACGCACTTCTTCAGTATTGGGATAATCAAACAGGTACAACTGATTAATAGGCCAAACATGATCGCCAGGGGTGTAACTATACTAGCCAGCCATGCTTTCCACCCGCCTGATGTAAGCCAGGCCCACCAGTCCCAGCCCCCTGCGTTGGATATGTCATCAGCTTTCATGTCAGCTAACAGGTTGTTAAGATGCAGCACGGTGTCAGTGATGTTCTTGGTGGCGTCGGGAATGTAAGTGCAACAGGAGTCACCGATCACATGACACAGGCCACCCTTTGAGGCGAACAAAAGGTCAAGAGCGAATTGGTGCTGCATGAGCATGTTCCTAGAGGCTATTATGAATGGGGTCAATGCCTGGAAGCCTTGCGTCCGTCTCCTAAGTCGAGGTTCTCTAGCCGGACGTGTAAGGTATCTATTTTATGGGCATTGTTTACTGTACCCCACCATGGGAACAGGCCACCCATGAACTTAGCTCCAGCGGACGTCATATCTCTTTTTACCTTGTGGTGGTCGGGGTGTTGGAACTCTGGGTAATGATGTGTCGTGTGCATTAAGGACGTGAGTACAGTGATTGCTGGATTCAAATCCACTAGAGTGCATGTCCCTATCCAAAGGGGAGCCAGAACTTGATAGAGCTTGTTGCCGCACAACCAAACGTAATCTTCTGGCGCGCTAAATCAATCAATCAATCAATGTTTATTTATATAGCCCAATATCACAAATGTTACATTTGTCTCAGTGGTCTTCACAGTGTGTACAGAATATCAGTATGACAATACGACACCCTCTGTCCTTAGACCCTCACATCGTACAAGGAAAAACTTCCAAAGAAAACCCAGTTTTAAAGGGAAAAATGGGAGAAACCTCAGGGAGAGCAACAGAGGAGGGATCCCTCTCCCAGGACGGACAGACGTGCAATAGATGCCGTGTGTAAATTGAAAAGATAATACATTTGCAACATAGGTAGTCCAAATGTTTGGAAATGCATGTGTGTATAATAGGAAGATGAATCCACGAGGATATCCATCCAGGACCTATGATCCAGGACCACAGCCACGACTCAAGATCCAGCGCTCGCGATCCAGGACACAGGACCGCAGGATCATCCATGACTCCGGATCCCAGCGTATATAGACACCAAAAAGAAAGACATTTGGGGAAGCTGGGTTAATCGGAACATGAGAGTACACAGGTATAGACAGAGAGAAGGAAGAAGTAAGATGTCCCCCGACAAACTAAGCCTATATCAGCAAAACTAGGGGCTGAATCTAATCAGCCCTAACTATAAGCTTTATCAAAAAGGAAGGTCTTAAGCGCACTCTTAAAAACGGATAGGGTGTCTGCCTCCCGAACACAAACTGGAAGCTGATTCCACAAATGTGGAGCTTGATAAGAAAAGGCTCTGGCTCCCATTGTACTTTTAAAGATTCTAGGAACAACCAACAACCCTGCATTCTTGGAACGCAATGCCCTAGTAGGACAGTAGGGTATAATGAGTTCTTTAAGGTAAGATGGCGCCTGCCCATTAAGGGCTTTGTAGGCGAGAAGAAGAATTTTAAATTCTATCCTGTGTTCTATAGGGAGCCAGTGTAAGGCAGCCAGAACAGGAGTAATGTGGTCCCTTTTCCTAACTCTGGTTAGTACACGAGCCGCAGCATTTTGAATCAGCTGAAGCGACTTGATTGACTTCTTGGTACTCCCTGATAATAAAGAGTTACAATAATCCAGCCTAGAAGTAACAAATGCATGGACTAGTTTCTCTGCATCGTTTTGAGGCAAGATATGCCTGATTTTTGCAATGTTACGTAGATGGAAGTAGGCGGTCCTTGAAATTGATTTTATGTGGGCGTTAAAGGATAAATCCTGATCAAATATAACACCAAGATTCCTTACAGTCTCACTGGAGGCCAAATTAATGCCATCCATAGTTAGTATGTCTTTAGATAATTTGTTTCGTAGATTCTTCGGGCCAAGTACAATAACTTCAGTTTTGGTCGTGTTTAACATCAAAAAGTTTAAGGTCATCCACGTTTTTAAGTCCTTAAGGCAGTCTTGAATTTTATTTAGATGATTAATTTCATCAGGCTTGATTGATAAATATAGTTGAGTATCATCCGCATAACAATGAAAGTTTACAGAATGATTCCTTATAATATTGCCTAACGGAAGCATATATAATGTGAACAAAATAGGTCCGAGCACTGAGCCCTGTGGCACTCCATGGCTAACTTTGGTTTGCGTGGAAGATTCATCGTTAACACGTACAAACTGAGAGCGTTCAGATAGATAGGACCTAAACCAGCCTAAAGCAGTTCCCTGTATGCCAACTAAGTGCTCTAGTCTTTGCAATAGGATATCATGGTCGATAGTATCAAATGCAGCACTAAGATCGAGCAAAACAAGAATAGAGACAAGTCCCTTGTCTGAGGCTATTAGAATATCATTTGTGACTTTAACCAGAGCTGTCTCTGTGCTATGATGTGTTCTAAAGCCAGACTGAAAATCTTCAAATAAATCATTGTTTTTTAAGTAATCACACAACTGTTTTGCGACCGCTTTCTCAAGAATTTTTGAGAGGAACGGAAGATTAGAAATAGGTCTATAGTTGGCTAAAACCTCTGGATCGAGGTTGTGCTTTTTAAGAAGCGGTTTTATCACTGCTACTTTGAATGATTGTGGAACATAGCCTGATAATAAAGACATATTCATAATATTTAATAAAGAAGTGCTAATTAATGGAAAAACTTCCTTCAACAGCTTAGTTGGAATTGGGTCTAACATACACGTTGATGGTTTAGAAGAGAGAATCATTGAATGTAATTGTTCAAGGTTAATGGCTGAAAAGCATTCTAGTTTACTATCTAGTGTAATATTAGAACTTACGATTCCGGGAGCTGTTGATAACACTATACTGGTCGAAGGCAAGAGGTCATTAATTTTGTTTCTAAGAGTAACAATTTTATCGTTAAAAAAGCACATAAAATCATTACTACTGAGTGCTAAGGGAATAGAAGGCTCAATCGAGCTGTGGCTCTCTGTCAGCCTGGCTACAGTGCTGAAAAGAAATCTTGCATTATTCTTATTCTCATCTATTAATGAAGAGTAGTAGGCTGCTCTCGCTTTACGCAGTGCTTTCTTATATTCATTGAGAGTAATATGCCAAATTAAACGAGATTCTTCAAGTTTAGTGGAACGCCATATCCTTTCAAGTTGTCTAGACTTTTGCTTTATTTTGCGGGTTTCGGCATTATGCCATGGAGCTAATCTATGTTGTTTTATTTTCTTCTTTTTCAAAGGAGCAACAGAATCTAATTTTATTCGCAGCGCATCTATAGCACTATCAACAACATGATCAATTTGGGGTGGTGTACATTTTGTATAAGTTTCCTCCCCTACATGCAGACATGCTATCGAGTTAAGTATTGGTTGAATCTCTTCCTTAAATGTGGCTATAGCACTAACAGATAGGTTTCTGCTGCAAGAGCTTTGACTAATGCTTTGTAGTCTAGTAACAGTACTTCAAAAGTTACTAAGAAATGGTCGGATAAAGCAGGATTATGCGGTTCGACTAATAGTTGCTCAATTTCAATACCATAAGTCAGAACAAGGTCGAGAGTGTGATTATAACAGTGGGTTGGTTTATTTACACTCTGACAGAAACCAACAGAATCTAATATAGAGTTAAATGCAACAGTAAGGCTATTTTTATCATCGTCAACATGAATATTAAAGTCACCTACGATAATTACTTTGTCTGTTTTAAGAACCAAAGTTGATAAAAACTCAGAGAATTCTGATAAGAATTCTGAATAAGGACCTGGTGCACGATACACTGTAACAAATAAGATTGGCTGCAAAGTTTTCCAGGTCGGATGCGTAAGACTAAAAACGAGGCTTTCAAAAGAGGTATAATTACATTTTGGTTTAGTATTGATAAGTAAACTTGAGTCAAAGATTGCTGCAACTCCACCTCCTCGGCCCGTGCCTCGAGCAATATGAGTATTGACATGGCTGGGTGGAGTGGCCTCATTTATGCTGACATATTCTTCATGCTAAACCCAGCATCACTGGGCCACGCCAGTTGGAGGGAAATATGTTTAACATCAGGGAATGCTACGTTAGAAAGGATTCTCTCAGGGGCACCAGATATGTGACAATACGAGATTTTGTAAGCACCGTCACCGCATGTGTTCCGTAGGATGCGAGTACAACCAGTAGTAGTGCCTAGGAAAAAATAATGTGGTGTAAGAGACGTTTTGTGGTAAACTCTCTGGATGCAGAGGCTGTATTTCATCCCTCTCAAATGACTGGGTGCACATGGCTGACGGGTTGGTACTTTGCGTATGTGGTGTCAAGCGTGGATGCACGCAAAGAGGAGTCAGACCGATTGCTGCATGGTGGGGGAAGCTGCCTAGCATAACGCCACTCGGTTACGCTGTCTTCACCCTTGATGGGCCTTGTCAGAGCCATAAACGCGCAGAGGTGTTCAACCTGGGTCAGAGAGCGCGGACGAACTGGCACGGACATTGATGAGTCCTGGGGGAAAAGAGTGCATGCATAACATGACCCATTTTGTCCTGCGGCCTGCAAGAATGATCTCAGAGTGTGCCACCAGACGTTACCGGTGATCCCATTACTGGTCTGACCCACATCAATGTTGCTATGGTCGTTATCGCCTATGTATAGATTAAATGTAGATGTACCTATGGATGTCAATAGTGGCGTCAAAGGTTGCTTACGTTTTCCGGGGTCTGAGTTTTGGGCGCGATGTCTATGTAAAATGTGCCACACGG
This sequence comes from Pseudochaenichthys georgianus, assembly GCF_902827115.2. Classification (NCBI taxonomy): domain Eukaryota; kingdom Metazoa; phylum Chordata; class Actinopteri; order Perciformes; family Channichthyidae; genus Pseudochaenichthys; species Pseudochaenichthys georgianus. Next base: position 16,418,207 of record NC_047511.1, on the reverse strand, counting down.
GTCGGCGCCGGATACATACATACAGACAACAAAATAAAATAAATGTGGTTCGCCCTGCTTTCCCCATGTACCTCTTAGATACCTCGATTTTGGCTGACATGCTGTATGCTGAAATGGATACATAAAATATAGGACTAGTCCTAACACAACTATCATGGCAAGTATGCAGAGGAACCATTCTATGATTGTCCAGGCTCTCCAGTAGTATTCACATTGCTCACGGTTGCGTTGTCGTCTCTCCAGGCGAGCCCTCATCACGAGGGGGAAATGTTCCATGGAGTGTGTGAGTGTATTCTCTCGGTCGATTTCGTGACACGGACCGTCAGACTCCGCACACTGATAACACAAACGAGGAACCAGAGAGCATATGGAACCGCTCAGCTGGCACTCGCTCGTGACACCTTGTGTGTAGTGTGTTTTGGTGTATGTAGTGCAAGTGTGGTGCTGGTGGTGACTAGGACACGTCACTTGTTGTCATCTCTGTTGGTGACTCGGACACGTCACTTGTTGTCATCTGTTGGTGACTTGGACATGTCACTTGTTGTCATCTGTTGGTGACTTGGACACGTCACTTGTTGTCATCTGTTGGTGACTTGGACATGTCACTTGTTGTCATCTGTTGGTGACTTGGACATGTCACTTGTTGTCATCTGTTTCTATCGTTTCTCCTTTCCTGTGACCACGACCTTGCAGTGGCTGGCGTGGACCCATGTAGCTCTCTCGGCGACCTTGACCGCTGTCTGGGTGACGAGAAGCACCTGGTAGGGACCTTGTCACTACATTGGATTTCCAGCTCTTTCTCCGGAAATCCTTGACCAGCACGAAGTCGCCCGGTTGAAGGCGGTGAAGCGGACCAGTGGCAGTCGCTAAAGTGGATGATAGGTTAACACAATATGACAACATAGCATCCTCACACAAAGTTGTGGAGGGAAGAGGACATCCTGGAGCCTTGAGTCCAATCTGTGGAGGAGCCCCAAAAAGGATTTCAATGGGCTGAGTTGACTCCGTGTTCTTTTCCGCATCCTCATGTACATCAGCACAATGGGCAGAGCTTGTGTCCATGACAGACCTGTGTCTGCACAGCATTTTGCTAGTTTGTAGAACTGGTCTACCAGAATTTTGCATAATGCAGATTAGCATGCTTCACAGTGCTTTTGAGCTGTTACTGTGAACCCCCTTGTGAACCACTCCTGATTTATAGACTCTAACATCCCCCCTTTTGACACATGATCCCACCCATGTGTCAACTTAGCGAAATGAGGGAAAAAATGTCTGGGAAGACATGGATTAGAATTTGGGCCAACCCAGATGCTGGATTTTAGGTCAAAAACAGCCCCAGCAGCCTTCCATTGAGCCTTCTCAACTGGTGTAGCTAGCTGCTGCATGGAAGTCAGTGATGACATGTTGTCAGTGAAGGAGGAGACAGGGATTTTAACAAATGAGTGTGCGTGAGGTGCGAGAGGATCCAGGGTCAGCAGACGCATTTCCTAGGGAAACTGGGTCTGTACTGCTTGCGTGTGCGGCACATTTACAGACTGCAACCTCAGATGGGAGCAGAATGGCGTCTAGTAAGCCTGCAACCAGTGCATGGTTAAGTACTGGTTTGCCATCAGATTTAAGAAATTGTCTACACTTCCAAATAGCCCCAAAATCGTGTACTACCCCGAAAGCATATCGTGAGTCAGTGTAAATAGTCACGGTTTTGCCTTCTGCAAACGTGCAGGCTTCAGTTAGTGCGATGAGCTCTGCTGCTTGTGCTGAGAGGTGGCATGGAAGCGGTCCAGAACGGAGTACAGCAGAATCTGAAACAACAGAAAAACCCACCCGATTAGTGCCCCCTTGGTCGCGAGAGGCAGACCCATCAACATACAAAATGAGGTCAGCGTTGGTCAGAGGAACGTCTTTTAAGTCCAAACAATAAAAACCCTGTCTGTCTTTTAAGTCCGGTCTAGGTGTGCACACCATGGAAAGTACGTCAACCGTCTTCAGGCAATGTTCAAACTAAATGAAGTCTCTCCTTTTGAAAAATCATGTGTTGAAATAAACACCTGCAGTTCAAAAATAAAAAATGAATTGCCTAATATTTTTGTTGTGGAATCAATTAATTTCTTTCTTTAAAGGCAAAAACATGAAAAAGCTAAGAGAAAAACCCTATTGAATACAATATTATTTGGAGCAACTTAATTTATAAATAGTTGTCAACTTAAAAACATGTGTTCATGTTCAACATGTGGTAATTAAGTACATACAATTTAAGATTATATTTAAATAATACGGTAAAACAAGTTGGAACTTTGGAGTAATCAACTTAAAAACTTGTGTTTATGCTACCAATTATTAAGTGAGTGGTAATTGAAAACACCTCTGATTGCAGAGGAAAAGCCTTCTCCCCTAACCCAAATAACTTTGTTGCTTTAACAACATTTCAATAGAAGTTGTCTTAACTCAATAACCATCGATGCAACCTATTGCCTTGATTTTCTTCGTTAAGCCAAGGCATTTTTTGTTAGAGTGTACGTAGACTGGGCCTCCCATATAACCTGGCTGAGCCGATATAAAAACAATCAGCAAATAACTTTTCAATACATTATTGATTACTATTTTTGAGGTACTTTTAGGTTGGAAGTGAACATAAGTCATAGGTACATGGTGTACTTTTCCTTCACTACATGTATGTAATACCTTTACAAGTAAGAAACCTTTAGTTACTTCACAGATGTGGATGAATGATGTGAAATATAATCAAGTGTTAAATCAGACTTTAGTTCCACCTGGAGTGAATCCACAAGCTACCCTGCAGAATACATTCAAACTAGCTGCACCTTCACCAGCTTTGAGAACACTTTCATGATCAATCATTATAAAACATATCATATATATTATTCTGAAATGGACCAATCTGCACAACGACTACTTTTACTGTCTTTACTTTCACTATATTTTTATAATACTTTTCTACTTTTACTTGAGGAACATTTTGAATGCAGGACTGTTACTGTAACACTCTGGTACTTCTACTTTTACTCAAGTACAATATCTGAGTACTTATTCCACTTCTGGTAGTGTATTAGTCTAAATTGTAGCTACAAAATCACACAGAGCTGCATAAAAATAGAATAATATGTACACGTGTGTACAATGATTTGTAGGTAATTTTGACTACTCAAGACACCTCACTTATACATCTTCAAAGTATTGGCTTTCAGAATATTAAACTTGTTTCGACAAATTCAGATGATAAATACAACTTTGAAGCTTGTAACGGCATAATTACAAGCAGAGAACGGACTAATGTAACGTCACAGCAAGCATAACAACAGCCGTGTGTTATGAACACATACGCAAGAATGACATCATCTGTCGCTTAGTGACTTTTTTAACATTTAGTCTTAACACAAACGTGTGAATGTGTAAGGTTTACCATTATATTCAAATGTGAACAAAAATTGACTGTCTTTGTGTACCGGAACACTGGAAAAAAAAACATTTGAGACATCTATGGCAGTAAATATGTTGCACAGGCTGGAACTTTTGGAGTAATCAGATAATAATTCCGGACGAGCGTGCATGCACAGCTGCATTTACATCGTAAATCCTGGACAAATCTCCACTCGTCAGGAGGTTTGTCTCTGATCTTTTTGACAGGAAACACTGGAATCGTTACACGGAATAATGACCCCTTGTTTAAGCAGAGAGGTAAACACTGGCCATCAACAGTTTCACGTTTCAATGGGTACGGTACGTGAACGTGGACATTAACCCTACGTCATATCTGTGAGCTGCCCAGAGTGAGTATGGCACATCTGAAAGCGCGGCAGGAAGCTCAGAGATATGAGAATTACCTTATCCTCAACCAACAGCAATGTGCGCAGAACGGCTACGTTCGTGCACATTTTCCTTTGATACACGTCACGTGACATAGAGTACATGACATATTCTGTGTGTGTAGGTGCCTAATCAGTGACTGACTCCCAATCTTTAACGATTGGACCCAAATCCCTCTATCTATCAGTGGGGCCCCCTGGCTAGTGAAATGTGTGGACCGCCCCTGGGATTTGACACAGCTGGTTGTGTCTTGTGTGTGTGTGTCTCTAACAGAGATAGTGCTACCCAGCGAATTCCAATACATTTTTAAATATGAGCTCATCATTCACACATTCTAACAGTAAAACTCTCATCATAGCATTTACACGGATCTTTCAACCACGTTAGCAGTACAATGCAAAATGAGAAGTTTCCACACAGCAGGTGGAATACCACGTTGATCAGTCAAACGCAACAACTCCTGAAAATCAGGATATGTCAGCAGCCCATTGATACACATTCACCAGTTCTTTATCATCAAATGACACTTTTTGAACCATCGTAGGAGATGGCTGTCGGACTTTAAGACCCTCATTTGTGGAAAAATGAGGTCCAAGCCGAACCCGATAATCAGATCTCTGCCCAGTAAATGTATTGGGCAGACAGATGATAAAATAACTGTTTTTTACTGATGTGGGAAATGGATTACTGTCAACACCGTTATCTCCACTCTGAAGTGGTACAGAAACTTCTCCTTTTCATAAACCCAGCACATGAATAAATCTATCACTAAATTTGCATTCAGGCAAATCTACCCTTTTTTTTACCACAGAATGTGTAGCCCCAGAATCAACCGAAAATGTGTGGGACATTTCTTAATGCAAACATTCACTGTCATATTTAAAATATGTACCCTTTTTAACCACAGACATGTCCTCTAATTCTTCTAATTTCTCAATAGCATGTATGATGCGTGTGTGTGTGTGTGTGTGTGTGTGTCACTTCCCTGGTTAGATGCTGCTTGGCATGGGGTCCGTCTCTCCCGACCGAATTCCTTCCTCCTCCACTCCCTCCCTCGACTGTTAGTTTGAAGAATTGTCTTTGTTGTGGTCCGATTTATCCGATCAAAAGTTCTTTTTCTGCTTCTCGTGTGGGCATTCAGCGATCCGATGACCCGTTTCTCCGCAGTTAAAACAGCGATTGTGGTTATTGCGGCCTCTGCCTTTTCCTCCCCGGCCACGGAAACCCCCTCCTCTGCCCTGGCCATCACTTTGGGTCCAGGTGGTTGTAATAGCCTGGACCATGGTCAGCTGGCCGGGGAAAGCGGAGCATGTAGTTATTCCTTTTTGGAGGTGTTCTTTTCTGTAGAGTTCAGCTTTCTTCGCGTCTCTTTTCTTTTTCTCTCTCTTGTCATGGATCTTTTTCAGTCCTGCTTCTTCTTCTTCATTTTCTTTTCTCTGTCTCTCTTCGTCTCTGCTCCCTGTCTGTGTGTCTTGCTGCGCAGCTGCTCCAGCGGCGGCTGGTATGTTGACCTCATGGTCCAGCAGCAGCAGCTCCTCCAGGAGCCTCCACTGCAGGTAGCAGACGGGGGGAGGTGGAGGAGGGGATGGAAATCCCGAGTCGAGGAGAGGGTCCCGCACGCCTGCAAACAGAGGATAGAGGGAAGCATCATGTGGTTTATATTGTGGAGGAAACACAAAACACTTTTTCTCTTCCTTTGCACTTTTATCCTCAGCCTGTATCTTTTTTATTGCCGCGGCCAATTGCCTTCTTTCACGGCACTCTGCTTCATCCTCCCAGTATTTTAAACACTTTCTATGAGTGTCCAGTTTCTCTAAGTCTTTTACTTTAATTGTACTCTTCTTCTTCATTCCATCTTCACACTTTTGTAATTTATCCCTTAGGTTTTTGATTTTTAATTTACTCAAAGAACCTCCCTTAGGAAATCCGAACATTTCCGTCCATATATTTAATTTAGACAGACTTTCTTCACCATATTTTGCTCGCATGACATCAACTATCGGACCCTCAGGAGGCTGTACATACCCCCTCGCCTGCTTTGCCCCCATAGCAAAGTCTTTTAAAGTGTCACCAAAACACTCCGTGTCACCAAAACACTATTAAAGTGTCACCAAAACACTCCGTGTCACCAAAACACTATTTTTCATCCGTCAATGCTAGATATGCCAAATATCTCTGTTTTCGAGCAGTCCCTCTCCGGATGTCATGGAGTTTTAATTACGTTTAACTTTAAACAATTTAGACTTTGCACATCTCACCGAGTATTGAAAGCCCTTTGAGTTCGTTGGATCTCGTGAAGTCAATCGGTTCCACCCCTCACGCTGGTCCCCTCGTCCCGTACGTTTTTTTTCCGTCGAGGTAGAGGAAGACCAAAGATCCTGGAGCGACCACCAGCGTCCAGAGGTTTCCCCGATCAAACATACAGAGATCCTGCCGACAACGCCATTTGTTATGGAAATCTAGGGCCCAACACAGCGCTGGAGAGTACAAGTCAAATGAACAATACAAATAAATGGTGAATCAAGCAAAGCTGTCTTTTGGTTATTTATTTGAAGCTTCAAATACACGATACAATAATATAAATATGTCACAAGTCGCACAGAGTATAAAATAGTCTGCGCGAGAGTGCGCAGAACAATGGAAAAGCAAAGGTTATATAGAACCCCAGTGGGAACGTGAGAAATCTGGGTTCACACAGTCACATATTGTTATTAGACACCTGGCCTTCAAAGGGAGATAGCATAACGGTTCTCAGAGCAGGGAAGTTCGTGTGTGTCTGTGTGAGTCTCTTAGTAGCCAAAGCATCTCTTTGGCCTTGAAGGAGAGGAAGAAGAGATATATAATAATGGTAAGAATATATCAGGAAATAAGAAGCATTTGGTTTAAACATATGAAAGACATAATAAGGATAATAATAATAAGGATAATAATAATAAGGAAAATTTCCACTACACTCAACAGTCCGGATATGTGCTGGGAGGCTGTTCCACAGTCTGGGAGCTGCAACACTGAAGGCCCTGTCACCTCTGGTTTTTTCCTGCTCCGAGGAACCACCAACATATTCTGCTCAGCTGAGCGCAATGCTCGAGCAGGAGCATGGCGGTGCAACAACTCAGACAGGTAATGTGGTGCCAGTCCATGCAATGATTTAAAAACAACAAGTAAGTACTTGAACTGGATCCTGTAACTGACAGGAAGCCAATGAAGGTCTGCCAGAACAGGTGTGATGTGGTCATAACGTCTCTTCCCAGTAAGAAGGCGTGCAGCCGCATTTTGGACCAGCTGCAGGCGACGGATCAAGCACTTGTCAACACCAATATAGAGGGAGTTACAGTAGTCTAAACGAGATGTGATACATAAGTGGATTAGCTGTTCAAATTCCTTACTAGGAAGATAGGCTTGTACCTTCCCCAGAAGCCGCAGCTGGAAGAAACTTGTCTTGACAACTGAGCTTATCTGTTTGTCAAATTTAAAACAGTTGTCAAAGATGACTCCAAGATTTCTGACAGAGGGACGGCTGTAGGAGGCTAAGGGGCCGAGTACACTATTAAAGCCATCCAGGAGTTCAGACTGTCCAAATATTATAATCTCTGTCTTCTTTTCATTAAGAGTCAAGAAGTTGATTTCCATCCATGATTTTATGTCTTTATAGTCATCATATACAGTCTTTAGTTAACTATTAGTAGAGAATAAGGAGTAATGAATATACTTTATAGGGATCCTATTAATATCTAATAATAAAAATAATAAAATTCAATAACTTGCTTTAACCACCAGGTGTCCCTTTATATCAGCTATGCACCGTTTTGGTGTAAATATAGCCTATCTACCAATTGGATCAAATATAAAAGTCAGCCGAATTAGTGTTGATACTGCAAGGAGACGTATTGTGTGAAAATACATTTAAGATGTTGTTTAATTGATGATGATCCACATCACGTATTCAGTTTTGGCGGCATTTCTTACAGTTTGTCAAAAGATCTTCTGATCAGGGCTCTATAAATAAATATCTATGGCAGATATGTAATATGTAATGCAGCCGAACCGTGTAGTACAATGCCTTTATGTGACTTTCAAAGAGAAAAGCAAGCAGACTCGGAATAAAGTATTATTTTATTTTTAAAAAATGTTATCAGATTTCACATGGCATAAACACAATTTCCCAACCTGCATTGCGGCTAAACCATCCAATCACCGAGCTGAGGATCTTGCCTACGTCTGTTTCCGGTATTTGTTAATGACGATGTGATGTGAGATGTGAGACTGGGTTGGAGAATTGCACAGGGGAAAATAACGTATCCATGCCACAATTTTAGATGCGGATTTTGTTAAATACGTTTGCGCTGTGGACCAACACTATAAATTGACGGGGAAGGGGGTAGCAATGGGGACGGGTGGCGCAGTGGCCTGTGCATCTGATCATCTGATCATCAGATCAAGGGGGGTGCTGGGGAACTCCAGTTCGAAACCCGCTCCTGCCGCCGTTGTGTCCTTGAGCAAGACACTTCACCCGGATTTGCTCCTGTGGGTAATGTCCACAGTACATGTATGATATCAATGTGTACTTGTAAAAGCGCCTCGATGACTTCGAGGCGTGAAGATGGACGGTGTGGTGTGGTGCAGTGCGCTGTGCAATGATCATCAGATCAAGGGGTGAAACCCGCCGCTGCTGCGTCTGTAAAGCCACCTGAACTTGCTCCTGTGGGTATTGTCCACAGTGACCATTTCATGTATAAAAAATTCAGGATCCCAGCATCTGCATGTAAACGCACGATGGCGCACACAGCAGCAAGGATCGGTTTATGTTGTATCTGTTAGAAGTTTAGGAATGAGGTGCGTCAATATGGGCGATCATACGGTCATGTAGCCAGTGGTGGACTGGGACTAAAAATCATCCCGGAACTCTCGACCGGCCCACTTCGGTACCGCTAGTAAATTGTCAACGGGGGGAGTGGGGGATGTTAGGGGCGGTGGGTGCTGAATATAGTAAATGTAAATATGTAAATATTTGTGTCACTGCATCCTGGTAAAATACAAATATAATGTATAATGTCTGTGTCTTTGACATTAGCGCTGCTAGCCACCTGTGCCCTGTACTACGAAGCCAGTTCAACATACCCTGGATATGTTTGAGTAACAAACAAACTAACAACAACAAACTAACAAAAGAGATCTCGCTAAGCGGTCCTACGACGCTGGTTATCAACTCAGTAAATCAAGCCAGGGTTTCTCTCTCCAGCTGAGAGCGCGTTCACGTCTAACACACGAGTGGATCTGACTTTAATTACATTTGACTCGAGTGTTTCGTCAACATAATGTGTTGCTTAAAATAATACTTCTGCATACAGTATGTGACACTGTAAGTGTTGCACGGCCAGATACGGCTGGAGAAGCTGACTCAGATAAGAAAATATATTATATATTATGATATTATATGATCGATGATCTGATTGATGATGTAATATGAATTATAAGTGCGACACGTCGGCGTCTTCTCTGCATACGGCAGTTTAAACTGTATTTCCTTTATCCTGTAATATGACTTGAGAGATTTAAACTCCGCACACTGAGTTGATCTCTTTTCTATAGACGCCGGAGGCGGTTAGCGTCAGGTAAAAAAAGTTATTTAGCCTTCCCAACCTGAGCCTCTGCCTATGGGGGATGTGCTAGTGACTTATCCGACCGGCCCACTTCGGTACCGGCCCATCGGGATTCGTCCCGATGGCCAGTCTGCCACTGCACCCAGCCCACGTAAACTGTCAACGGGGGGAGCCTCGCTGCGGGGAAACGGTGGACCTAGTGTCCCGATCGGAGTGGGAATAATAATAATAATCCGTGCATTTTATCCATTAATTTCCCCAACATTGTGGTAGAAAAACCACACGTTTAATCCATGTTGGTGTACTACAACTACAAAAAGCATCGGTTTGTTTTCTCATCAGGAAATGCAGACCGGCTCAAACAAACGATTTTTAATCATCATTCTCACGATCATTTAATCTATTATATGTTCGCCGAATTGACATGAAAGCACTAATAAATGTAGTTTCATCCACTTGAGTTTACAACTACAAAAATAATCGATTTGTTTTTATATCACATCCTACGGGAGGAAATTCAGCAGCTCTCACTACCGATTTTTAATCCTAATGTAATCATCATCTTCACCACGATCATTTATGTTTATGTCGCCGAATTGACATGAAAGCACTGACAAATATGAATATACTGTAGTCAACTTCATTAAAACGTTATTAACGTGCCTAAACTCAGTAATTCACCATTTCTACGCATGACAACACACTTTGTCCGTGTTTGGCTCTCTCGCCGCACAGTGAAGCGTTCCCGCATTGACGTCACTTCCGGCTTCCCCCAAAACTTCAAAATGAGTCGAAGGAATTTCCCCGCGATGTTCGAAATTATTGATATTTAAAGGAACTGTATCGCTTTTTCTTTTTTAAACTGACGGTTCGAGATTACTAGTAGCCCAATATTTCATTGCACAACAGTTGTTGGGATGCTGTCACAGGCTCTTTAAACAGTTACACAACATAACAGAAATAATATCGATAGCAGCGTCCCTAGCAACCACCTTGGTAACAATGAAAACGTTGTATGGACACAATTTCCTGAAGTAATCTTCGTAATAACTAGCAAACTAAAGATCATGTACATCCACTGCACACATAATCTGAAACAACAACTCATATTTCTCGCATCAAATGACATCAAAATGCATTTTAATGGCCAAACTAACCTTAAAATAGGCATTTTCCACCGAGAATAAAACGAAGGTCGGCCATGTTTTTTCTTCTTCTGCGGGGAGACATTTGAAGATCACGTGACATAGATACCAGCCATTGGAAATGAATGGTGAAAAAAATCGTAGGGATCCTACAATTTCAGAGGCGTTTTTGTAGAAATACTACATACCAAGTTGTGGACCAACGTAGTTATTACACGTTTAGATGTGAGACTGGGTTGCACAAACCAAACACTTTTGGAACACGCCACCTCCAGACACATTAACATGCACTCCCCTAACTTTCCCCTAATCTGACATTGTATTTCATTCCATAACATCTTATCAACAGAGTAAATGAAGGGTAATCAAATAATAAAACATGTAAAACATAAAAAATGTCACTCATATCACTTCTTTCTTACTGTTATTATTGGCGTGATAATACAAAAAAATATTCTGTTATATTCCTTGGAGAATCTAAAATAAAATGACAGTCTATGTAAGGCAACTTTTAATTAGCATTGATGTTGGTTCCATATAAGCAATTTTAATGTTTAACTCTGAGGCTGTATATTAGCTAAAAGGATTTGTGATTCAGAAAAAAATCAATGATTTAGTGGGAATGCTGTTGCTACGCACGAAAGTCTTTATTATTCCGCCAGGTTATTTTGCGCTACTTCAAAACGTTCAGCTCGGTCGGGAATCGATGTCTATTACTTTTATCATTCATAACTTTCATAATTCCAGAGATACATCCCATAATTCATCACATTTTGTACATGGAAGTCAATGGAGAAATCTTCAGACTTCAACGATCTTCATGCAACTTCAACTGCTAACTGCTCCTCCATACTTTCACTCAGAAACAGGGGCAGACTGGCCATTGGGAATACCGGGAGTTTTCCCAACATCTACGGGACAGTTTTGAGATTTCTTCAAATGCCGTTGCCATGGCAGCACAATGCTCGCCATGAAACACGGTTTTCTCATAACTTCAGTGAAAATGCTCCAAATGGCCCAAAACTTCACAGGTTTGGTAACGATGCAGCCATCAACGCATCTAAGCGTTGGGATGTCATCAAATGCTGTTGACATGGCGACAGATCATTCACCATCAAGTTAGTTCCAAAGTTTGCAGTTCAAATATTCTGCTGCTTTTATGAGCCTTTTTACTTGATTTTATTCTCTCATTACACATTCAAGCCCCCAGTGTTCATGTATCATTTCAATCTAAATGTTTCACTTTCTTCTTACACATTACATTTCAGCATAGCAGTTTAGCGTCAGCTTTTCAGCATAAAGCATTCCCACGAGCAATTTCTTCAGGAATTGCATTCTCTAGTTACAGATGCTATTCAGTGACAGACGTTTGACACTGACCAGAAGGGGCAGTGGCAAATATTATAAATCGGTATTTGTGGAACATACTTTGGTTCCTGATGTCGTCTTTTGTCTGATGAAGGAGGTGGTCCAGTTTGTCCAGTGCCTGTCTCATATTGTGGACAATGCTGGGTCATCTCCTTCACAATGATGACTTTCTCCTCTTGACTGACTTGACATGCCTGACCAGCATGACCTGGTCAAAAAGTCGCCTCTTTGTGCGCAGGCTCACCACTATAATGGAATCCCCATGGAACTAAGTACAGATCGCGTTCACACCGGAATAAATTCCCTGAGGGAAGATTACGCAAATGAAGCCACTGACGTCACTTATTTTTCTTCTTCTGCTTTGGGTTTACTGGCAGGCCGCAAACCTCTTCATGGCGTATACTGCAACCCGAAGTTCCCGGCCGGAAGTCCCCGGAGTAGAAGCTGCTGACATTGTCTCCGACTGTGGTCCACAATTCACATCTCCGGTTTGGAAGGCTTTTTGTCAGTCTCTTGGAGCTTCAGTTCACATCTGGCTTTCATCCCCAGTCCAACGGCCAAACTGAGAGGGCAAATCAGGTACTGGACTCTGCTCTCCGCTGTGTGGCCAACAGTAATCAGAGGACCTGGAGCTCCCATCTACCGTGGGTGGAATACTCACATAATTCCCTCACCTCATCTGCCACGGGACTCTTACCCTTTGAAGCCTCTCTGGGATACCAGCCACCCATGTTCCCCGAAGAGGAGAGTGAGTTGGCTGTTCCTTCTGTCCAGCAACATGTCCAACATTGCCGTAAGATCTGGAAGGACACCCGCTTGGCTCTCCTCCAAACTTCCGCCAGGAGTCAACAGTCGGCCAACCACCATCGACATGTTGCTCCCCCTTACGCCCTTGGACAATCGGTGTGGTTGTCCTCCAAGAACATCCCCCTCCTCACCGAGTCCAATAAACTGTCCCCTCGGTGTATTGGTCCCTTCCCCATTGTGCGACTCATCAATCCATCTGCTGTCTGTGCCCCTGCGAGATGGAGTTCATGACTTTATGAGCTGTTCATGAGCACTCATGAAACATTCATGAACAACTCATTATATGTTCACTTGTCATGTTCATGAACCAAAATTCTTAAAATGCTCATGAACCATTTTAAAGAGCAGTTCATGAAATTTGTATGAACATTGTTCATTCATATAAAGTTCCTGTTTTGCTCATGACAGACTTTTATGAGCAATTTATGAACTTTTCATGATCCAGCCAATCACAACATTATAATTAAAACCCCAAAAAGTTTGCATGAGTATTTCATGAACTGTTCATGACTATGAGCATTTCATGAATTTTGGATGATTGTGGCAAGTTCAGAATATTTTGGAATATTCATGAGCATTTTATGAACTTTTGATGATCAGTGTGATGTTTTTAAAGACCTCTTGAATATTCATCTACTATTTGAACATTTCTTTATTTTTAAAAACTTTTAATCTTAAAACAAAACAATAGTGAATTTTAAACTGAACATTATCTGTATTTATTTTGGTGACATTCATATCATTTTATGGTTTATCTGTACTCTTTGAGAAGCAGTACGAGCAGAGCCATTTAATAGAAGAGTTACGACATCTCCGTTCACTCCAATGGACCAGTTTTTTACAGCAATAGCGGATCGTGGAGCCTCTCAATCGTTCCCCGGAAGTTAGCGCCAAAGCTGGCAGAGCTGTGGAGTTGCAGCATAATAGACCGTTCGTGACGGAAAGGTAAGAAGAAGTTTAAAGATTTATATTGCGGATATTATCAGTACATCTGATTCAAATGAACATGTGTATTAAAGGATGTCAGTGGATTATCCCTAAATTAGTAGATTTAGGGAACGTTTACAGATAACAGATTAAGCTAGCATACCGAAGCAAGTTAGCAACACACGTTGAACAGCCTTTTAATTGTAAATTCCGTTCTCTTAATGTCATTTTGTCCAACATGTTGAATTAGAGAAGAGGGGCTTCTAAACGGGATTGTATGCGGGGGTGGAAGGAGTTAAATATTAGATAAATATAACTTTGGTGCGTGTAAGAGTGAGTGTTTTTAGCAGAGCCATATTGTGTCCTTGTGATTCTGTTGATTATTACCTGTCTGTATAATGTTGCAGCTCAGCTGATTGTGGATTGATGGCAAAGGGAGAGGGACTTAAGTGAGAGTGAAAACACAAGGTAAGTTTAATACTACTGTTTTATATAAGTAAAAACCTTATCTCCCCAAGGCATTTCCCATCCAATAGGTGTGCTGTGTGTGTATAACCCTTTCTCCTGTCTGTTACTCCCTCTTTCAGCACAATAACCAGAGGGGGATTCAATGGAGCCTGAATACCTGCACTGAGACCCTCACCCTGCACCCTGAGTCTCAACTCTCAGTGTTTTTCAAGCCTTTCCCTGTTTTTTTGTATTAAACAAAACATTAAGCTTTCCCAATGGTGTGGTTTTCGTTTTGTGAAAAAGTGCAAATGCAGTGTTTGTATATAATTACATCACATATTTTGTTGCTGTTGGTCGTGAAATTGCTCCTGCTGACTTGAGCCAGCCATTTTTTCCTCCACTCTGTGTCAGTGGGGAAGCCGTACATTCGTACTCCTTTCTCTGAGCGATTTGAGCATCCCCAGGCAGCACAGCAAACCATGGTGGCGACTAGGAGGCAGCACAGCAAACCAGGACAACACGGAGGAAAAGGCACCGACAAACTGCATGATATGCTATTCAATGTTTATTGAATTCCATGTATTTGCAATGGATGTTCCTAAAACAACACATTTAACATCATCATCATCATCATCATCATCATCATCATCATCATCATCATCATCATCATCATCATATGCTGCTAGTCTTGCTAGTCCTGCTGCTGCTGCTGCTAGTCCTTTGACAGTCACCTGTCGGTCTCCTGTCCTTTCTGAAAGCCATAAAGATGACATTAGTCATTTAGATAACTTGTGTCCTCAATTACCATGGGATTACTGAAACTACCATGAATTTAAGAAAATGGTAGAAATGAATCCAATCTGAATTTTAAAGCATTACTTTAGATCCCCCTCCCTCTAAACACTGTGCAGCATTGTTTGTTGATCTGTCTAAAGCTTTTGATTCTGTGGATCATGCATTGCTACTGCAGAGGCTTGGCTGCATAGGTCTTGGCAAAATGGCTTTGAGCTGGTTTAAAAACTATCTATCTGAAAGAACTCAGTGTGTCTCAGTAGAAGATTATACCTCAGCTGCTCTTACTATAAACAAAGGTGTTCCACAAGGCTCTATTTTGGCCCCTGTCTTATTCTCCATCTTTATAAATGAACTAGGAAATGGGATAAACCCAGCACGGTTTCATTTATACGCCGATGATACAGTTGTTTATACAGTGGCTTCCTCTTTAACTCAGGCTATAGAGCTTCTACAGGATGCTTTTAATACACTGCAACACTCCTTGCTAAGGCTAAGACTGGTCCTTAATGCAAAAAAGACCAAGTACATGACCTTCTCTCGCTCTCGAGCTAATACAGCTGTCCCTCCGATTCTTACACTGGAAGGGACATGCCTTGACAAAGTAGCATCCTACAAATATCTGGGCATATGGATTGATGAAAAGATGGCCTTTGATGTTCATATTGGGAACCTACTGAGAAAACTTAGACCTAAACTGGGCTTTTTCTTTCGTTTAAGGAAATGTTTCCCGTCTGAAGCCAGGAAGAGAATTGTGCAGAGTTCCTTTCTGTCTGTATTAGACTATGGCGATGTGATCTATATGCATGCTTCTTCCTCCCTGCTTAAAAAGCTGGACTCTGCGTACCATACTGCTATACGTTTTGTAACGGGTGCAGGCTCTCGCACCCACCACTGCACTTTGTATCAGTCCTTAGGATGGTCCTCTCTGTACCAAAGAAGACAATCACACATGTTGATTTTTATCCTTAAGTCATTGCTAGGTAAGCTGCCCTTATATATCTCCAGACTTCTGTCATTTTATACTTGCTTTTTTAATACTAGACGAGCAGCAAATGGGATGCTTTTAAATGTTCCTTTGATGCAGTCAGAGCTTGGTAAAGCTGCATTCTCCCACTATGCTCCCTTTTTATGGAATACGCTGCAAGTAAAACTTTGTCTAGAGGCACTTCCTACTGTAAATGCTTTTAAAGGTATGCTACGATTAGCCCTTCATGAAACATGTAACTGTTTTACCTGATGCTATTGCTGATGTGATTATGCTTCTTGCCACTGCACAAATGGCCTTCTGTATTTATATTTGAATTGTATGTTTTTTTTGTTTAATGCCTTTGTTTTATGTTGAAACTTGTTGTGTGCCGTGTTGGTCAGGACTCCCTGGAAGAAGAGATCTTGTATCTCAATGGGACATTCCTGGATAAATAAAGGATAAATAAAAATAAAAATAAATAAATGTATCAATAAACATTAGAAAGTGATGCTCCTGACTACCATACAAGTTTAAGAAGATAATATTGGTTTGAAAGAATTCAAAGCTATAAATAAACAGCAACAGGCTCTTTAACCAAGGCACTGTTAGCCTAACATGTAAACTAGTTGTTCACACTAATCCTAATATTATCACTTAATATTAGCAAATTCGATTTTATTTTTTAAAACATATTGATGTAAATACATACACATATCGATTTGTTGTATAAATATTGCAAATCAAAACCTTTATTCACTAATTACCAAACATCGTAGTTCTATCTCCTGTTATCAATGCATTCACATTGCCCGCCATGAACTTCCGGGGAACGATCCTCGTCTACATGAACCACGTGACAATTGTCACTACCCGATCCGTCCCCCTGCCCGATCGGTACTGCGCATGTGCGAGATGGTCCGGAAGTCCGGACGGCAACCCGAGATGGCCCCTTGACACAGTGGCTTTTAGCAAAGCTCAAAAAGAAAACCGAGAGAGATTAGTTATTGTTATTACAACGTGAATTCACTATTATTTAACAACTCTTTTTATTGGGTTCTTTTATTTGGGGTTAAGTACATTGTCAGAATAAGTGAGAAATGGATTTAACTTCTGTTAGACAGCTATCATACTGAATACATATTTACTGTGAATGTATGCAAACATATATGGCATATGGCTGTCTAACAGAAGTTATATTCATTTCTCACTTATTCTGACAATGTACTTAACCCCAAATAAAATAACCCAATAAAAAGAGTTGTTAAATAATAGTGAAGTCACGTTGTAATAACAATAACTCATCTCTCGGTTTTTCTTTTATGAGCTTTGCTAAAAGCCACTGTGTCAAGTGTCCATCTTGGGTTGCCGTCCGGACTTCCGGACCATCTCGCACATGCGCAGTACCGATCGGGCAGGGGGACGGATCGGGTAGTGACAGTCATAGATATATATAAACACTAGATGACTCACCCGCGCTGCTGGCCAATTGAGACCGACGTTGCCACTTGGCCGCCATCTTGCTACAGGGAGTTCTCTCATTCATAACATTATGGTTTACTATTTAAATAACCATAGCTTGCTCAATTTTCAACCAATTTTCAAACGGTTTGGTTTTTTATAAACATCAAAGATGTAGTTATGATACTGCATACTTATAATCATGGACTTTCATATGAAAATAACATTAATCAGATAAAGCAATAGCTTTAGGTATTTATATTAAACATGAGACCGATTTTTATATATAAAATATAAATGTATTTTAATTTTATAATTTATTTTAAATATTAACAATATAATAAAATAAATGGATTTCCATTTATTTATATAATAAAATAAATGGATTTCCATTTATTTTATTATATTGTTAATATTTAAAATAAATTATAAAATCAAAATACATTTATATTTTATATATAAAAATCGGTCTCATTATTATTATTATTATTATTATTATTATAATTATTCTCAAATTATTCCACATTTATATTTTATAAAAATCGGTCTCATGTTACCACTCTGTAAGCCAAGAGTTGTTAATTTAGCAATGCCTTAGCTTTAAGAACAGGGACACAACTAATGACAATAGTATATGTTAGTATATTATTTAGATATTCACACCTTTATCAGAAGAACCAAACCAACATAAAATGTGGTCACAGACAGGCCAGTTCTGTCTAATTTATCACAATTATTTTTGACATGAGATCTTCATATCAATCTAGTTTTGTATTTAGTTTCTAGATTTGTAAACAAATCCAGAACCTTTGAAATATGTTTTTGAAAAAAGACCAAGAATAATATAAACTGTACCATGTGTCCTTTTGTGTCCTTCTGTAGTCCATTTGTGGTTTGTCTTGTCTCACCCCGGCTGATATATAACAAAATCCACTGTTTAAATTGTTCCCTATATTGCCCCTATGCAATATAGGGAACAATTTAAACATGTGTCCTTGGGTGTTATGAAAGGCGGCCCCCCAAAATAAATATATTATTATTATTAAGAAGAACACATGGCACACCAACAATCAATCACCGTCCAGCCTCAGCTTTGGTATTCTTTCACAACCATGTTATGGGTTTATTAGACTGAGCAAACATAAACATATGTGGGGAACATAGTGCTCCGTCTCCTGTCCGGTCAAATTCCTCACTCCTGAAGTGCTCACTGCAGAGCAGTGTCCTGTCACAGGAAACAAAACCGTCCCTTCTTAGGGCGAGTTCCCACTGCCTCCTCCTCTCTTTGGTATTGGGAAACCTTAAAAACATGAGAAAGGTTGCCAGATATATAAATTATTGTCAACATGTTCCTCCCTTCTTTCCTTTAACATTAAGGGTAGGACAAAAATACACACCGAAATTATCATATTTTTGGTATGTATGCATGTATGCCCTTAGCAAAAAAATCTATAAAATCCTATAGAATCCTATAGAATCTTGTAGAAATCTATAGCATGTTATAGAACATAGTCGTATTTGTAAGCCATGCTAAAGAATTCTATAGAATACTATAGAAATCTCTAGATCATTCTGTAGAATACTATAAATGTGTACTTTTCTATAAACTTCTATAATTAAAACTATAACAATCTAAAGAATTCTATAGGACAGAACCGACTCATGACATATCTGTAGAAATCTATAGAAATCTATAGAAATTTGTAGAAATCTATAGCATTCAAAGAAAACATGCATGACATTTTCTCTCTGATGCAACCTATACTAAATTCTATAGAATTCTATAGAATTCTATAAAACTCGTCTTTAAATTGGAATAGAGAAAATCATAGTAATCTACATCATTTTGTGGAACTGAGCTGCTTTGCAAAAGCTGTATGGGTCCCTTTGAAATCTTTACAACTGTATACTGGATTATGTGCCCAATTAAATTATGTAACCTATACATAACCATATACAACCATACAACATATTGGAATGGAACTCTAAACTGAATGAATGTCACTGTCCTTGTAATCTGATGTCAATGCTCCAGAATTTCTGTGACTGCATCTGTATGTATACATTGATCACTTTTGTTATGTAACTAATTATCTGTTACAACTGGAGATTAAAGCTAAGTGACATATAACAATATCTATTGTTAGTGTGAGTCTGTTATAAACAACTCATTGGAGTCTGCAGTACTCTACTCTGTTTTGCAGTCTATTATATACTGTAAAAAAAGATCGTAATTTTACAGGAAATAACTGTAAATGTTTATAGTAAGTATCATGTTTTTTTAAATAACTTGCAAAATCCTGTAAAATGGCAGATATTAACTATAAATTAACAACCCAAAACATTATTTTCAGTATTTTGACAATAACCACAAATAACGTTTATTTCCTTTTTTTTTACAGTAAATTTACTATATAATATTTACAGTATTTTTGCACTTTCAGAAAATAAATGCAGATGTACGTCAAATAAAAAGTATTATTTGTAATTAAATATGTACCTCGTAATATAAAAGTGTATTACTATTATAAGACTTTAAGATTTTCTTTGTAATTTTAAGGTAATCATAAAACTGTAAAAAAAAGCGTCAACTAAAAAAAACGTAAAATGTAATTAAAACCTTTTTACATACATAATTTTCTCAATATTCGATTGAATCCACCACAAACACAAAATATCCAATGTTGAAACAAAAGTAAATAAATATGTTCTCATTCAATTCCTAACTTACTATATTGTAAACATCTACAGTTGACAATATCATTAAAACAAATTAAAATGATAGAAAGTGGAGACATTTCTGCAGGGAGGATCAAGGTTTAAAACACACACTGTTATTTACTCAACAAGTCACAGTTATCCTTGTTTTATTTATGTTGCTGTTTTTTTTTTTTCTCCCATTGGTCAATACACAGTAATAAGCCTTAGTTTTACAGTATAATGTATGGTTTTCGGATTCTGGCCGACAGCCAGAGCTACGGCAATTGAAATAGAATTCAGCCAAAACACGGCAGACAAGTCAGGCATGTTTGGAATGAGTCCACAACACTCCTGATTGGTTAATATAAACGTCATCGAAGAAACCTGCCAATGAGAACTGTCCGCGCCTGTCGTTCACATTTGAAACATCCACGTCAGTTTGAGTGGGTCTCCTCCTGCAAGCTACAGCTGTCTGTCTGTATGTCTGCTGCAGGATTTTATGGATTTATATCGGGATCGTTTTACACGTTAAATATGAGCATCGGGACGTCAACAAAGAACAGAAGACTTGAGATCTGGTGAGTCCTGTAACTGTAATGGAGTTAAATATGTATTTAGATAATCCTTAGTTTGTGAATGTTTTATTTTTTATTTAAGGTTACATTTCTTCTTCTAGTTAGCTGAGTTTCTTCCCGTTAAGTTGGTATTCATCATTAATAGGTTGTTAAATGTTAAGAAGCCCTGACATGCTGTTTCTTGCAAGATGTTGCGCCCGGAAAACCTGGCTTAACAGGTGGCTGCTAACGTTAGCTTACAGTTTATTGCAGTGCTGCCCCCCCCACCCTCTCATCTCCAACACGGGAGAATTACACATAAACATGCAGCGGGGTGTCACAATGTTGTCGCCAAGTTGAATGTAAAGTTTCACAGCTTTCTTATAGCGGAATCTAGTTTGTTAATGTTCAGTAACAGCTAGCATAGCATAAACAGCTAACCGCTAACGTTTGGCTAACTTGCTAGTTAGCTCTGCTCTATATATTACAAGCTAACATGACTAGCTAATGTCACACTGTGTGAACTAAAATACTTTTTGTATTACTACATCATATATGCTTGGTCCAAATCACTGCTAAAATTAATTATTTTTGAAAATGTATAGTAAAGAAACACTCAGCCATGCATGAAATAACATAGCAAAAATAATACGGGTAATGTTTGACCCATGTTGTGCCTTAGAAGTGTAGTGATACAAACATTATTTTTATTCAAAAAGTAAGAAAGGGAAAAATACAAATTGGTGTTGATCCAAAACAGGTTAATTGAGGAATACCTGGAATCCTGAATGGTTAAAGTAATTTATTGCAAAGATATTTACAATTAAAACTAATTCGGGTCACTTTTGACACATGTTGGTTGTATGTTGTTGTGTAAGAAAGGGTTAACATGACGGCTGTGATGTTCACTCTTTTTACAGAGCACCAGTGGACAGCGAGGACTATGGAAGAGAAGATGTGATGGCTTTGTGTGGAAAGCTGCTGACGCCAGCCTGTGTCCCTCATCAGTCTCTCCAGGCAGCACCCAGCTATTCTTCCATCTTGGAGATGAAAAGACTTTGATATGTGAGTAATAACTAACTTGTGTCTAACATAGTATTGAATGTGGTTTAGTAAAGTATTTAAAAATACCCCACATTGTACATGTATAGGACAATCAGACCTTGTTCAACAAAGATCATAAGACAATTGTTTTGTCTTTGAGGTACAGCCGCAGCAGAGAGTCTGAGTTTGAAGAAAGCACTAACATTTTATTTAGTGTTGTTTAATCAATCAATATTTACTGGTCTTGAATTTCCTCACTGGATTACAAAATGCTTGAATCTTATTGTACAGGGACATTATGCAGATGTAATCACCTGAAGATGAAAATATAGATTCATCGATATGTACCATTTTAAGGAAATAGACTGTTATGCAGCTTTCACACCAGCGCTTTTCAGTTTCTAGCTCCGAGCGGGAGCTTTTCTGGTTCAGCTCCGGTTTCCCTTTTCAGCTCCCGCTCTGTGCACACCGCCCACTGGCGCTCCAGAGCTGCCCCTGCTGCGTCATGACGTCACCGTTTACATCGCTGATTTGCTCCCCAACGGAAGCCATTACAGCGCTCACAACAACAACAACTGCGTCAGGTTGATGATCGTGTTGCTTTTAATCACATGAAGCCAGAATAAATTGAATAACGACTTCTCCAACCTTATACTTTGCTCCAGAGTGCCGTGGTTCATTGTTTATTAATGTGTTTCTGCAGCATTTACCGACCGCTGCAGTATTGGCTGCTCTTCCACTGGAGTTTATTCTCCCGTTAGCTCCCGGTTAGCTCACACTGCAGCGGCCGCTCTAAAGTATTCACTGTCCGACTCACACAAGCAGCTGATGCATATCCCCAGTTCCCCTTAGCGAATGTGTGTGAATGTGTGTCAGTCTGAATTGACGCTGTTTGGTATCACAACACTGTTATGAAAGTTTCTCTGGTATAAAACGGGTGATGTTAGCATAGCAACCGAAGCTAAACTGACTACTTGCATCCGATAGCTGCAATAATACAAAACAACACGTCGGCCTCTCTCCACAATGATCGATAACAGTGAACGGATAGTCAAAGTAAGGTACAAATAAACAGAATCACACGAAGCCTGGTTAGTGTTGCCTGACTTTATAAAGTGTGTTTATAAGCACACTGCTTGTAGGCAGGCATGATAGTCGACCCATGTTCAGGGGAGGTGGGTTTAGTTTCCTGCACGCCTCGACGTAAGAGAGACGTAAGCGACGTCGCCTCTTAGCTCCAAAGCTCTTGCCTCTGGACCGACAATTTTTTGGAGCTGGAAATGAAGCGGATTCCGGAGCTAAGAGCCGGCGCCGCTGCGGTGTGAACAGGAAAACCCGGCGCTTTTCAGGCTCTAGCTCCGAGCCGGAGCTGAATAGGCGCTGGTGTGAAAGGGGCATTAGTGGTATTGACCGAAGCTCCACAGCTGTAGCTAGGCGCTGCTAATGAAAACTCAAGTGCTCAATTTGTTGGTTTTTCTTTATTATTAAGAATTGAGCAAGCATATCTTCCTCTTCGAAATCCCAGTTGTACTTCGCTAACACGTAGTGCCTGGGAGGGTGTGTTTGATTGTTCCCACCCTTACCTCACTTATGGACTCGGTCATGTTAGACAAGCAATCCAGTGGTTAGTTTTAGGGTCACCTCCATTGTTTTATTTTTTATTTATTCACTTTAAGAGAAAGGGATTTCAGAATCAAGTCTCACAAGTTTGTCTCGAGGTAAAATTAACAAAAGCTAACTGTTGTTAGACTATGTTCCCCCCTTCTAAACTTATGAAATAATCAATGCCCTGATAATAACATCCATCATTATGGTTTACTAATAGTTATCACTTCACTTCCTCCTCCAGCACCTGGACACAGCAGGAACCTATGCCAGGATCCTGTTTGTGGACTTCAGCTCTGCCTTCAACACAACCCTCTGGCTGGAGGCTGCGCACCATCAGGACCAGAACCTCTCTCCCTCAGGACCAGAACCTCTCTCCATCAGGACCAACACCTCTCTCCATCAGGACCAGAACCTCTCTCCATAAGGACCAGAACCTCTCTCCATCAGGACCAAAACCTCTCTCCATCAGGACCAGAACCTCTCTCCATCAGGACCAGAACCTCTCTTCATCAGGACCAGAACCTCTCTCCATCAGGACCAACACCTCTCTCCATCAGGACCAGAACCTCTCTCCATCAGGACCAACACCTCTCTCCATCAGGACCAGAACCTCTCTCCAATCAGGACCAGAACCTCTCTCCATCAGGACCAGAACCTCTCTCCATCAGTACCAGAACCTCTCTCCATCAGGACCAAAACCTCTCCATCAGGACCAAAACCTCTCTCCATCAGGACCAGAACCTAATAATAAATAGTAAATAATGCAATGTTTAAATATTGCTTACTGCCAATATTTTATATTCTATAATTTATTGCATTCTATTTCTTAATATAGTTCGCTATCTGTGTAGTTTTTAAATTTTTTTATTTGTATGTACGACACCTCCTCATACGTGTGAACATACCTGGCAATAAACCCGTTTCTAATTCTGATCTTTTTGTCCTCTAGGTTGCACTGCCACGTCTACAGTAGCACAGAATGGACAGAGGAAACATGATTGGGCCTCAAGTTTTTTGCAGCCAATATACATTATCCTACAAACTTGGGATAGGAGGGTGAGTGAACAAGTTATCCATTGGTTGGAACCTACATCCCCATTGTTAGACGTACTAAATCCTGCACACTGCTCCTTCACATTGACAATGTGAACATATGTCGCCATTTTGCCATTTCTGTTATTTTCAGTTGAATGTTTCAAAGTAATCTTAAAAAATTCAACTTACTTTTTGTTTCTACTGTTTATAAGTATGATGTTTAAATATGAAATGCTGTATTCATTAGTTGTACTATAATTCTACAAATATTTTTAAGTTTTCAGAGTAATTGTTTCCTACAGAACATTTTGTGATGTCATTTTGTTGAACCTGTTTGATTGGAATATGTTAGAAAAAAGCTGTAAAATAACAGTATTCTAGCTCTTTAGGTTCTGTATTTATTTTAGTGTTTGATCATACAAATCTAATAAAAGAAAATGTAAAAAACTGTTTTTCTCATCAGAACTTTATTTAAGGTATTTTAATGTAACATTTTAAGACAATGGATTTTGAAAAGAGAGGAAAGTTTCCTCTAAAATATTTAAGGACAATTTCTGTATACTAATTGCTTTTGCACTTTATTTCAGTTAAAGTATTTTTACTTTAATTTTATGGTTTTTGTTTGGCAGCCTGCTGCCAGTCATTTGACCGTTTTTTCCGTTTTTTTTGCCCATAGAAGTTTTAGTGCTGTACTTTTATTAAACGTTATTGACTGTAAAAAGAGCAGATACATCTGTAAAACCTGTAAAATATTTAAGGACAATTCCCGTAAATTAATGTTATAAATTCTGCAGAACCATTTTATAGAAAACAATAGCAATGTTCTATAGATTATTTTGCAGAATCTATAGTAAAATCCATAGGTACATTCTATAGAATATTTGCCAATATTCTGCAGTATATTCTACAGAAATTCTATAGAAACATCAATAGATTCTATGGAATATAGGTCACAAATTCTATGGTATTCTCCAGAACAGTTCTATAGAAAGCATCCATGGGGTTTTCTATAGGATTCTATAGACTATTTTCTACAAAAAAACCATCTACAGTGTATATTTTCTATACTATAGTATTCTATAGATTATTTCCCAGAATCTATAGTAAAACACGTAGGCAATTTCTATAGTATATCCGCAAAAATCCTGTAGTATTCTACAGACATTTTGTATAGAATGTGTCCATAGATTTTTCTATAGATTATTTCCCAGAATCTATAGTAAAACACATAGGCAATTTCTATAGTATATCCGCAAGAATCCTGTAGTATTCTACAGAAATGTTCTATAGAATTTGTCCATAGATTTTTCTATAGATTATTTCCCAGAATCTATAGTAAAACACGTAGGCAATTTCTATAGTATATCCGCAAAAATCCTGTAGTATTCTACAGAAATTTTCTATAGAATTTGTCCATAGATTTTTCTATAGATTATTTCCCAGAATCTATAGTAAAACACGTAGGCAATTTCTATAGTATATCCGCAAAAATCCTGTAGTATTCTACAGAAATGTTCTATAGAATTTGTCCATAGATTTTTCTATAGATTATTTCCCAGAATCTATAGTAAAACACGTAGGCAATTTCTATAGTATATCCGCACAAATCCTGTAGTATTCTACAGAAATGTTCTATAGAATTTGTCCATAGATTTTTCTATAGTATTCTATAGATTTTTTTGCTAA
Source organism: Pseudochaenichthys georgianus (assembly GCF_902827115.2). Lineage (NCBI taxonomy): Eukaryota > Metazoa > Chordata > Actinopteri > Perciformes > Channichthyidae > Pseudochaenichthys > Pseudochaenichthys georgianus. The sequence continues at coordinate 16,392,238 of NC_047511.1, read as the reverse complement.
GGGTGTATAGCCTACTTTAAGAATAAGACAACCACACTAAGAGTAATAAAAAAGGTGTCCAATAGAAACATTAAATAATTGTGTAAAGAAATGGTAACAACATATTCTAAAGAGGCTGGGTCAACAACAATCTTGCAATACTATTATCTCACATAGCCCCACTGATCCTGTGTAGCAGGACTTGTAATGTACATACATCCACTAAGTAATTAACGATTATCCTAATTTTAGTCATAATATTGTCATATCTTACACGTGAAAGGTGATCCCACAGGTTCTTGTTTCCAGACTGCGGTGATTAGAGCATCCGTACGCTGCACAAAAGTCCGGCATAGTCAGGTACTTCTGTAAACACAAAGCCAGCAAATTCCTGTATCATAATGCAAGATGTTTTTAACAAGCCAAACCACTTGGAAGAAATCATGTGTAACTTAAGTTGTGTTGAAAAGAAAGAGCAGTTCTGCCTCTCCCACTGGTGTAAAGTTGCTGGGTCAACTTTGTAATACTAGGTCTCACTGACAGCCTCTTGTTATTAGCCAGCTAATAAATACAACCACATACACAAAGAAAAGCTGCAATTTCAACATGTCCAAGCATCCTGTATCATAGCCATGCTAATCATGTTTATAATAAACCAAACCGTTTGTAAATCAGTCAATATTTCAGTGAGTTAAGAGTATTTTTGTGCAGATCACTCACCTTACAACAGCTACCATAACGCGAATCAGAGTAACTGTTAACTGTAGCAAGATGGCGGCCGGTCAGCTACGCTGGAAAATCTCCCATGAGCCATCTAGTGTTTATATATATCTATGGTGACAGTGACAACGATAACCGTTTTTGGACTTCCGTTGTCGTAACTCTTCTATCTATAGACCCTTTTTGTGTTTGTACACAATGATGACGTAGAACGTATGCGCGCGCATAGTGGCAACAGAAGGATGGCAGAGATAAACAGCTTGTCAAGCTACGCAAGGGGATTATCAACTAAAGATCGTGAATGTTACCTTAACAAGTTGACTTTGACAAATGGTGTCCGACTTCCAGATCCGTGTTCTATTGATGAGTGGGTTGAAGACCTTAGCAAGTGGCCGAATATACAGTGGCCAGATATATATACCTATTTAATTGAGAAACCGAGCGTGTACACCAGAGAGAAATTACGAGCCTATAAATCACTGGATGCTTATGAATACGTTGTCTGTGGTCATGTACAGAACGTCAAATACCATGACATAGACTCAGAGTTTTGAATTTTGAGATCAGAAATTCTCCCTAGTCAAAGACAAGGACACAAGACAACGATGTATGAGGCTTGGGTTATAATCAACCAACGAGAAAACTACGTCCTCACAGCGAATTGCACCTGTATGGCGGGGTAAGTAGCCTATTATTTGGTGTTGTGGGCTTGTAGGTAACAGTTCAGGGGTGTGTTACTGTCCTTTCAGCTGGCTATTACTCTCCTTTCCATATCAAAAATCGTATGCTTTGCCCTGTAACTTTCTCATCATAACCAGGGTTCGAAACTAACATTTTCATGAACAACAACACAGTGACAACAGGGTTCAAAATGTCAGCAGCCAATATCATTCAGTTACATTCAAAACCTGATTAAGCTTAGGATACTTACTCACATGTCTAGTAAGTTAGATGTTTAACTACTACATAGCCAGAGCCGAGATTTGTCTGAGAGCAAATGTTACTTTCAAGCCCAGTATGTTTATTATGTTTTTGTGAAATGTCAGGCTTGGATCATGCTGCAGCCATGTAGCTGCAATATTATTCAAAGTTGAGCTCTATGTTAGGATGGGAAGGACAGAGAAAGCAGCGGTTACTTCTGGAGTGTGCATGTGGAAAGACATCAGCAGGAAAGAAGTCAGACCAGCTCCATTGAGGGAAATCAGCTTCCACAAACCAAAGAGGCTTGGCAGGCAACTTCCAGCAGCTTCAACATCTGCTAGGAAGAATAGTATCACACCCAGAGGCATGTAATAGTTGACAGAGCCTAGATAAGTTTCCTTTTGCCATAGTGCATTTAATTAATTCTCAGGATTTCACCTGTGTTTTGACACCATAATGTAGCCTGATAAAGGTGTTACTTGGTGATGCAGAGATGAAAAGGCCTACAGACCAACGTGGCATCATGACTTGTTGTAAACATACACGCTCAGTTTGAATAGTTTCAGTCTCATTTGTTATGTTACTGTAGTTTGAATATGTCTGTCCTTTTGTCTTCAGATTACTGATTCTAGAAATTCGATTGTTTGTTATCTACAGCTTAACTGGTCTGGTTTTAGAATAATTCAGTCATTATTCTTAAAATGTGAACATTATGCAGCACACAAATGGTGTCTTTTTGTTGCTCTATTATCAGTGTTGACAGATGATGAGATCCGGGAACTGCGGGATGTGGACCCAGGTGCTGCAGTGCTGACGAGCCTGGAAAACAGTGACACAGACACTGCATCGTCTGACACTGATTCAGAGGAGCATCCAGACTTACCTGAACCCTTGACTGCTTTATTTGATGCAACACTCCGGGAACTCTCACCACAGGAAATGAATATGAAATGTGAGGATACATTTCACAAACTAAAAACTACACTACAACCTCAACAATGTTAGAAACTGGAATTTGTGACACGGAAACAGTCAAGGTCAAATGAGTGGCACACCTATAGGGCTGGTCGGATCACAAGCACCAAATTTCACCATGCAGCCACAACTGACAAGATCAGCAAAACATACCTAAATGACATAATGCAGTACAACAAAACACAGTTAAATGTCCCATCTGTGCTCTGGGGTCAAAACATGGAGGAAACGGCAAGACAAGCCTACACTGCATTTATGTCCCAAAGCCATACAGATTTCAGCATCAGCTCATGTGGCTTAGTAGTGCAACCTTCTGAGCCACACCTTGGATCATCGCCAGATGGGATAGCAAGATGTACCTGCTGTGGCAAAGGGGTGGTAGAGATAACATGTCCCTACAAATACAGGAATAGCCTTCAAGGATGTACAGAAGACAAGCAGTTTTGTCTGGACAAGTCATTCTCGTTGAAACATTCACACACATACTACTACCAAACTCAACTTCACATGTTTGTGTGTGGTGTTAGCTACTGTGACTTTGTGTTGTGGACTAAGGAGAAGTTCATTGTAAATGAATGAAGAGTTTCTGCAGGAGGCTTTGCCAAAAGCACATGACTTCTTTAGCTCGAGTGTGTTACCTGAATTACTGACAAGAAGACATGATCCTGTCTTGGTGTCACAGAGAGCCTGCGAATACTGTGAAAGACCAGATTTTGGTAAAATGATAATCTGTGTCAAATGCAACAACCACATTCACTACAGTTGTGCACACATAAAAAGGAAGCCAGCAACATGGTTATGTAGGAAATGTGTGAGAGTTGAGGCTTGAATGCCTTCATGTAGGAGTGGACAATATAATGTATTGTATTGTGATAGGAGACCAGATATGGTGTTAGATGTCGCTTATGGATTGTGTTTCCCTGGTTGTTAAAGTTGCATTACAGTTGAAACAATTAATTCATCATCAGCCTTTTCTTTACATTTGATGTTGTTATTGACAGCTGTGTCTAGATGCACTTCAGTGCAACAAGATATTTTAAGTTTTATTCTGTAATGCTATATATGTATCCATAGAGATAATTTGCGACCTAAAATTATTATTTACTGTTTACAACATACAGAACCAGTTTGATTCTAATATATTGTACATACTCCTACTTTCCATGTTGTTAATGTTTAGTGGCACTTTAAAGGAATGAAACTCTGTTAGTAACAACATTACAAATAAATGTGATACTGCACTCTGAATTGTTGAGATAATCTGGGGGGGAAAGGACCATTAGACACACCAGTGGCAGCCAATGTGGGGAGGTTTATTAAAATGTTTTAAGTACAGTAGGCCTATATACATGTTTTACAAATGTAAAATCACTTTATAAGTCATACATGGTTATGTGTAACTCATTTGGGAACAACACTCTTACAGAGGTTTGTGAGGGCACCACATACAATAACAACATCATCTAGTATGTCAACCTGCGACAAAGGAATAACTGTTTGTAAAATCTTAAAGTTTTTCCACCGACCAATAACTCGCTCTACATGGATCCTCACACGAGAAAGTTGTCTAGATGTGTCCACTTCCTGTGCAGAAAGCTGCTTCTTTCCTTTTGTGAAATGAGGGATACGAAGAGTTGCACCATAGGCCGCAAGCTCGTCTCTGATGAGAAATCCTCTGTCTGCTAAAACCTCATCCCTAGGCTCCTAGAGTTTGAGGAAACCTGACTCCTTAGTGATCTGCTTGTCTGAAACCCGTCCACCCCACCCAGGAGACAGAAATGAAATTGCACCAGCTGGAGTGATGCCGATCAAATATTTAATGGTGTTGTTGTGTTTATAGTTTGACCATGTCTGGGCCCTGGAAGTCAGATTACTGGGTCTAGCTATGAACATGTCTGTGCAATCTATTATGCACCGGCATCTTCTAAAGTTGCGCTTGAATATTTTTGGCATATGTTTAAGTACTGCACCCTTACTTGGCCATTTAATGAGTGGCTTGAGGACCAAGGCCATAGCAGGGACCCAGCTCCGCAAAATATTTGATAAGGTGGTTTTTGATACCTGAAATCTATAAGCCAAGTCAGTATTACATAGGCCTAACCTTAATTTCATCAACACAATCAATAGGTGGTCCTCTACTTTAAGTTTGTTGTGAATTATTTCTACGCTGCCCATCATCTTTGTAATCAGCCACTCAAAAACCACAGAGGTCAGTCCTGTGAGAAAAATCAATTGTCCAATGTTGCACTTAACAGTGGTGTAGGAGAATGTAGATTTTTGCAGCTCCTCTTTCAGCTTTACATTTTCTGCTCGTAGTGTGTCAAACTCCTGTCGCAGGTTGACATATTCCTCCTGAAGTTGACTGTATCTCATGTTCAGATCATCGTACTCTCTCTTTGGAACTGGGATATCCTCTTCAGCTTTAATATAGAAAAGTGAAAAATTAGCATGTGCTGCAACCAATGCAAACAAGTTCACAATTCAGGGGTTCTCACACATTTTTACCAATGCATTTTCAAAACTTTTCCATGACAGAAGAGAAGATACATTATTGATCCCAGGGGGAGATTATTCCTCTGCATTTGGCCCCTCCAGGGGCCAGTGTACACGTCACACACAGACATACATAGCCATTGGAGCAGTGGGCCTTGCAGGAGCACACACACACTCTAGGAGCAACTCTTTCAGTGAGGGTGGGAACCCTGACAATCAATCAGTTAATTGTAAGATGAAATATTCATAAATATATTCATACCAGGACAATGATCCATGCTGCATTCTTGTTCTGGAGTTTCAGAATTAACACGTTGATTTGCTGCAGTGTCAGCTCTCCTCCTTTTCCTATGGTACCTACAGTAACAGCGGAAATGTATAGTTAGACTAATCCATATCTCAAAACAGCAGCTGTAGGCACCAAAGCGTATGCAAGAGAGGAAAACAAAACATAAAACGACTGAGAGGAGGGCAACTCTAATCTTACCTGTCCATCTTTGCATTTGGGTTCTGGCTTTGTGTTGTGTACATGAACACAGATGGCACAAAATCAGGACTACTAGAGTCCAATGATGCCTCGCCTGCAAAAATAAAACACAAACACGTTTGTTTAGCCTAGCAAGCTACTAGGCAAATCTAACGCCAGCTTATCAAACTTTAGCTGCATTTGATTATTATTCTACATCATACAGACAATCACTAATGTAAACAAGGCTTTCTCGTAAAATGAAAGAGTAGGCTAGATAACCTCATTACCTGATATAAAGTGGGCGCTGCAGACGCGAGCATTTTTGATTATGTCCTCATTCAAGTCCACACGTTTAATCGCCTGCAGCCACAGACGCCGCCGGTTGCTCTGGAATGGTCGTGGTCCTCTCGGAATCCTATAAAACTTTAGTCCGCCGGTGGAATAGCGATTCGTACAACCGTATACGCAACAACCAGACATGTTGATGCTGGGTACAGTTTGTAAATGCTTGCTAACCAGTTGCTACCTCGTCTTTGTCGTTTAGAACTGCTGGAAAACAACACCACTTCCGTTGCCCAAATGCGCGCGCAACTTTTTGATGACGTCGGCTGTAAAAGGGTCTATATGGCGCTGAGTACGAGTAAGTAACGCCAAGGTGGAACCTTTGGCAGGTGAGCGGTGACATCTGGGTTATCTTAGGGGGGACACTTCCGCCCCCTCCTCAGAAGCAATCCAGACGATCAACCGGATCCTGTGTATAATTATTGCTGCTCCACTTTTCTGTTTTCTACAGGTCAGTACATAATGAAAATGATCGATGTTAACTTGTGTGAATTAGATATGATGTTGGAGATGTTTAGGAGAGTGTGTCAGAAGGTTTTGAGCATGTTTGACATAGTAACGGTATTTTAAAAATACTAAACTGTCGGCAACAATAGATGCCATTTTCGCGGGCTTCAGCCGCCCCTGGGTAAATGTGATAGCAATAGAACTATTAACAAAGCACTTATGGACTGGCTTACCTAAAGCCAGTTGAGTAGCACTTGAAATGTTTTTGCTCTATGAAACCTGATGTACTTATATGATTCTGTTTTCTTCAAGTTTGTATTTTGTTGGTCGAACACACTTATTGTAAGTCGCTTTGGATAAAAGCGTCAGTTAAATGCAATGTAATGCAATCATTTATATTGACTATGTTGAATTTCTCCTTGAGATACAGTAATTGACTGTGACAGACAGATAACTTAAATGGAGAAATGTGATGTTTGTAAAGTTCAGCTATTTTAATGTAACTGTGTACTTTGCATTTTGAATAAGAAGCATTCCAGACAATCAACCGGATCCTGTGTATAATTATTGCTGCTGCACTTTTCTGTTTTCTACAGAAATCATTTATTGTTGCTGTGGTACCCAAGCTTTTGGGACCCGTAACAACATTTGTTGTGCAGCTGAGTGTCAAGAACTGCTTCAAATAGTGATAGGATTAATTGTAGTGCTCCACCTGTATACATGTATGTTTGTTTGTTAATTTGAGTAAAGTTCCATTGTGATTGACATAATTGTTGTTTTCTATGGTTGCCAATTGACCCACAGTCAATGGTTCATGAACAGTTCATGTACATGAACAGTTCATGAACAGTTCATAGCCAGCCATTGAATTATATTCAGTGACTGGGTATGAACTGTTCATGAATGGTTCATGAAGTTGTTATGAACAGTTCTTGATATGTTCATGAACAATTCTTGAAATGTTCTTGGTTGAAAATTGAATATCCCTACACACTCACTGAAAACTCCATTTCATGAATTGTTCATGAACCTGCCTAAAACCATATTCCATGAATTGTTCATGAACCATTCCAGCACAGGAGTTTCATGAGTAGTTCATGAACTGCGCTAGTGCCATTTAATGTTCATGACACTTTCATGAACAGTTCATCAACTTTGTTATGAGCTGTTTATGAGCTGTTCATGAATATGGTTCACTGATATTCCATGAACTTTTCATGACAAGTTCATGAACAGTTCACTATCATCTCACTGGGGTTTAAGGCTCCCCAGAAATATGAGAATCCATCCCACTTTCCATGTCTCTCAGATCAAGCCAGCTCTCACCAGCGACCTGTGCCCTCCGGCCGTTCCCCCTCCTCCCCCCGTGTCATCGATAACCATCCAGCCTACTCCGTGCGGCGTCTCCTGGATGTTAGACGCCGGGGTAGGGGTCTACAATACTTGGTGGACTGGGAGGGCTACAACTTGGAGGAACGTTGTTGGGTTCCTCGTTCTCGAATCATGGACCCAGTCATGGTCAGGGAATTCCACAGGGCCCATCCTGACAGGCCTGGTGGTCACCAGGAGGCTCCCGTTGAGGGGGGGGTACTGTAAGGATTTGCAGTACTCCCTCCTTCTGCTTCCCTTTTTGTTTGTTGTCTGTCTGTCTGTGTTTGTCTCCCGGGCTGACCTACTTCTGGTTCCCGCCAATTCATATCCGCAGCTGCTTCTCATTCATCCTGATCATCTACTCATCCACACCTGCTTATTAACCCGGTCTCCTCATCCAGTCTTCACCAGTTCGTCGTCAAGATTACACTGAACCCATCATCACCTCCTCCGCTAACCACATCCAGCCACTTCCTCGTCGGATTCATCCGCTCTCCACGCAACCAGCTCCAGCCTGCTCACTCCCCTCAGCTCTGAAACCCCTGCTTGCTACACTCCTGTCCGGTAGGACAAATCCTAACTCATGCTCCAACCTACTCGCTCTCGGGAGTGTAAAGACACAGGCTCAACCCTCCTTTCATCTGCCTGGAGATAAACCCCAGCTCACTCCGGAGCCTCGGCTGAGGATCCCCATTCCCTCGCTTTTTTATCCCCTTTCCTGGATTATATTAACAACAGTTAGTATCCCCTGTCACGATTTGTAATTAAAACCTTTTGCTGCAAACTCCTGTTTTTCTGTCCGTGTTTGTATTGTGGGTTCAGTCCTGAAAAGCGATCACGAAGCTTAACAATATCCGTCATTTAATGGTAAGCTATTGAAATTGTGATTCCATAGATATGTCTCCCATCACCCAAATCAACGAGAGGGATGAAAGAGAGTAGGGAGAAGAATATGGCTCTGAAAAGAACCGTTGATTTTTTTATGATAATACTTGAATTGATGTAAGACCTGAACAAAACGAAACAGATGAGCTCGGATTAGTTGTGCTACCATTTATTTTAATTGTTGCTTCATAAATAAACACTTGCCGAAATAAAACTACAGACACCAATGTCAATCAAGTCCCAGGTAAATCAGTATTTACAGGGAAATATATTTCTCTATTTAACTAGATGTGATGGCTTCACACAATTTAAGTTGAATTAGAAAATGTTTAAAGTAGTAAAACTATATGACCTTATGATATTCAAGTGTTGAACTTACCTTAACTATCAGTAATGCAACATGTTACATTTAGAAATTAAAAAGTTTGTTCATTATGAAAAGTGCCATTTAAATGTCAATTATTATTATTATTATTATTAATAATAATAATAATAATAATAATATTTCCTTTCGCATCTTAAGGGTTAAGGTCTTATCATGTCCTGGTCTGGTTAGCTGAATATACATACTTTTGTCATTGTTATGTTGTATGTCACGTGCTACCAAGGGTTTTGTTTTACCTCAGCAATCTGAGCTGTAGTTTTTTGAGCAGAGCCTCTCAGTCTGACAGACAGGAGAAAACTCTCCCTCCAACTTTTTGTAGAAGAAGCTTCTTATATTGCCATACATATCCTTTAGCGCATCTATACCTAAGCTAAGTGCTAACCTTTATTATGCTATTGCTAACAACAAGCATTCGCCTATACTGCCTATGCCACGGGCCGGCCCTCCATAGCACATTTATGGGCATAGATATGTCTCATAATTATTTGTGTGAACATAAAAATAATTTATGTGTAAATATGTGATTTGTAAATGTAAAACACCATCCACAAATGCATTTAAAAGATTTGCAAACCCACAAATAAATGTGCAAGTGTAAAACGGATCTGCAAATACGCTAAATTTCATTTCATTTCATTTCAAACCTTTATTTAGACAGATAGGTCCCTTGAGATCATGGATCTCTTTTACAAGGGAGACCTGCATCAATTTAGTTCCACGTGAAACATAAAAACAACATAAAAACAAACAATAGAGGACATCATATTTACATATTCACCAACATTTACAAACACCCATAGTGTCAGAAAGCATCTCGTGCAGACATGCATTCAGAGAAATAAAATTGCTCAATTTCAATTTGGACTGTAGGCTGTTCCAAGCAAGTGGAGCTGCGCACATAAAAGCCGTCTTACCTAAGACAGTCCTCACTCTTGGCGCATCTAACAAGGCCACATCCTGCGATCTCAGACAATAGCTGCCCGCAACGTTCTGCTTTACCAGAGAACAGATGTAATACGGGAGTTTGCCCAACATAGCTTTATAAATAAAAGTGTACAAGTGACTGAGCCTCCGTACAGAGAGTGATGGTAAACCTGCCTTGGTATACAGTGTACAGTGATGTGTAAGCGCTTTACAATTTGTGACAAATCTCAGAGCACTGTGATACGCAGCATCCAATTTGCTCAGGTAATTGGCAGGTGCATTCATATACAACAAATCCCCATAGTCCAGCACAGGTAAAAAGGTCACAGTGACTAGCCTTTTCCTGGCCTCAAGCGAGAAACAGGACTTGTTTCTGAAAAAGAACCCTAGCCTAACCCTCAGTTTTTTAAGCAGGTTATTGACATGCAGTTTAAAAGAGAGACAATCATCAAGCCAGATACCAAGGTATTTGTAACGGGCAACAACTTCAAGTTTTGTTCCTTGCGTAGTTACAATATCTAAAACAGGCTCTGGTGTCTTTTTTGCTTTTGAAAAGAGCATTACCTTGGTTTTATCCACATTTAAAAGAAGATTTAATTCAGAGAGCTGAGTCTGAATAGTGTTAAAAACAGCCTGTAATTTAACAACAGCCTCTTTAATGGAGGGACCTGCACAATACATCACAGTATCATCCGTGTTACGTTCCCACTTGGCTATAGGGGTACAAACGGGAAACGACACGACCAGATTAGTATTGGTATAATTATAGGTGATTTATTTATAAAGCAAGGTGTAACAAAATGGCAGGCAGGCAGCCTGAAACAAACAAAAGGGCCAAAAGGGCACAGGTTGACATATAACCAAACTAAGGGAGGACTCAAAAGGAGTCTAAAGGCATACAGGGAAAATACATACGAATATACTAAATAGAGAACAAAACAAAACCTCACTTCAAGAGTGGTACAACTAACAAAAGGGAGTCTACACAAAACACACAGCTAAACTAAAGGCACCAGTCACAAAATCCTAATCTACTCTAAACACTAACTAAACTACTCTACACTCTAACTAAGCTACTCTAGACACTACTACTCACAAGTTTAACCACAGTTAACAGAATTCTATAATAGCGAGAGGCGTCTGTCCACATGTCAGAGCCTCCAGAGTGATGATTGTCCCCAGCTTTGTAGTCCTGTCCAGCAGGTGTGCGCTGGGCTTGCACAGGGATTGGAGAACGTCGGGCCCGGCGTGCTCCAATCAGTGTCCTCGGAAGTGGACCAGGAGATGACAGGCAATGATGTTGGGGCAACCACACAGCCCATTTGCATAATCTCACACACAGCTGAAAACACTCAGGCAGATTAAAGAGCAGACAGCATCCGTAACACCCCCCCCCCCCTTAAAACACAAACCCACAGTTTTGTGAACCTAAAACACTAACGAACTCTTAATAACACACACTAACATCTTGCTCAACCTGGACAAGCATCGGCCAACACAGTCTCTGAACCCTGTAATGACGGGTGTCTATTGTGGTAGTCCCGCACAATCAGAGCCCATTGCAGGAGACGCTGATTGTGGTTGGACACACTGGGGCAGAATATAAAGGGGTCATAACATGTAAACATCACAATTGGCCAAAGACTGGGTCCAACGTGAATCTTAACATGTTGTAGAGCCAACACCAACACCAGGATTCGATAAACTAGCTGACGCTCTCGGGTTACCGGGAGAGTCGGAAAGTCGAGAGGCTTGTCTGAGCCGGCGTGTTGCGCTGGTTTCACGACATCCTCTCGAGGAGGAGGGGGAGCCACAATGTCTGGCTTCTCCTCGGACACAGCTTTATCTGAAGACACAGGCACAATCACAGACTCAGATAATGAGACATCAGGAACACTTTTACTCGCCTGTGCACGGGTATGGGTGATCAGACCAATACCGTTTGGCGCAGACATATTCTGCCACTGCTCTTTACGCTTCAGAGCTGCGCAGTTGGCGATGACATGTCCAGATTGATGACAGTAATAGCACTCTCTCCTCTCTTTCTACGTTAAACCCATTCCACGGCTCAGTATAGGGTGCGGCTGTTACACGGCGCGATCTCTCAGTAGAGACCGGGGAAAACACAGATTTATGCATCAGCACATACTCATCGGCTAACACAGCCGCAGCAGAGAGGGAATTTACTTTTTGCTCATTCACGTACATAACAATGTGCTCAGGCAAACATTTCTTAAATTCCTCCAACATAATCAATTCCTTCAAGGAAGAATAATCTGTAGCTTTACATGAGGCAATCCACTTAGCAAAACACATCCCTTTTACTCTGGCCAACTCCACATGAGTTTGGTGTGGACCCTTCCTAAGGTGTCTAAACTTTTGCCGGTAAGCTTCAGGACCTAACTCATACGCTCTGAGTATGGCCTCCTTCACCAAGTCGTACTGCAGGCCGTCCTCTAACGTGAGAGCCGCAACTGCTTCCTGAGCTTTTCCATATAATTTGCACGTTGCCATCAGAGCCCAAACTTCAACCGGCGACCGCAACGCTGTAGCAATGCGCTCGAAGGCACCAAAATAAGCATCCACCTCAGTCTCACGGAAGGTTGGCACTAACGAAATGTTGCTACTCACATCAAAGGCAGGTGGAGGAGGTGGATGGGAAGGAACTGGAGAGCTTTCTCCGACACGGCCAAAAGCACCGGATGCGCGCAGCTCGGAGTCTAGCTCCAGCTGACGCACCCGGACTTCCTTTTCGATTTCCAGCACTCTCAGTTCCTTATCTATTTCTAACCTTCGTAGCTCCAGCTGTAACTGCCTGGCTTTCTCCCTGTCGTTAGCTTCCCACTGACGCTGCCTGTCCTTGGCTTCCAACTGGAGCCGGGCGAGACGGACCTTGAGTCTACTCCCTTCCCGGGAATCTAGACTACCAGGAGACGGTGGACTATAGCGAGGCGGCGCGGACGGTGCTTTACACTGCTCGCTCCCCTTGCTGTCACTACCCTCTCCTTTAGCAAGGACATTAGGCACAGTGAGCTCAGCTTGAGCAGGCAACACCAGAGAACCCCTTTCCACCAACTCATCCACCACCAAAGCCTTTAATTCCTTTTTTCCCATTTGCCTATTCACCGTGAGACTGAAATGTTGCGCTATCTCATATAAGTCGTCTCTACGACACTGAACTAACTGCTCATGAGAAGGACAGACCAAAAACGACTCAACATCGAAAAGTGCCATACTCAACTAAAACTGCACACAAAGTCCACCAAATTATTTTTAGCAATACAAATACCACCTATAACCCCAGAAATTAATTTATTTATCCCGGACGAGAGCCCCCACGTGTTACGTTCCCACTTGGCTATAGGGGTACAAACGGGAAACGACACGACCAGATTAGTATTGGTATAATTATAGGTGATTTATTTATAAAGCAAGGTGTAACAAAATGGCAGGCAGGCAGCCTGAAACAAACAAAAGGGCCAAAAGGGCACAGGTTGACAGACAACCAAACTAAGGGAGGACTCAAAAGGAGTCTAAAGGCATACAGGGAAAATACATACGAATATACTAAATAGAGAACAAAACAAAACCTCACTTCAAGAGTGGTACAACTAACAAAAGGGAGTCTACACAAAACACACAGCTAAACTAAAGGCACCAGTCACAAAATCCTAATCTACTCTAAACACTAACTAAACTACTCTACACTCTAACTAAGCTACTCTAGACACTACTACTCACAAGTTTAACCACAGTTAACAGAATTCTATAATAGCGAGAGGCGTCTGTCCACATGTCAGAGCCTCCAGAGTGATGATAGTCCGCAGCCTTTGTACTCCTCTCCAGCAGGTGTGCGCTGGGCTTGCACAGGGATTGGAGAACGTCGGGCCCGGCGTGCTCCAATCAGTGTCCTCGGAAGTGGACCAGGAGATGACAGCCAATGATGTTGGGGCAACCACACAGCTCATTTGCATAATCTCACACACAGCTGAAAACACTCAGGCAGATTAAAGAGCAGACAGACAGCATCCGTAACAATCCGCATAAAAATGTAAAGTAGCTTCATCCACATTATCACCTACGCTGTTAATATATATGGAGAATAAAAGTGGTCCTAAAACAGAACCTTGTGGTACACCATTAGAAATGTTTAACCACTCAGAAGACAGTCCATCAAAATGAACACATTGGGACCTTTCAGAGAGGTAGTTCACAAACCACCCCACTGCATGGCTGGATATGCCAATACTGAGTAGCCTCTGCTTTAAAATGCGATGATCAACGGTGTCAAACGCTTTGGAAATAATTTTCACAAATAAAAAAAAGATCTGTGAATATCTCTTTAACATTTACAACTTTCGATCCAGCATTTGTGAATCCATTTTGTATTTGTCGACCAAAAATGCGCTGGCGGATCTCAAATCTCTGCTCGTGGATCTCACATTTCTGTTTGTGGATCGTCTTTTTACACACGGAATTTTGAGACATATTTTCCGCCGGTCTCGGCTAAAATCTGCTCGTGTCACTCGGTTATTTTCGGAAACCACGTGATGGCCTGCTGATGACGACATTTCCGCATGATTTCAAAGTAAGAGCATGATGGTTTGTTTAATGCTCTGTTTTTTTATTATAATGAACAGCGGAACGTTAGATGCATTCTTTATCATCATCATCATCATCATCATCATCACCATCATCATCATCATCATCATCATGTTATAGTGATACAGTTAGTTTGTGTTAGTTTATTGGATCATTATAGCATATATCGAGCACTTTCGTTGATGTTGAAGTACAGGCTATACGCCACTTTCGGATCCTGGGGGGAGCAGCTGGCAGCGAAGCAGCCCAGATAAAACTATAGGTTACTTACGTAACCCCAGTGTCAGAGTGACATGAAGTGAGATGTCTCACTATGGGATGTGCCTCATCGCGGAGCAAACAGAAGCATCAATCTCATTACGCCAATCCTGATTGGCTGGTGATCTTGACGTCAGCGTCAGGGGAAATCACCCCCTATAAGTAGCTTGCGCCGCAACGCATGCGTCATTCAAAATAAGCACCTCTTCTCGCTTCACCATAGCAAGGAGGGCCGTCTGGTGAGACATCTCACTTCATGTTACTCTGAGAATGGGGTTACGTAAGTAACCTATAGTTCTCATTCATAACACTCCGTTCGATGTCTCACTATGGGATATTGTAGCTCCCGTATTGCCAGACGAGCTTATCTCGAAAATCAGGTAGAGTCCCGACTCAACAAGGTGCCCAGCACTGCTCGGGCCACGCTTGGAGCGGAGACGTCTAGCCTGTAAAAGCGGACAAAAGTGAGCGGCGAGGACCAGCTCGCCGCTGCACAGATGTCTTGGATGGAAACACCCTTGAACAAAGCCCAGGATGTAGCCAGGCCCCGAGTCGAGTGAGCCCGCAGACCCGAAGGTGCTTGCAAATTGTGACGCGTATAGGTCAAAGCAATTGCCTCCACAATCCAGTGGGAGAGCCGTTGCTTAGTAACAGGCTTGCCCTTGTGAGGGTTAGCCCAGGACACGAAGAGTTGGTCATTAAGACGAAGCTCCTTTGATCTGTCCATATATGTGTGTAAAGCCCGGACTGGACACAACAGATCCTGCTGCTGCTCCCCGGAGGAAACCAGCGGCGGAGGAAATGCCTCAATGTCAATTGGGGTACACGAACCAACCACCTTTGTTGTAAAGGCAGGGTTGGGCTTCAACAACACTCTCGTTTGCCCTGGGGCGAACTGAGTGCATGAGGGATATACAGACAGTGCATGAATATCGCTGACCCGCTTGGCGGATGCCAGGGCCAGTAACAGCACTGTCTTGAGTGACAGATGTTTCATGTCAACTCCTTCCAGGGGTTCAAATGGGGTCATTCTGAGCCCATTTAAAACCACTGCCAGGTCCCATAAGGGCACCAGCGACCTGGAGACAGGGAGGAGCCTGCGAGCTCCCTTCATAAAACGGCAGACCAAAGGATGTTGGCTAGCCGTCTTACCCTCTAAGCCCACATGGCATGCAGCAATAGCAGCCAGGTACACCTTGATCGTGGAGAAAGCTCTGTGTTTATGGATCAAGTCCTGTAGAGATGATAAAAACACCCCGACAGGACATTGAAAAGAGATGTGTCCTTCGTGAAGGCACCACTCCTCAAACACCCTACACTTACAATCGTAAAGAGACCTGGTGGAGGAAGCTCTCGCACTCTGAATAGTGTTTATCACCTTCTGAGGGAGTCCCACTGTATTCAGATTGGACCACTCACGGGTCAGGCCCATAGTGCCCCGCACTCTGGGCGTGGGTGAAGGATCGCCCCCTCCGCCTGAGACAATCTGTCCCTGCGTGGTGGGGGCTGCCATGGCTACCAACAGCTGATATATCTCTGCCAGCCCGTACATAATAAAAAAATACTGGAAACTGTAGATCCTGCTAAACAGGATGTATATGTGTATTTCTGTCGAAAGTACTGGCTCGAAACTATATGCCAGTCTTTGTTTCATGCAAAAATACCCAATAAACACGGACATACGATGATATAAAGTTAATACAGATATATTTCAGAAGTATGAATAATGGAAGCACATATTTTAATATTTTCGCCGTATTTTATCATTTTACGAAACGGAAAATACTGGAAACTGTAGATTCTGCTCAACAGGATGTATTTACCAGGAAGGGGTGAGGTAATCAGGTAAACGGAGTGATACGAAACGAGACGAAAAGAGACGAAGAGGGACGGCGGGAACCGAAGAGAGACGGCGGGAAATGGAGAGAGACGTAGATATACGAAGACAGGCTGCGGGAGACGAAGAGAGGCTGCGGGAGACTGCGATTGAAGTAAAGTGACAAACAAACATTGAAAATGTAGATATAGTTAGATATATTTAGAGTTTTGAAGACTCAACTATGATGAAGAGAACTCTGAACGTGAGTCAAGCTTTAAGCTTGTTTTTTGACATGGAGGAGGAGGAATCTGTGATGTTGCCCTCTGTGTCGTAGTTGACAGAAACCGCTTTGAAGCGTGGCACAGATAAAGACAGAAAAAACAGATTTGTGTACATAATGTGTATATATATATATATTTGTATTATATTTATAATAACACTTTTGCCTTATCAGAATGAAATCCCATGCTACCTCAATCAAACTTTCACATTATCATAGTCACATCCCATGTATATATTTCCAGCTTTTAAATGGTTTCGTTGTGTATGTTTGTGTTGTGAAAAATAAAATCATTTTCAAAATCTGTTTTTACATATATGTTGTAATTTTGGGTCCAAAATGTTCATATAGTAGAAGATCACCTACATCCAAACGAAATAAATATAATTAATTATGATGAATACGTTAAGTCTTGTTCATTGTTTTTCACTTTTATTAAATGTTTGATATTTCTTTCTCTGTGTGCGGGGGATCACAGGAGGGGGGAGAGCTGTGGAATGTGACTCCACACATTCCGATGGCCAATTAGTTTTAAACAAAGGGTCCCCAACATACATATGAAACATGGGGGGGTTGGGGCTGGAGAACGGTATGGTCCTACCGTTTTCATACTTTATATATCTTAGCATATTCATACACACTGTTCATACTGCTCACAGGCTGATATCTAGTGTATTCATACCCCTCACTGTTTATTCATCATTCAATTAATTATATATTTTATTCTGTAGATTGTGAACATTACTTTTCACTTTACTGCTTGTTGCTCCTGGTTAGAAGCTAAACTGCATTTCGTTGTCTCAGTATCGGCGGTCACTCCTGATGAACCCACCAGGGCTGTTTCCTCAGAACGAGAGGAAAGTTTTTACCAGGACAGCTTTTTTAAGGGACAGCATCGCCCTGAGATCTATGCTGCTAATATGTTCATGGCCATAACGCCATTTGTAACATAGGCTATGGGAGAATGGTGAAAATAACCAACTGGACTGGGACCAATGGGAAAATGCCTCTTCCCCTCAATGTGAAGCAACAGATTGAGTCTTATGTTTCCAATCGGTTCCCAAATCTGAACATTGACCAGTGGCATAAGATCAGGAGCCGGGTAAACGAGAGACTGAAATCGCGAAATCCCGAAATCGCTCGTCCTGGTTTCCGCAGCAGATAGGCCTACAGCATGTGTCTGTTACTGTATGTCAGTTATTTTAAATAAAATGGTGAAAACTGAACTTGAAAATTGTTTCCTCTTTTTATTTTCGGGATGGGGAGACGTGTGTGATTAAAAATTCATTCGCAGAAATGTAAAGTGATCTAACTAAGTTCTATTCATATTCTTGACGGGAAGAGCCGTGTAAATGGGTGGCCATATGCATTTGAAAAGCAATATAAATCACACAGTTATTATGCAATAGGCTATAAAAGCACCACCGATTACCTTTCTCCAATTCAAACTCTTGACGGGAAAAAAGGAAGGTGTAAATGGTTGGGCTATACTGTACTGTATACATACAAAGGCCATTCAATAGACGTTCAATATATAGTATTCGTTTATTAGAGTCGGCTTGACTCGGTTTGCATTCATAAAGAATGCACAAATGTGTTTAATCGTTAATGTCATAGTATTCGTTTATTAGTCCCCGAGGGGAAATGGGTAGCAGCACATCACAGAGGCATTT